>NW_027185395.1:1266426-1313926 GCF_022577435.1 Embiotoca jacksoni
GTTTCTCTTTTTACCATCTTTTTTAATCCTCATTTCTGCACCAATATTTGTCCAAAAAACATCCAACCTCCAAACAACAAAACGTATTTCACACATTTTCTTTGCTCTGTAACTCTATTATTATTATAATTATAATTATTATTATTATTATTATTCTATTTCTACTGAATTGTTGATGGGAAACACGTCTGTTGAAGACAGTCTGTAACAGGCGAGATGACTCAGCAAGTTTAGTCAAAACCTTAAGAGGAGCTGAGGGATGCTTACAGCTGTTTGTTTTATAGCTTCATACAGCAGCGGGGAGCGTTGGCTGCAGATGGAAGATATTAATCACTGACATCACCTGAAAAAACAACCCAATTCAGTCAGTAACAGCTGGACAAAATGAACAACATTGGTCATGATGGATAAGAGACACTTGGGAGAATGTTGAGATACGATAAATCGCCTTGTTCCCATCAGCAGCCCAGAGCGATCATTAAAAAGCTCCAAAAATCCTTCAGGTTAAAATTCAAAACGTGAAGGTGAATTAGAGCCTTTTAAACGAGGAGTCAGTGAACGCTGCTGCTGCCCGCTGGACCGGCTCTCAAATGCAACTAAACCTAAATTCGATGCCACAACGATGAAGCATCATCGTGCCGCTTCCATTTTAATCGTAATAGATGTCTCCGATCAGAGCGCGACGCTCAGCCACCTTCTAAACACGGCGGTGATACGCGGCGTGAAATTGTCTCCACACACACCCCTCAAATTCTCAGCTGCTTTTATGGTTTTAGAAAATATACTCAAAGTGTTTCTAATGCACGGCTGTATCTGGTATTTACCGCAGGCCATTTTTCGAAGGTTGGCGAGTGAGGAACGCTCAATAAAGTGTCTCTGATGAAAGATGGATGAAGTGTTGTCCTGCTCCATTTCTGTCGCCTCATATTTGGTAGAATTACAGTTCAGTAGTTATTGACTCGTTGTTATGAGGCAGTTATTCAATCCCTAATTCACAGTTTTGGTTTCAGGCCAGAGGAAAAAAAACTCGTCCTCTGGCCGGTCGATGAGGACAAGGAGATTTATTGACAGTTGCACATTGAGAAGAAGCCGTTGGTTTGAAACTCCTTCGTGAGTTCGCATGAAATTTGCCATCTTATTCCAGTAGGCACTTGAAATGTGGCCGATATATAACGGGAGGGAAACTCCCGACATGCCCGTCCGGCGCCTCGGCCTCCTTCGTTTTCTGCCTCAAACTTGGTCAACGTGGATGTAATTTCTGGTGACAATGAGCTCCGGTACTTTTAAAAATGTCGCGATGTACAAATCTACATTCGAGCGTGTTCTAAAATTCTTTTAAAATATTTTTTGATATTGCGAATGAATGCCACAAGGGGGAGCCTTCCAATACAAAAGTGGCTGTTTTTTATTGATTCTTTGATGGGAAAGGAAATATGTATAGACTTCCTGTATGGAGTCCATATATTATATATATCAAAATATTACAGTTGTCCTCCATCACTATCTTTTTCTAACTTCTTTAGATCTTCCTCATTTTGTCTTCCTCTCCTCCTCCTCAGCATCCACTCAGTCCTCCACCCTCTGCTCTTTCCTCCTTCCACCCCGTTTTTGGTTTTAGTGGCTGTCTCTCCTCTGACTCCCGAAATATCAGCTCAAACACAACAAAACAAGCCGAGAAGCGGCCGCCATCTGTCTGACGAGTGTCATTTCAATCCGCAGCAAGCGGCGACCTGGTGACGCCCAGAAAGGCCTTCAAAGCACACAGACAGCGGATTTAATGAAATTCAGCTCAATAGCACCTGTTTGATATGGAGAGAGAGTGACACAGGCAGAGAGAGAATTATAGCAGCCTTTAGGATTCACACTAAGTGGCCTATTTCTTTCACCGATGCAGAGCTGCTCGGTGGAGCGATGCATCGAGGGGTTTGTTCTTAAAGATGCACTCTGCAGGCTGATGTTGGTTTATATTGAGGTAAGGTTGCACCTGTTCCTCGACCAGCTCACACCAGGTCTAAGTGCAGCGCAGCCGATGGAGGCGAGAGCAAGAACAGACCTATTCAAAATCCCACATACAGGTTCTGTATTTAATCCCGCTTACATAAATAATTTTAAACCTTTTGATTCAGTTAATAATATGAGAAATTAAGCTGACTCTTGTTTGTAGAAATGAATCAGGTGGTTGGTGTGGATCATGACAATAGACTTTATAGAAAAGTGTTCCAGGTCTGAAAAATGGTTCCGATGCAGAAGTGTCTTCAACTGCAATACCACTGAGTGCCACTAGAGGTCGGCTCCAAAAAGCCTCCGGCTCCATAGACTCCCATTCAACTTCTCTCATCAAATCCAAAGTGAATAAAATGTGTCCATCAGTTATCTCGGTGTTGTTAGCTAAAGTCACTCCTTCTTCTTAGTTTTCTGGAGGTCCATCTGAAAATAATCCCTCATTCATTAGAAAAGAAGATTCAAGAAGACCTGTTTTTGGGGGCGTGTCTGTTTGATTGACAGGCCTGTGGTGCAGTCAGGTTACAGCTATCGGTGGGCGGGACGTAGTATCGTCAGGTTTCCAATCAGATCGTTCAGATCCACCGCTGGCTCCTCCCCCAGAGTCCAATCGTCCAAATATGGTCACTTCCTGCTCCAAACCGCTCCGAACTAGCAAAGATGACGACGGACAGAATCTGAACTGGAGGATTCACTGCGGCCGTTCATGAACCGACGGGCGACGTCACAGCTGGTCATGACACAGTAATCAATCTCAGCCATGTCATATCAAAAGGAATGAACCTTATTTATTTTTTTTTGACGGTTTCATTCTCTGCTTTTATTTGCTTTACAACCCCCACCACTCTTAATAATCATTTTTCCACATCACTGTTCTCCTCTCTCATCACATCAGTCTTCCTCTCTCTACATTACCAAAACGTCCTCCTCAATCTGCATAACAAAAACAAAACAAAGAGAAGGAAATATTTATCTTCCTTCCTCTCATATCACTGATGTTTCTGTGATGTCGGCCTTTATCGACCGGAGGAAGTGGAAGGTCATCCATATAGTGTGTGTGTGTGTGTGTGTGTGTGTGTGTGTGTGTGTGTGTGTGTGTGTGTGTGTGTGTGTGCGCCTATCGATTGGTTAGAGGTTGGAGGTTTGTACCTTACCGCCTACGCCTAAATGTGTCACCATGCTGTGTGTGTGTGCGTGTGTGTGTGTGTGTGTGTGTGTGTGTGTGTGTGTGTGTGTGAGTGTGTGTGTGTGTGCAGGCGACAGGGTGTTTATATGGTTGTGTGTTGTCACTTCTAACATTGATCCCCTTTGTGATGAAACACCTTCCCATCAACCCCTTCATCATCACTCAGCAGAAGGAAGAGAGAGGAACTGTGTGTGTGTGTGTGTGTGTGTGTGTGTGTGTGTGTGTGTGTGTGTGTGTGTGTGTGTGTGTGTGTGTGTGTGTGAATGAAACCACAGTTGTTTGTCTGTTCGTCCTCTTCACTTATTGAACGAATCCTGCTGCTCACAGAAAGTGGAACTCCAGGAAACCTGAAGGGTTTAAAAATAAATATATTTCAGTGGTTAACTTGAAAAAACCAGTAGTTACGTTTGTTCTGGGCTTTAAAGAAAACTCTCCACATTTTTCTGTGCAGAGAGCGTTCCTTTGTTTCGTGGACTGGGAGAACTTAGCTTCGGTTAATCCGGTCCCAGTTCGTGGCTGTTAGCCGGTGATAGTTCCTGGACAACGTGCAGCCGATGAAGAAATGTACCTGCAGCTCTGGTTTATTAACACACGGAGGCGGAGGATTCCTGCATGGCTGCAGCTCACCAAATGATTCTAGGACAAGTGGAAGTTGTGCTTCAGCTCGTGGGTAATTTGTGAAAAGCTGCAGTTGGTGCATTTTTGTACAGCGCACTCGATATAATTCTGAGAAATGCTGATTCTCGGTGAGTCCTGGACGCTGCGCTGGCAGCCGTAATGCGGCCTCAACCATTAACATTCATTTTTTTAAATAAAAGTTTGGCAGCACAGGATCCTGTCTTATTTCTTGGCTGCATCCGCTCACTAATGTTATGATGCAAACAGGTTTTTGCATGTTAGGAACTTTTGTTCAAAAGCACATGAACCAATCGTTCTTGCGATCTCTCCTCTTCAATAGACGTCTGAGCTGCAGAGCAGTCAGGACATTGTGATTGGCCGCAGGTGAACACATTTTTCTTAGGCTCCTCCCCTCGCATTTTCCAGCTGGCCCTCTTTGTTTGTAACTTTGGAGGAAAGCAGCCAAATGAAATATGTTTCTTCATTAAGGCTTGTGTATATTTCATGGATTGTGACTGCAGCTTACACTCACTCATACAGGCCAGTGTGTATTTCCTTGGCGACGGCAGCTTGTGCTCATTTGGACATTATGATTCCCTACAAACTGCAGTCAGTGTTTGTTTATTCAGGTCAGTGGGTAGTGGATATTTTCTGGGTGATGGCCGCAGCTCGTGCTCATTATAGAGTTTAATCATTTCTGGAAACCGCAGCTTTCACTCTTTTATACGGGACAGTGTATAATTCCTACACAGCTGTACTCTGGCCTGCATGTAGAGGGTGGCGGATAATTCCTGGAGAGCTGGAGCTCAGTAGGTAACTCTCAGACAACCGCATCTCTTCTACATTTTTTACAGGGCAGTATAGTTTCCGTACAACTGCAGCTTGTTCTTGTTGATTGATCTCAGTGAGTTTTTCCTGATTGGCTGGTAGTTGGATGTAGTTTTTACAGGGTACTGCATAACTCCTGGACGACTCCAGCTGCCTATTCATGCACGCTTGTGCTTGTTTATGCAGGGTGGGTGAAGAATATTCCCCGAAGAGTGCTGCTTGTGCGTTTTGATGCAAAGCTGTGGTTACTGCCAGAACGACGGTACATTTCAGTAGTTACCATGAGGCACATGCACTAAAATACCGTGTGTGCTGTAGACATTCTGATGTCATGTCTGATGTCACCAGCCCTGATAGTTCAACAAATGATGCATCCTATTTCTCTCAAACTGAAACAGTGTCTGTGTTCCCAAACACATTTTACATTTCTGTAAAAGTTTCATTTCATCAGTGAAAAGATCAGACTTCCTGATGTGTGTAATTTTTATCTTGTGCTGTCAGTCCTTTAGCACGAAATTTCTTGGTTAAATTATTCAAAACATGAGTTACTACACTATCACACTACTGCGTGACAAGAGTTGATGGCTTCAGATCCGCTGTAAAACTGAGATAGAAGCCAAAACACGAGAAGAAGTGAGATAAACCTGCGCCACAGGGTTTTTATACTCTGCTACATCAGGTAGCAAAAAAAAAAATAGTTTTTCTCCTCAGACATTTAGTCATTTTTTAGTCCAGATTTAAACATCTGAACATTTCAGCACAAACTTTACATGTTTAGCTTGAGGCTCTAAGAATGACTGATCACCAAACCTCGTACGGTGAAAGACTAAAATCTTGATCCCTGGTTTAGTTGTCAGAGATAATATCTCTAAAATCATTTTGGTACAATGTAAGACATTGTTGACCGACGGAGAGCGAGCCAGTTACATCTTTCTGTAACTATTCAAAACGTATTCAATATTCATATTCAAATTTAGTCAGGTATGTTTGTGTGTATTGTCGTGCATATATATATATATATATATATGTATTTATGTGTACATGTATGCGTATCAATGCATATAAGCATTTCAAATTAGTTGAATTTATTTTTATAATGGCCATTTATTTATATTTTTGTTTATGCATCCATGCATTTACATCAACAGCAGTATAATCTATGTAAACTTATGCATTTCTGAACTCTTCTTCTACTATTAACTTTCAAAGTTCAACCCAACTTCGGCTCTTTTTCCTTCTCTGGATCCCTCATTAGTATCACTCCGAGACGAAATACAATCTTAATTTATGAATTCCAGACATTTTGGCTGAGGAAACAGGTTGAGGTGGCGCGAGTGTTAGTTTAGAATAAACGATCAAATTAACCTACTATGTATTACTCTGTCACATGTTTCATGGACTAATTGAACTTTTCTTTTGTACACTCCTTTGTGATAAATTTGTTTTTGACTCAAACATCTGTCTGTAAGTTGAGAGTGACCCATAATGGGAAGAGTTTTCTTATAAACAGAATTGCCAATGTTTTCAAAAACCTTTATTTTTTCAGACTTTTCAGCAGATGAATGAAATAAAAACCATTTGAGGGCTTAAAACTTTGGCTTTCATTAGAAACTACTGGGTTTGCGTTCATGTTCATTTACATTTTTTTTTATAATTTAACAAAAACAAAAGATAGAAAACATATTTTTGCACATGCATTAAGAACAAGTCTAGGTCATACAAACCATGTATGCAACACGACATGACTTTTAATTTGAAACCACGACTTTTAATTTGAAATGGTTACTGGAAGCCATACGGCTGAACAATTGGGGCCTCATCATCCAATCATGCAGCGTTCAGTCAGTTGATCAGTGGTGTATCTTCACACTCAGTGAGTCAGTGACCGGCTGTCACAGAGCTACTGGGATTATGCATCCAGCAGAAGACTCCGAGCAGCTCATTTCCTGTGTCACTTCCTGAAATGGTTCCAGTGTCTTGATGAGGTTGGACACACTATCCCACTGTGCAGCAGATTGACAGCTGATGTAGTTGTAGGTTTACACACTGAGCTCTGGCTGCTGTTCATACATCCTCAGCAGCATTGAGTGATGTTGAGTTCCAGTGAGTCTCAACAGCTAAAAGTGCCTCTTTAGTTGTTCTCAGCCTTCGTTTGGCCAGCACAGGTTGTTCAAAGTGACCTGCGCACCTCTTCAGTGCGGCAGTAACGTCCAGCACGGTGCTCAGTGTGCTGTGCAGATGAAGTCTTTCGCCATGTTGGCTCTACTATTCCTCAGAACAAGAACCACACACAATTTGATGGATTTTGTCATTGGAATATATTCTATTCACGATTGACAATGGAATACATTGACGGGTTTTTTTATGAAGTGGAGAGCTGCTCTAAGATAATTCCTCCTGACGTAGTTTACATTTGATTATTATTTTATAACCGCTTGTCTCATAGAATCAAGGAGGCCATTCATGTGGACTCATGGTTAAAGTTAATCACACGCACACAGATATTTCTAATAAAAGGCTCCCATTAATGATCAGCTATGGCCATTGGCCCATTGTTTTGTTATAGACTTGCATTAATGGCCAGCCAAATTCTAACCATCATCCCTGCTGAAATAACAGGGACAGATGGATTTCGTTAGAGCAGCAAATATCTTCTGAAGCATTAATAATATCTTACCGTCACCAACAGCCTTAACATGCCCATGATTGATGAATAAATCTCTCTTATGCATAGTTAACTTTCATTTGAATATGAATTGAATCAGGTTACTCGATGACATTACCTTGACTTCGTGTATGGGACCTCCACAAAAGGTGATGTACGTCCCCTCGTAACTGGGCGAGGCCGTCGGAGCCAAGTTCCACCGCTACAACAGTTTGTGAAACGTACTCTCAGTCAAACTGGTTAATCGGTCAGCCGCTAATGAGTACTCACCACTGCTGATGTGGAGCAACCCCACAAACCTTGTAATGTTTGGAGGTGCACTAACTTAGTTGTCTGGCCATAAATATTCAGTCCCCATCAAAGTTGCTTGCCATTTTTACAAAGTAATCAACGCTACCTGCTTTATCTGTGAGTGGTGACAAAGTTTTGGCTCACCACTGTAACTCATAAACCGAGTGCCTGGTACCTAATATACTGCATTTTGTCTCTATCCACTGGAGTTGTTGGTGAACGTCAATAAAGGTGTGTTTCAAAATGAAAGAGAGGTCTGGTGTGTATTAAGGTTAAAACAAGTGCTGCCGCTGTGGTGTGGAGCTCCATTCAGAGATTCGATTATTACTCAGAATTATAGGTTATTAGAGGCCGAGCAGGCGAGGCGAGCTCTCTCAGGTCACCTCAGTACGTGTCTGGGTTTTTTAGTACTGATGGCCATCTCAAAGTTGGGTGTGTGATTGTACTTACATAAGAGCTGTGGTCACAGAAAAACACCACATTGCAGGACAGAAAATCACCTGGAATTACTGCAACACAGCTTTTACTGGAAAACATGCACACGCACACACACACACACACACACACACACACACACACACACACACACACACACACACACACACACACACACACACACACACTCAGCTTTCACAGTAAATTACTTCAAATGCAAACGCACCTTCATGAGCAACTTTTAAACTGCAGACACACGCAGAGCTTTCACAACATATTAAAAAAAGCTCGATGACTTCGTGGCTCTCGACGTCTCTGGGACCGGAAGGCAGTCCAACTAATACATAATAATGTTGTCAGACAAGATGAAGGCAGGACGGATATCTGTCTCATCCCTGTGCATTACTGAAAGAGGTCCAGGATGTTTATAGCCTCGCGTAGCATAAAGACTTCACATGTAAAACTGAGACTGTTGTTGTTTCCCAGCTAGTTAGCAAGATACGTCCTCATAGTTAGTTTCAGATTCCTTTAAAGTGCAGCTGATGGTGGCAGAGCAGGCCTTTGTTCAACTGGTCAGATCAATTCAAGTTTGATCAGTTCACAGGTTAGCTTAGCACAAAGACTTGAAGCAGAGGACAAGTTCTCCAAAACAGACAGTTTGTCAGGAAATTGGATCATTGGGAAACTATTTTACAAAAATGATCTTCAAATATAGATTGCAAATACACATAGATTTTAGAATATTATGGCTTAATATTTTCCTTCAACCCCTGGGCACTGCAGTTATTACTCACACAGGAGGAAACATTTTTTTGGCGACTATTTTCAAAGGTAGATTAACCCACATTTGCTGCTCAATATTTGGCAGCGCAATGTTGTTTATGGGATTTAGATAATATAAAATACTGTGTGTTCATGATGAAGAACACCAGGTGCAACTGGGTAGCTCTGCACAGAGGAATCAGACTTTAGATACACAAACAAAACAGGTTAGTGAAGTACGTTGAATGGCGGTTAGGGTCGACACATGGGATTTGTTTACAGTAACGTACGTAGAGAAAATCATCAGGCTTAAAATATCTGAGAAATCAAATACAAACATCTAAATTGCCGAAGGAAAGTACCGGTTGTGTCTGTTTGTCTACGTGCCTTTATTCAACCTCTTGGCGATTAAAATCAGTTTCCACCTACAGGTCAATCAGGTCACACACACACACACACACACACACACACACACACACACACACACACACACACACACACACACACACACACACATTTGTATGCACTTCAAATGCTGGAGATTTTACTCACTCACCCACATCGCCTGAGATTTACAGGAATAAATATCCATTTCAGAGGAATTTAAATCGAGGGGGCAAAGAGGTGTGTGTGTGTGTGTGTGTGTGTGTGTGTGTGTGTGTGTGTGTGTGTGTGTGTGTGTGTGTGTGTGTGTGTGTGTGTGTGTGTGTGTGTGTGTGTGTCGTACAGGCTTTTTAACGGCAGCTGGCTGAAATGAGCCCTGAAATTGAGTGCAGAAAGAGAGAAAGGAAGAGAGAGACGGAGAGAAGCAGTCTGAGTGAAGCGGAGTGAAGTGAGTGAGCACGTCCAGCAGTCGTCTTCCACATAAATAGAGGTGAGAAAAGACGGAAAAGAAGCACGAAGCGAAGGAGATATGGAGGATATATCCAGGTGAGATGATAAGGAGAGAGAGAGAGAGAGAGAGAGATTCAGTCTGCGTCTACTCTGCTGAAGTCCTCCATAATCCATAATTGTGTTCATACTGCAGTTGTGCAAACAAAAACAAAAAAAAATACTGTCTATATTTTAGCTCAAGCAGTATTAGCAAAGTTTAACTTGGATCAGTTTAAAATAATTAAAAAAAGCATTTGCATCCATCAACAGCATTCATAAAAAAGGACCCAAATTAAAGGTGGTTTGCAGCAAACCTTAAGTAACCAGCAGTATCAGCAGCGGATGATGAACCAACGCAGTAGCAGGTCAAAGCGTGAAATAGACACACTTTGAATATGAGCCTGCCATGCGGGAGGCAGAAGTTTGAATCCAGGAGGTAACAACATTGTTCTTCAGTTGTTTTTTGTCCTAACTTGTTTCCTAACAGTCTCATTTTCTTGTAAATCACATGGCTGTATGCATGCAGTAGCTTTCATTTTTGTCCACTACCAGAAAACGTGAAACTGTCACAACTAAAGAGGTCAAAGCGTGTCTATTTTACGTTTTGCTGTAGTGGACCTGCGTGTCTATTTCACGCTTTGTAGTGATACCGGGTTGGATGAACAGATGTAAAACAAACTAGCATTGACAGAACCTGTATCAGTTTGGAGCTGCAGCTTTTAGCACTCATCCAACAGAAGCAGTGGTAATTTGAAACAGCAGTTAGCAGCAACATAATTCAATAGCAGCAGCAGATATCATCGACATTAGCAGTTGGCAACACTGGATTTATATGATTTAACTGAAAGCTGTTAGCACATGAAGGACCTGAGAGCGGATTACGAGAGCACAATTGTCTGAATCGAAGTTGCTCAATGACGTACATGCCAAAAAAAAAATTCCCGAGCTTCCTGTATGAGTTATTCTGTACGCGTCGTTCTGCTAAGGTGGAGCATGTAAGGAACACAAGACGCAGAGATTCGACGGCCGAGCCAACTGACAT
Source organism: Embiotoca jacksoni (assembly GCF_022577435.1). Classification (NCBI taxonomy): domain Eukaryota; kingdom Metazoa; phylum Chordata; class Actinopteri; family Embiotocidae; genus Embiotoca; species Embiotoca jacksoni. The sequence continues at coordinate 1,277,128 of NW_027185395.1, forward strand.
TGTATGAAATGGATGACAAAAGAATTTATTCACCATTTCATCTGTAATAAATACAGAAGTTGCAGTAACGCGGTTTGGCCACCTTTTTTAAAATGACCCCACAGCCCAGTGATGATCCGAATAACTGCCTTCAGTTAGCCGCTGCAGACACAGACTGTAAATCAATATGGACTTAAGTCTCCTCGTCCCAAAAATGAAGCCGATGCAGAAGTACCTTACTGTAAAATACAACTGGGGGCCACTAGGGGCTAGCTCCAAAAAACAACTCAAAAAACAAATAAATGTTTTCCACATGTCTACATGGCATCACTCGCTGAGTTCACTTCCTCTGATCGGTGTTCCCTCTGAAAATACTTCCGTCATTAGTTTAGATATAAGGCCTCAAAGAGAAGTATTTATGGGAGCGTGTTTGGTTTTACTGACATGGCTGCTGGTAGGTTTCCAGTGAAGGTGAGCAGGCTTAGTGTGATTCAGTTCTCAGTAAGATCCGCCCCTTTCTCCTCCTCAATTTGTCCAAATATGGTCACAACAAAAAAATGGCAATGGCGATAGCCAAAATGCCCCATTGCTTTAAAACGGTAGTTCACAAACCAACGGGTGACATCACAGTGAGTCGACAGTAGGGTGCAGAGCTTCGAGTATTGGCAGCGACGTGCCGCAGCTGCAGTTCTCCAGTGACAGCAGCAGTTCTCCAGTGACAGCTGCAGTTCTCCAGTGACAGCAGCAGTTCTCCAGTGACAGCAGCAGTTCTCCAGTGACAGCTGCAGTTCTCCAGTGACAGCTGCAGTTCTCCAGTGACAGCAGCAGTTCTCCAGTGACAGCAGCAGTTCTCCAGTGACAGCAGCAGTTCTCCAGTGACAGCAGCAGTTCTCCAGTGACAGCTGCAGTTCTCCAGTGACAGCAGCAGTTCTCCAGTGACAGCAGCAGTTCTCCAGTGACAGCAGCAGTTCTCCAGTGACAGCAGCAGTTCTCCAGTGACAGCTGCAGTTCTCCAGTGACAGCTGCAGTTCTCCAGTGACAGCAGCAGTTCTCCAGTGACAGCAGCAGTTCTCCAGTGACAGCAGCAGTTCTCCAGTGACAGCTGCAGTTCTCCAGTGACAGCAGCAGTTCTCCAGTGACAGCAGCAGTTCTCCAGTGACAGCAGCAGTTCTCCAGTGACAGCAGCAGTTCTCCAGTGTCTGTATAGATGAGTCAGAGGTCTCCTGTGAAGTGACCTGCAGGCGTACAGAGCAGTTCTTCAATGAGGAGATCCCCATTGTGTTTGTTTACTTCATGTGCACGAGGATACTGTCGTCCAGGTCTCAGCAGATATAGAAACAGCTGTAGCATCCAACAGCTAGAAGTTAGCAACTTTGACCAAAGGCATGAGCAGTTAAACAGCAGCGTTAGCAATTAGCAGCAGCAGGTGCAGCCATGTGGGTGTTGTCAAAGACTTTCTAACCCTGAATATACGCTAGAAGGCTGGAAACAATTATTGCTTCAACACAAAGTCCATTTACATATTCATTTACGGTATTAAGGGTTTTCTGAGAAGTCAACAGAGGAACATCAGCCTGTAATTATAACCAGTAATAGCTTCAGTAGAACTCGGCCTTTTACATGGAGACTGTTAGAGCAGCTGAACAAAAGGCTGTTTTAAGTCATCACGATGCTGTCGATGCGGAAGAGGCAGTAATCGTGCTGTTTTCCAGTTTCTCTCATCCGTTGCTCAACAGAAAACGTGCTACTATGTGATAAAATGCCAAACATCTGCCAAGCAGCTCCTAAAGTGTGAGAATTTAAGACTCATATGTGATAGTATGACAGATATCGAAGGGTTTTGGACTGTTGGTCCGACAAAATAATATATCCGAAGATTGTACCATTGTGCTGTGGGAAATGATGGTCATTTTTATTACTTTCTTTAATATTTTTTGTGTTGACACAATACGAGGATTTTCAAAAACAGGGTTTAATGAATGTTGTGCATTATGAGGTGTTCCTTCACAGTATGGAGCAGCACATGTTAAAGTCGCTGAAATAACTTGTTTTCATGTCAAATCTAGAGCCTGTGTTTTGTGCATATCTTGAATGTCAGCAGAAACACAACACACTGTGTTTATGTACAAGTCATAATTCTCTAGTGCATAATGTATTTTTTTTTTAAATAACACACATACAGACACAGAGAAATCATTACTTGCTTGTAGAATCCTCAGAGCTGAAAACAAACTTCCCTAAAGATCATCCAGGCAGCAGAAACAATATAAATGCAGAGCAGCTTGTAGGAAATGGACACAGAGGCTGTGTGTGTGTGTGTGTGTGTGTGTGTGTGTGTGTGTGTGTGTGTGTGTGTACTCGTGCAGGTATCATCTGTTGCCGGGCCGACCGCGGTGTAATTTTCAGCACTTATTCAGATTGTTTTCCAGCTCTTCTTCCCTGGTGTCTGACTCTATTATTTAGCCTACCCGTCTATTTTCGGCAGAGAGTGACGCTTTACGGCTCAGTGCCGGTTCGGCATTTTCGGCCGGGTCACCGAGCAGGAACGAATCCGCCCTTCACACCCTGAAACCTCATCTCCCAGAGACGAGAGGAGGTGTTAACTCTCCTCTTTTTCCCCGCTCTCTGTCTTTCTCCTATTTCTTCCCTCCTTACATCTTCTCCTCTTCATTCATCATTTGTTTGGTCTCCACTTTTCCTCCTTCTCTGCCACCTTCGTCTCTTTAGCCGTTTGTTCTTTTTTTCTTCTTTCTCAGTTTTGTATTCCTCTCTCCTGCTTTTCTTCCTTCATTTCTGCTCCGACTCCTCTTCATCAGGTTTTTTTTCTCTCCTTTCTTTTATTATTTCCTCGGTCTTTTCTTGTTTTTTAATAATTCCATTTCACTCCCTCCTTTCTTCTTTCATCTCTCCCATGTTTTTCTCATTTCTACTTGTAATATTACTTCATTCCCTCTCTTCTCTCTTTTTCTTAATGTGCTTGTTTCCTTTTTCTTTCTCTCTTGCTTTGTCTCTTATCTTCCTCTTCTTCCTGATACAAATATGTCTTCTCTTTCTCCTATTTCTCTCCTTTGTTATCTGCTTGTCTGTTTCTCCTTTTTTTTCCTCCAGATTTTCTTCCTTTGTCCTCCCCGTCTTCCTCCTCCTCCTCTCTCTGTTTCCGTCGCATCATAAAGTGTGAAATGTGTGTGTGAATTCAGTGATGCTTTATTGACATGTACAAACGGGCAACAGCATTTAAAGACTGTGTGCAGAGTCACGACCTCTGACCGTGGGGATAAATTGGATTTCTCTCAGCTCATGATGAAGGAGTCGAGAGGAGAAAATGGAAGGTGTCTCTTTGATTTTAGATGACTGGCCACGCAATTGTTCATTATAACGAAAATATATGACAATAACCAAACACAATTTCTGCAGCATCTAATAGAGAGAAGCTACTGCTCATGCATAGATTTGAAGTGTAAATAATAAATAATGTAAATTATGTTTTTCACCTGTATTGAATGGCTGCATTTCTCTGGCTATATACCTTGTTACACTGTCTTTTAATGCATATTTAGACATTTGTCCAAAAGCTTCCGTAATCTGTAATTGTTGGGAAGGACCTGTGGCTGTGCTTGTTTCTCCAATTATGGGAAATTGGGTCAAATTGTGTGTCTTTAATTTAATTACATTTTTTTTTTTTTTTTTAACGATTTGTAGTATTAGCTCTTTTCATCACCACCTTTTTGCTGCAAATCCAATGAATCGTCTCCTCCTTTTTATTTGGCTTAAAACCACAATGTACTCGTAGCGGTGAAGTGGTGTTCGGCTTTGTAATTAAATTGATATTGTCATTAGATGCTCATAAAAATGTGTTTGGTTGAATATTATAAGTAAAGTGCCGTGGGATAAACAGTCGATGGTGCTCAATCTCGGCTCGTGCCAATAAACCATTGCAGGAGGGGAGCATAACGAGATGACATCATCGAAAGACGGTAGAAAACAAGGAGGAAATAGTGACAGAAATATGACATTTTTGTTAGTTTAATCTGGCAGTTTTCATACAGAAGATTCTAACAATTATGTAGAATGATCGCGATCAGCTCAAATAATCTCAGTCAGGTGATGACGTAATCGTTGAGACAGGCCTAACGGTTAACTAACTGCCTAACTCAATCCGGCACCTTGCATCTTTAACCATATTTTCCATTCTTTAACTTTCCCATCTTATTCAGAAAGTTCCCACCTTAGCCTCAGATTTGTGTTCATAGCTGACAGAAGTAAAACCCTGAGTCCATCTGCCTCAAACTGACTTTTGGACTTTTCTGTTCATCACAGTAAAGATCTGAGTTACCATAACTCTTCTGTCAGCTCCAACCCGTCTGGCCGCTCTTCTTGCATAAATAAGCCAGAGCAAAAGTTCTCCTGTAACACAGATTGGCAGCATGAAACAAGCTGGAAAATGGAGCCCAGTTCATGCTGACAGTTGGAAGTCTGAGCCCAAGAGATTTAACTTCTGCACTACACTGGACAGGAGATTTAACCAAATCACTAAAATACATACATCTTTCGTCAAAAAAAACCAACCTGAATATTGGTTGTGATATTTCTAATGTAGGAATTGAAGCATCTTGTTGAAAAAACGGTCAAACCGGGGACATGACACGTTGACATTTTGTTTTCTTTTTCATTCTTTTGTCTCACATCAGTATTTTAAATACGAGTAGAAATCCTACTCAGGAACATATTTCCATCCTGATGAAAACCCTTCAAAACACTGACCAGGAGCTTTTCATAGTTTGGTGAATGGATATGTGTTCAACACAAAGGATATTTGTGATATAAAGATGCACCAGCGACTCCACCTGGATATCATGTATGGATCAGTAACAAGACATCAATAATGCAGGTGGAAACGGACATTTCTGCCGTACGGTGAAATCTTAATAAGTTGTCTTCCTGTTTTCTCATGCCGCCGATCAAAAAACTACAGATGAGTCCTATTTTTCTTGACCAGCGTCTCGTGACTGACAGCGTTAGTGCAGCTATGGCACCACCAGCATTAGCATGTGTTAAGTGCCATGTTGTGATTTGGCGTTCTATATGAATTTGGTTGCCTTCTTAAGAGTTTGAAAGTCTCTACACAACATAATTTAAATAGAAATGTGCTGTAAAATTGATTGATAGCAAAATAATTGCTGAGTTCAACAGCAGCAAGTAAATCCACATGAATTCTTTACATCAAATCTATCGTTGGTGAACTTTGATATGTGATGAAGTGCTATTCTCCAATGGAAAGCCATTTTGAAAGTTCTGAGCTTCAAAGGAAAGCCAACAAGTCAGAAATGGAAGAAGTTATTAAGACTTTTTTTCAGCTAGAAATGATGCAATCTTCTGAAGTGGTCTTTTTTTTTCTTCTTTTTCTGGAACCTTAATACTGAAAACATTTCAAGGATTCGGGCGTAATGCTCCGAAAATGTTAACAAAAATATTTTTAGAATGTTTTTAGAGAACATTATCCAACCTTAAGGAGGAACATTCGGGCAACAAACTTAAAACACGTCCCACTGAAAATATATTAGAACAAGTCATAGTCTCAGAACCTTTTTACAACAAAGGAAATCTAGCAGGTTTATGATATGCCATCAACTTATTTTACTGAGTTTAAGATATATAGGTTAAATCTAACAATGGTCCATGGTGTGTCTTTTAAATAAACTGTTACCGTTTTGTCCCATTAGCGACTGAGCTAATGATGCTAGCCAAGCTCTGGGAAACACAGAACAAATTGCCTCAGAGAAATGGTTTGAAGAGCTACACAGACTGACGAGTACTCTGGTACTAGAGGTTAGCCCACTAACTACTGGACTGATGAAAAAAGCCTTACAAGTAGTGAAGCTTTCATCACGATCCAATGAATGGCAAATTCTACAAAGCTGCATATAGTTCCCGTCACCTTGGCGACATGTGATATGTGCTTGTTGGCGAGCTCCACCTGCCTCATTCGTTTTGACAATGTTATTTATGTAAGGTGATGGTGCGTTCACGAGCAACTGGGAAGTGGGAAAGTTCTGAAGGAATCACCTGAATGAACTGTCGAACTCAGACAGTCTGAGGTTTCTGAGAGCTGCGAGAAGTCGGTCTGACGTCATGTGACATGGCGACGTTAGTGGTAAAAGGGAGATATAACAATAGTTCATTTAGGTACGAGTGAGAGCAGGGTGTTGTTCCGTTGAACGGTTAAATGGACAGACAATGGCGAGCGGTACCAGCCCTCCCTAAGAGTTAGTTTGCTGGCTGTTTTAAACGTTACCTGCTCAAAACAACATGTAGAAATGTAGATAATGACTCCATGTCGTCCCTGTGATGGTCTACAAGGTGTTGACAAGGTCGTTCGCCACTCTTCTGTATTCACAAGGCAAATACAGCAGATTTTCTGCCATGTCGCCTTTTTATTGTTGCCATGTGAACGCTCTAACTGGGAAGTCGGAGGTTACCAAGTTGGAACTTTCCCACTTCCTTCCCAGCTGCCTGAACGCACCATAAAAACACAAAGACCTGGGATCAGATGTTTGTATACAGATGTAAAGAACAGGTGGAGATGGGATCCAAATGTCTGGTTTTGTCTTATTCTGTAGTTTCTGACATACTGATCTAATCTAAACAATTCAAATATAAAACAGGAAATTCATGTCAAAATATTTGAGTTTATATATGATTGATATATATATATATATATATATGTGATTGACATATATCTGATGTGATTGACGTATATATGATGTGATTGACGTATATATGATGTGATTGACGTATATATGATGTGATTGACGTATATATGATGTGAATGACGTATATATGATGTGATTGACGTATATATGATGTGAATGACGTATATATGATGTGATTGACGTATATATGATGTGATTGACGTATATATGATGTGATTGACGTATATATGATGTGAATGACGTATATATGATGTGATTGACGTATATATGATGTGATTGACGTATATATGATGTGAATGACGTATATATGATGTGATTGACGTATATATGATGTGATTGACGTATATATGATGTGAATGACGTATATATGATGTGATTGACGTATATATGATGTGAATGACGTATATATGATGTGATTGACGTATATATGATGTGATTGACGTATATATGATGTGATTGACGTATATATGATGTGATTGACGATACCTGTTGGTTGTTAACGAACCTCCTCAGATGCTCTGCTGCTTTTTCTTCTCGCCTGTGATCTTCTTCACTGTTCTTCCTCCTTTTCTTCCTTCTTGTCTTCTCCGTTCCTTCTCTGCTCATCTCATCTGTCCTTCTGCTCTTTTTTTTCCAATTTATTTTTTGCTCTCTCCTTTTGCTTGCCACCTGCACCTCCCCTCCACCTCCCTGTCGTCCTTCGTTCTCGCCCCTGCTTCCCTCCCCTCCCCTCCCTTCCTCTCCCTTAAATGAACTGTTAACAGAGGCCACGCCCACTCAGTATAGACCCACGCACACACCTCCTCCTCGCCCTCCTCCTGCTTCTTCTGGCACCCCTTTGACTTACTCCTCCTCCTCTGATCCCCCACCAGTGTCCCCCAGCCCAGGCGTTGCCCTCCCCTCTGCCCCCCGTGACCTGGTCCCTGTCCTAGTGTCCAGCCGATTTGTCCGACTCAGCTGGCGCCCCCCAGAGGAGACTGGAGGAGCCGTGCAGACCTACGGTGTTTATTATTCCCAGGATGCAGTCGAGAGGTAAGACGGGACTCTTTTTTCCTACTGTTTGATCTGACATGGTTTCTGAATCTTTCATCAAAGGCTGATCTCGGGACTGTTGGTGGTTTACCTCCTCAGACTTTCTATAGCTACATCTTTTCATGTGAAATCCTGGATATATTGTTTGGACTGGACTTATTTTGACTTTTTCAGACACGTGAAAGTAATTTAAATGAACTACCTGAGAAGGGAGAATCATTACATTAATTGATCTGCATCCAAACCGTAGCCACATGGAAACTGGGTGGTTGCAAGCAGTCATCATCAGCTGTGTCCAAAAAGTACTCCGAACTTTTAGTTCAAATGACTGATATTCTAAGTTTACTTGGTTAATATGGTTACAGTGGTTTATGGATCCTAAAGCGTGAAGACCTTGAGTAAACGTGGAACTGCTGAAAGGAGCCTTTATCCATTGACCACTGACCACCAGATACTGTATGCTGTGTGCCAAAACTCTACGAAAGTCAAAGCTAGGTTCTTTTTTTATTGGTAAATTCTGTTAAATCCACACATTTTAGGAAAATGAAACCACTTGATGTCAAACATTGCGTACGCTACATTAGAGTCTACTGACGTGACTGATTGTTTTCCAGTTCTAAGTCATACCCCATGTGTTGCCATGGAAACAGAGATTGTTAGATTGTGCTAACAAAAAGTTTTATATTTTGAAAGTGAATTGTTGCACAATATGAATACATTTTTATACATATTTTATTTAGTTGGTCACTTGCTGTATAATCGCAATATTACAGTTGATGGTGTGATTTAACGTCATTAACAGTGATGCGTTCACTGTCGTGCCGATAACGACATTAATGCACATCCTCTCGTGCAATATTACTTCATTTTAGTCCAACCGACAGAGCGACATCACCAAACTGAGACATGCTGCTCACGTGGCTGTAAGAGGTAGATGAACCCATGTTGCGGACCTGTTCCTCCTTCTGTACCGTAATACAGTGAAATGAACTGTTTACATGATAAAGGGATAAAAGAGTGATGAGGCGCAGTTGTATACCAACAGTATGTCAAGGACAACACTTCTTCCTTTAGATCACAGCTCTGCTGCACACAGCCGCTCTCAACGTTTAGTAGAAAAAGCTGTGGGTGACACGTCGGCAAGTCCCCCGCTGATGTTAAATGGTAACCTCTGACAGGCGGGACTCCAGCTGACGGCTTTCACAGCCAAGCTTTTAAGCTTTGTTACCTCAGGGACAATCTGGCCTGCAGAGCTTCAGGGCTCTGAACGGTACGCTGGACAAAAGAGGCACTGAAGTTTTGTCACAAAATGATACGATAGAGAGATTCTGTCAGTCCTAATGACTTACAGAAGGAACAGAGGCAGAGGTTTTGTCAGTTCTAATGACTTTGAGAAAAATAGCGAGATGGGTTTCGTCAGAGCTAATAACTTGCAGAAAATGAAAGAGGAGGAAGACTGAGAGAGAAAACAATGAAAGATTACAGGAGAAAGAGAGACGGCCAGACAGGACGAGGATGACACTTTTTGCGAGTAGTAATGACTTCGAGGAAAATAGAGAAATATCGAGTCAGATCAAGAGATAAAGAAAGAGAAATGGAAAAAGACAGAAAGCAGAAGGATGAAAACATGTTTTAAGTCTTTTTAGAGACTATGCCATAGTCTCTAAAAAGACTTAAAACATGTTTTCATCCTTCTGCTTTATATAGTTTATAGCGTATGTGAGGGTGGTAATTGCCATAGTTTTGCATGGGAATGGTGTAATACATAAATACTCGCCCGCAGTCGTCGCAAGGTTCATTGAAACCAGACCAGATTCTGCTATTTTGGAACCAATTAACAGTGAAATGAGAATTCATGCTGCTGTCGGGTCAACAAGGTGCGCTGGCGCCACACAGGTGTCCACGTAACCTGACAGGAATGACAGGAAATATTTTCAATTTATTTACCTGATAAAATGTGGACCAGGTGTTGTCTTTCTTCAGCCTCTATCTCTTGATGTTATGATTGTAGATGAACTTCTGATTATCGGTCTCACTTTGTTCCACTGAAGCCCAGTATTCTTACATCTTTATGACCTCCTGTTAACGATCAATGTTATGAACTGTAAACCATGATCTTTACCAACCGTTAACTATACCGTAGTTAAAGATGTTGCAGATTTACACATTGTATAAAAAAATTAAAACTGGATTAAAACAGTCCCTCCAGGAAATTGCGATCTTGTGATCTCAATAATTAACACAAATTCCAGCCAACTTTGTGATATTTGCGGAAGCTTGCATAAGTTGTTACGCCATAAAGTAAATATTTGAAATACTTCATTAACGACAATAACTCCTCATTTCCAACCAGGGAGTCTCTGCTCCTGTTTTCTTCACCAAATAAAACTCTGTTCACGGAGGAAACAGGAACCAGAGGAGAAACAGGAATGGACGGGGTTTGTGGGAAATGTGTTCTTCACATTAAAATGATCTAACTAAATGTTTATTATCAAATGAAATGATTACATATTTATTTTTTTATTGGCTAGTGCTTAAAAATAAATCACATTTCAATTTCTCGACTTGCAGTTGTTTCTAATTCCCGTAATTGTACGCAAAAAACTCACTTAAATCTCCACAAATTACTTCTCACTTTTTGAGAGAATACGCTGCAAATTAAGCTTTTTTGATTGCAACAATCACAAAAAAACCTCTATAAAAAGGTCTGTAGTCATGCTAGCATCTCTGTCAGGTTATATTGAGCTACAGCGGTGCTTTCAGCTAAACACTAATATCAGCATGCTAATATGCTAAGAATGAAAACATTCTCCTGATGTTGACCAGTTATATTGTTTACTGTTTAGTTTGTTATCGTGCTAACTTTTGCGAAATAAAACACAAAGTAATGTGATTCATTTTCCAGGAATTTGTCAACTATTGTACCAGATGAAGCATTAAAGGACCATCAAAATCATTACAATTCATTTCATAATTGAATAATAGTATAAAAGTATTTTTTGCTCAAACTGTCCATCCTTGTTTTAGCAAAAACACAAAGTCAGCAGATTATTAAAGTCCTCCGGTTGTGTCATTTGCATTTAACACCTTTAATAAATTTACAATCCATAGTGCAACGGTCCGATTAAAAGTGTCCAAGGTGTTGGAGTCTGGATCAAAGCAACAACTAACAGACAGACAGACGTTGTCACTGCAGGGTTTTGTAGAATTGTATTCTTGTTTTTCTTCCTACCAAAATACACACCAATAATGTCAGAGTGGCGCTTTTAGAGGTGCAGAATACAATATTTTTTGTTTAAAAAATTCAAAATTTTAAATTATCTACACAATGTGAAGAAATTCACCAATGAGCCACGTCTTGTAATACCACTTTTTACCACAAGATGGGATAGCGTAGCACTTTAGTGTCTGGACTGCCTTCAGTTGAACATAGAGGAAGAAGGTTTTCTAATCTCCTTCAACACAAACATGGCTGTGTAGCAAGCTTGGTGCTACCGGGTCTCTCCTGGACACATGACACGCTCAGCCGTACGTTCAGGTGTAAAATGCTTTTATTTGCCCGGCCCATACACCATGCACTCGTGTAACCACTTCCTCCCCTGGTCCTCCTTCTCCCTGCTCCCTTTATAGGGGAGAGCTCATCAGTCCACATCCAGCTCAGCTGTGCTCATTACACCGGCCCGGCACCGTTCCCTGAACCACTCCTCCCACTCTCTACCCCTGCAGCTGAGCTAACCACACCCCGCCACCACAGGCTGAAACAAAACCGCAGCAGAGGAAGAGTTAACATTGGTGTTGTTTACCGCCGCTGGTGAAGTTTGATACTGAACTTACGACATCTATTGTAGACTGGAGAGCTACCAGCTGGTAACGCTAACAGTGGCTTTGCAGTGATAGCTTATAAAGGCAGCTGCATGTTTAACTGCAGTAGTGAACCATCGGTCAGAGAAATCAGCAGGCTCATTAATATGCATCTATATTTATGAGGTGCTCTGAATTGACCATTTATGATTCAACGTGAGCTTTTAGAGAGCGATATATGAAGCTGATCTACGTCCATGTTTTTTGGCATTCGGCTTTGTTTTTTGTGGATCCTGTGTTTTATAAATGAAGCTCCTGAACTGCAGCCGGCCAGTCAAACATACAGACTGTGTCTACAAAGCCACGCTGTGGTAGCATGTGCAGAATGAGGTGTTGCTTGTTCCGATATGTCGTTCTAAAATCCCGACTTACACCTTCCTGTAAATGGTACCTTCACAGATATAGAAGTTGCAGATGCTGTGGGCACTGATGTACCAACACACCATGGAAATGTTGGCTGATAGCGGTCACGGTGGTCCCTTTCATCTTCGCCACGATGTCTGTTTTTGTCAGAAACATGACTCGGCACACATTTCCACTGTTTGTCGGACCGTCTGAGACGAGCCTTGGAGCTCAGAGGTGACTCAGCGGCGTTTCATGTCTGGCTTTCAGCCTCCGTACCCGAGCTACCAGGTGGTATTTCTGGATGCAGAGCGTACATTGTTAACTAATAATGTTTTTCTGAAGTACTATATTCATCACAGTCGGGTGATGGTTTTTCATGGAATACAATCTGAGAACTCAAAGATTGTTCATGTTCAACAGTGTTTTCTGGCTTTGCTGTGCACAGACTGAGGTTTCTATGGATTGCCTGAATCTTTCACATTAATATGTACGGCAGATGGTGAAATCCTCTGCAATCTGACACATGTTCTTTTTGAACTGTTTGACAAGTTTTTCCTGAAGTGGGGCATAAAGTTGAGCTACATTTGAGCTCCTGGAGGATCATGAGTCCTCACCTGTTCCCCAATTCACCTGCTCATTATGGAATGTATCAGAATGGTATAACTTTATTTATATATAAATACATATATTTAATATTCTATGAACTTTTAACTCTTATTTTGCCCCTATAACAACTTTTTTTTTAATGTGTTGCAGGCATCAAAATCAAAATTTCTTTACATATTTTTAGGAACTCCCTCTTAACAGTACGAAACCTCCAACAGAACCAGGATCAGAGGTGGGCGGAGCATCTGTTAATAGAACCAGGCTCAGGGGTGGGCGGAGCATCTGTTAATAGAACCAGGCTCAGGGGTGGGCGGAGCATCTGTTAACAGAACCAGAATCAGAGGTGGGCGGAGCATCTGCCTCCAATGGTTGGGGTGAGAGGAGAGCAGAGAGGGAAAAGGACAGCATAGAGATACAAGACATGAACTGTTGGTGGACAATCACAGAGCAGAGACATGCATCTCCATGACGGGACATCTGCAAAAGAAAGAACAGAAAATAAGTTATCGTTTCCATGGCAATACGTGAGGTATGACTAACAATTGGAAAGCGATCAGTCGCATCAGTAGACACTTATGTAACATATACAATGTTTACTACTCCAGAAAGTAGTCCGACCCTTAGCAACCACCTAGCAACAGAGAGGATTTCTAGTCTCCAAATGAAGAAATACAGAACATAGAAACACTAAACTGATCAGCTAGTTCAGTCTGGTTGGAACAAAGATATCTGATGAACAAAGATACCTGATGAACAAAGATGTCTGATGAACAAAGATATCTGATGAACAAAGATACCTGATGAACAAAGATATCTGATGAACAAAGATATCTGATGAACAAAGATGTCTGATGAACAAAGATATCTGATGAACAAAGATACCTGATGAACAAAGATATCTGATGAACAAAGATACCTGATGAACAAAGATATCTGATGAACAAAGATACCTGATGAACAAAGATATCTGATGAACAAAGATACCTGATGAACAAAGATATCTGATGAACAAAAATATCTGATGAATAAAGATATCTGAGGAACAAAGATATCTGATGAACAAAGATACCTGATGAACTAAGATATGTGATGAACAAAGATATCCATGTTCTCATGTGTTTTTAACATGTTAGCTCCGTGTCATGTGTTCAAACCAAACCGGTCCAGCTAGCCTCCTCTAGGATTGTAAGTGCGTGACTATCCGTGGTGTTACGGTACGGGTGCTCGGAGCGACCAAAAAGGACCAAAAGAGACCCGACTTCACCAAATGGGTCATTTAATAGACCTATAACAAGTAGAAACTACATTATATTACATATTATATGAAATGTAATTGTAATTCATCAACAAATCAGACATTCTATATTTCATCGTATTTCTGAAAGATTATTTCCAGAAATGTTGTTTGTACGTGGATTTGTTTGTCAGTGCCATGGTCAACTGAACTCTCACTGGAGAATACATTTGGTTGATGCCATATTGCAGCTGCATTGTGAGCCCAAGGCTGGGGAGATTATTGTGAAAGAGAAAGACTGGAAGGTGAAGATAAAAGTAGGGGAGGGTGAAGGAGGTCGAGCCCATCCTGAGAGAAAACCGAGAGGAAACGAATGAGTGAAGATGTAAGCGGAGAAAAGAACGTTTCTTTCCATCTGTGGGTTTTTCCTTTTCCATGAGTGACCTCAGATGGTGGCCTTCTGAAGGGCAAACGGAGTTCACACTGTGTAACTGAAGCAGACCTGCTGGTTAACTCCACATCCAGCTCCGTGTCTGTCGTTTACTCAGCAGTCCAGAGGAAAATATGGATTTATGTACCACGGGAACTCCGCTCACCTTTTGTGTTTCCTTTGACCTCTGTGTGTCACTGCTGCTGCTGATGACAACGTTTGATTTGTTGTTCTGTCAGTTTGTCAGGTTGAAATCTGCTGTGGACATTTGTGGTCTGCAGCTGATAAATCCTGACTTTCCTGTTCAGCACATGTTGTCTGTTGTTGAACAGTTGTAGGAGATGAGACACTGATGTTGGAACAGACACAACATCAGTGTTTACTGACTCATTGTTACAGTGTTGATTACACAGTTTTGTAATATTTCACCTTATTTAATGACCTTTACATGGATACGCCGTAAATGGACACCTGACCTCCTAAACAACTAAAAAATTCAAGAAGTAGACAAATCAAACTCCCATTGGCCTGATTATGATCTCAACAAAATGCATATATTAACGAGGGTGACACAAACAAGTTGCCAATACGCCATATATTAAAGAAAATAAAATTAGGACACCTCCAACGGCAATTAACAAACAAAGGCCGGGTGGGTGACACCCCAGTGATCTGGGAATAATCCACGGTTTGTGAAGTCTCCCTTTTGTAACGTGCCTGGTAGGCTGTCGTTCTCCAGACGCCGACACATCACCCACGACACTCAAAATTCTCACAACTTATAGTGACTGAAAGATATTCATTCAGCCTCCCTGTTATGGAGCTGTTGGAGTTCAGGTAAATGTAGGATCAGGGTTAGGCCATGTTTAAGATCATCCCGGTTTAAATGTGAACTAAACTCAGCTGAAGCTTGTTAAAAATGCTGACTGGCTTTTTTAGTGAGATGTGTATAAATCAGACAGCTCTATATTTGTTTGAATTCTTTGTGCTAATCGAGGCTAACCATGTCCTGGGCCAGAGAGGAAATGTGAACTCAGCTGTTTAACTGACTCTACCTCTCTCTGAGCTACATTTACTTCATCTGAAGTCCAAAAACACACTTAAAATAGCTCTAAATGTTTGTGGGGAGATGGAGATCTGAAGGTCTGAGCTAATTCGCTCAAACTGCTGCCGCTGCGATCTGACACTGGATAAGAGGGGGAAAAATGGATGGATGGATCTGGTTTATTTAATCTGTACACAAACGGAAACGTAAAAATCATAGTTGTGGTTTCAGAGCAAGTGAACTGCAACTGTTTTTTTGGGGAAAACTGTCGACTGCAGCTTTCTCCAGTCTTATAGTGTTGACCGGTTTGAAGGTGTCAACCTGCCCTGCAAGCACAGACATGGAAGTAAAGAATGGATGGAACCTGTTGTACATCAGGACACCCCCACCCACAATGATGCTCCTATTGCGAATTATTAAATGTATTTTCCAAAATGTTAAATCTTACAAAATTCCTTTTAAGAAACGTTGAGTGTGTTACACTCTTTAAAAAGCTGAGATGAGCTGAGCAGACATGCCCGTTGAACCTGCTGATGAGCAGTAATTATGATTAATTCATCAAGGCTGGTTGCTTATTTAAAAGCGAATCCTTTCACTCGCACCCTGACAGCAGTAATTTATTTACACTCTTCATCCTCCTCTCTGTCTAAATTAAGGATAAGTAATGTTTTTTTGTGCTTCTCACTGGTGTAATCAAGATAATGAGCTTCCAGTGGAAATCAAAGCGGAGAGATTCTTCACACGTTTTTATCAAGTCTCATCGTGCCATGGATGCATACAGTACTGCTGCCCTTCCCCCCCTTGGTAGATCAGATCACAACCTGGTCCTGCTGACTCCCAGGTATGTCCCCCTGGTACAGAGGCAGCCTGTGACCACCAGGACTGTGAGGAGGTGGACACAGGAGGCTAAAGACGCCTTGCAGGACTGCTTTGAGTCTGTGCTGTGTGGACCACATGGGGAGGACATCAACAGCAGGACGGACTGTATCACAGAATACATCAAATTCTGTGAACACACCACCGTACCATCACGGACTGTAAAATGCTTCCCCAACAACAAGCCGTGGATCACCAGTGACCTGAAAGTTCTACTTAATAAGAAGAAAGTAGCCTTCAGGTCTGGGGACAGGGAGGAGCTCAGGAGAGTGCAGCGCCACCTGAAGGAGAAGATGAGAGAGTGCAAGGACTCCTACAGGAGGAAGCTGGAGGCCAAACTCCAGCAGAACAACGTGAGGGAGGTGTGGTCTGGTATGAAGGAGATTACTGTGTTCAAGGGGAGAGAGAGACAACCAGGGGGAACCTGGAGAGGAACAACCAGGGGGAACGTGGAGAGGAACAACCAGGGGGAACCTGGAGAGGAACAACCAGGGGGAACCTGGAGAGGAACAATAAGCTAAACTGTTTCTTCAACAGGTTTAGTTCACCACCCTCATCTGTCTCCTCCACACACCACACCTCCCAAACACCTCTGCTGCCCCCCCTCCCCCCTCTGCCCCCCCTGGTGAGCTGCATAGAGCCCTCAATCTCAAAGGGCTCTTCCTCCATTGACACCATGACCCCCCCACACACCCCTCACCCCTCTCTCTGTGA
The DNA here is from genome assembly GCF_022577435.1 of Embiotoca jacksoni. Taxonomy (NCBI): domain Eukaryota; kingdom Metazoa; phylum Chordata; class Actinopteri; family Embiotocidae; genus Embiotoca; species Embiotoca jacksoni. The sequence goes on from NW_027185395.1 coordinate 1,293,960, forward strand.
CGACTGGCCAGGTTAGGAGACAGCTGGAGAGACTCCACCAGCGCAAGGCTGCAGGACCTGAAGGCATCAGCCCCGGGGTCCTGAAGACCTGCGCCGTCCAGCTGGCTGAGGTCTTACAACACCTCTTCAACCTGAGCCTGAAGCAGGAGGAGGTCCCGGTGCTGTGGAAGACGTCCTGCCTGGTTCCAGTCCCTAAGAAGACGACTTCATCTGGCCTCAACGACTACCGACCGGTTGCCCTCACATCTCATGTGATGAAGGTGCTGGAGAGGCTGGTCTTGGCACACCTCAGGTCGCTGGTGAAATCTTCTCTGGACCCTCTGCAATTTGCGTACCAGCCTCATGTGGGAGTGGACGATGCCATCATCTACCTGCTGCAACGAGCTCAGTCTCACCTGGATGGAACCAGTGACTCTGTGAGAATCACTTTCTCTGATTTCTCCAGTGCATTCAACACCATCCAACCACTGCTGCTGAGTGAGAAGCTGCGGGTGGTGGAGGTGGACACATCCACCGTCTCCTGGATCACTGACTACCTGACAGGCAGACCACAGTTTGTCCGTCTGGGCAGTGTGCTGTCTGATACGGTGGTCGGTGGTACTGGAGATCCTCAGGGAACTGTTCTGTCTCCTTCCTGTTCACCTTCTACACCACTGACTTCCAGAACAACTCAGAGTCAAGACATCTGCAGAAGTTCTCTGATGACTCTGCAGTGGACGGTGTATAAGGGATGGACGGGAGGAGGAGTCAGTGGACGGTGTATAAGGGATGGACGGGAGGAGGAGTACAGGGCAGTAGTGGAGGACTTCGTGGAGTGGGCTGGTAGAAATCATCTGCTCCTGAACGTGGCCAAGACCAGAGAGATGGTGGTCGATTTCGGGAGGAAGACGACGGCTCCACAACCGCTGAGTTCTGGGAGAGGAGGTGGACATGGTGGAGGAGTACAAGTACCTGGTGTCTCCATGACAACAGACTGAACTGGAAGACCAACATCAACGCTGTCTACAAGAAGGGGATGAGTCGACTCTTTTTCTTGAGGAAACTTCGATCCTTCAATGTGTGCAGCGAGATGTTGGAGATGTTCTACCATCTGTTGTGGCCAGTGAACTGTACTTCACTGGGGTCTGCTGGGGGAGCAACATTGGAGCCGGTGACACCAACAGACTTAACAAACTGGTTAAGAAGGCCGGCTCCATCATCGGCTACAAACTAGATAGTCTGGAAAAGGTGGTGGAGAGGAGGACGCTGAACAAACTATTATCCATATTGGATAATCCTGACCACCCTCTCCACCTGCTGCAGGGACAGAGGAGCACTTTCTCTAAAAGATTCCTCCAGCTCCGCTGTCACAAGGACAGATACAGGAGATCATTCCAGATACAGGAGATCATTCCTGATACAGGAGATCATTCCTGATACAGGAGATCATTCCTGATACAGGAGATCATTCCTGATACTGGAGATCATTCCAGATACAGGAGATCATTCCTGATACAGGAGATCATTCCAGATACTGGAGATCATTCCAGATACAGGAGATCATTCCTGATACAGGAGATCATTCCTGATACAGGAGATCATTCCAGATACTGGAGATCATTCCAGATACAGGAGATCATTCCAGATACAGGAGATCATTCCTGATACAGGAGATCATTCCTGATACTGGAGATCATTCCAGATACAGGAGATCATTCCTGATACAGGAGATCATTCCAGATACTGGAGATCATTCCTGATGCAGGAGATCATTCCTGATACAGGAGATCATTTCTGATACAGGAGATCATTCCAGATACAGGAGATCATTCCTGATACAGGAGATCATTCCAGATACAGGAGATCATTCCTGATACAGGAGATCATTCCTGATACAGGAGATCATTCCTGATACAGGAGATCATTCCAGATACAGGAGATCATTCCAGATACAGGAGATCATTCCAGATACAGGAGATCATTCCTGCCGACCACAATTAGACTGTACAATAACTCACCTCTGGCAAAATCCATCACAGTACAATAATACTGTATATAATAATTTGTATATAATATATATAGATATACACTGTACTGTATATACTGTGCATTCAGGGATTAATAAAGTAACTACCTAACCTAACGTAACCTAACCTAACCTAACCTAACCTAACCTAACCTAACCTAACCTAACCTAAAACAGAGCAAAACCCAGCCAGGAGAGATGTTGTTCTGTTTCCTCAGTTGGAGCACATTCTGTATTCAGTCTAAAAATATAAAGATATTCTGACTGCCAGCTTCCCTCCGTTCACTGTGTGCATCCGATGCCGCTGCAGTGGAAACATGCTCGTCGCTGCAGATGGTTTTGTCTCCTCCGTGATCTGGAGATTAGTTGTGAACTGGGAGGCTGCAGAGGTGCCGTAATCTGAGGATTAGCTGCAGATACAGAGGGATTACACAGATTGCAGCTGATTGCATCTGATTACAGCTGTGATTATCTGCACTGCTACAAAGTAAAAATTAGTTCACTTTTAAATACAGTGATGTTTTAGAAGGATCACCTACAAAACTATTAATATAATACCCGAAACTGGAGAATAAATGGTGCATTCGTTCCATATAAGCAGACTGACTGAAGATCGTTTTGATTTCAATAAAGTATGTTCAATAAATATGGAATACAGTGATACTTTTTGTGTGAAATGAAACAGTTAAGTTACGGCGCTGTGTTTTCCCGTGTCAGGGAGCGGTCAGTGAACGTGTCAGAGCCGGAGTCTTTGGAACTGACAGTTTCCAACCTGAAGCCAGAGGAGAGCTACAGCTTCAGGGTCATCGCCTACAACGACGTGGGACCGGGGGTGAGCTCGGCCCTCCTCAAGATCACCACCAAACCTGACCGTAAGAGACACACATACACACACACACTCACACACTCACACACACACACACACACTCACACACACACACACACACTCACACACTCACACGCACACACACACACTCACACACACGCACACACACTCACACACTCACACACACACACACACACACACACACACACACACACTGTGTTCAGTCCTCTATGTGAATGTTTTTTCTGTTCTGTACCATGAATTCATATTTCTCTCCAGGTTCAGGCTCCATGAAAACAGCGTGATAGATTTAAAGGCTCTTTCAGTCACAGCAGGACAACAACAGGCCGCTCGGCTCTCAAACACATTATTTACAATAGTGCAAATTCACACCCTGAACTTTCATGCCGCTGTGTGCTGTGGCCGATAGAAATGGGACCAGCCATGTTTCAGCCTCACAATGGAGGAGAAGGTGATATTATGTGTGTCTACGTTCCCTAAATAGAATATAAGTCTGCATTCGTACCTCGGGAGGAAAGCCTTTTCATTTCCAACCAAGTCAGCAGATCAGATGTGTTTTAACAGTCAGCTCGTAGTTTCACAACACTTTATTTATAAAGGCTGAATTCCCCGAGCTGCTTGCTGGACCCGAGGGTGGCGTGCAGCCACAGCCTCTTCTTCCTCGCTGCTCATCTTCCTCCTGTCACTAACGCACACTTAACATGAGACGGATGCATCTTCACAACAAAAGAACGTAGTAGAAGTCCCGCGAGGAGATTTAAAAACGATTTTACTCTGTCCTCTTCGACTTCTCTGAACAGCCAGTCAGCTGTTCACTGAACCCAGAAGAAAGTCCAGTGTGTTGTGTCTGAAAGGGCCTTAAAGTGGAGATGAACTACTGAACAGTATGAGTGTGGTTTGTTTGAGTTTTAACTTGGGTAAGACATGAAACTGCAATCAAACTTGATATTCACCAAGAATTGATGAAAGCAACCTGGTTGTATTTGACTTTGTGGCCAGCAGGGGGCACTCATCTTGAATTGGTGACGTCACGAGAATGTTCGATCTCCGCGGTTCCTCTTGTATAGATGCTTCAGATGTAAATAGTCTTGTTCATATTTTGCCTTTCGGAGGCCTAATCAGAGTTTTATTTGGTGATGAGAAAACAAGAGACTTTCTTATTGTAAATAAGGAGTTATTTTTGGTTCATAAAGTCAGTTTTTTTTAAAAATACTTACTCTATGTTGTTAATACATTCAGCACAGCTTCTGTTGACGACATTTTTTGCGGAAAAATCACAGAAATTTAAAGAAAATGGAAAGTTCCCGCAAATAATGTGGAGATTGCTTGAATTTGTGTTTATTATTACGATCGCAAGATCACAATTTCCTGGAGGGACTGATTTATGAGCAGCGTGTTGTCGTCCAGGTCCCAGCAGTGTGTTGACTGTGTGTGTTTCTACAGTCCAGGTTCCCAGCCGGGTGGAGTCTGTCCTGGTGGAGGCTCTCTCAACAACCTCCGTCCAGGTGAGCTGGGAGCCCCCCGGCCTCCCTAACGGCCCGGTCCTGGGCTACCGGCTGCTGTGGACTGAGAACCCGTCTGGCAAGGAACAGGTGAGCATCCTCCCCCTTCAGAGTCTGCAGTTCACATCACACATTACTCCCCTTTCATGGATGTATGAGGTGTAATCTCTCCTCTGCGTTTGTGTTCAGAGTGTCGAGGTGAATGGACTCAACTACAAGATGGAGGGACTCAACAAGTTCACAGAGTACACAGTCCGCGTTCTGGCGATCAACCGCTACGGACCGGGCGTGGCCTCGGAGAGCGTCAGCGTGACCACCCAATCAGACGGTGAGCTGAATCCTCATTCAATCACAGTCAGCTTCATTCGACGGGTATTTTATTGCACACACAGAACTTAGTGTGGTAACTTAGCTGGACCAGCGAATGAGCGTTTATGGTGCTGGACTTGTGGGAAACATCACAGTAGCTTTGACTCTGAAGGATCTTGTTACTTCCACTCTGACATCCTTCTTCATCCACGTCCGTGGGCAGGATTTCAAAACGGATCGATCCCGTTTCTTCTTTTGGATTTGTCGGGTGTTTTTCGATACATTGATGTTTTGTAACATGAACTTAATCAGAAGTACTTAATGGGACAGACACCATATTTTATTTAGTTTGATTCATGTCCCGTCCTCTAACATGGAGGTGCGGGGCTTATAACCTGAACTGCAATCAGCCACTAGGAGGCGAGCTAGATATTGCAGATATTGCATTGGTTGCTATGGTAACTTCGTACGCACAGCTACTCCGGCGATACGGCGTTGCAGCATGGAAGCTGCCGGCACAGAAGTGGCAGCAAACAGTTTATTTGGGTTTCTGTTCGTGGACTGTTTTTATTCAACACATTCTGTTAGCTGTGCTAGCGGTAGCATCGATTCTGCTCACATCTGTAGAAATCCAAACAGAATCACATTTCAAACCACCTCCGAATGTGGTTTGGATCCGGATTGCAAAATTTGTAATTAATTTGTTTTGTTGCTATTCAGACTTAAAAAAAAATAATCTGGATAGAATCTGGATTTGACCCCCCAGAGAGTTTCATTGAGGGACCCCGGGGTCTTTAATAAAGCAGGGAGAGAAAGGAGCGGCTTCATTTTAGCCTCTCAGCCTGACACAGTCATGGACTCCACTCCCTCCCTCTCTATCTGTCTCTCTCACACACACACACACACACACACACACACACACACACACACACACACACACACACACACACACACACACACACACACACACACACACACACACACACACACACACACACACAGTGCAGTATTAAAGTGTCTCGTGGAAAAGAATAGAGGCAGACACAAAGAAGAAATATGGAAGTTCATTATTGATGAAGACGTTTGGAGGACAAAAGTTACCAAGTGTTGAAGAATCAAAGTGAGATGATAAATTGAACAAGAGCCGTGCTGAAAACCGTTCTGTACTCTACGTGATACGCAGGCATGAGCTGTAAACCCACGAAGAAAACTCCATTTCCCCAAAGATACGTAAAAGTAAAAGTTTAGTTTAGTGATTGAACTTTCAGTTCAGTGATTTTGTTTTGCAAATACTGACAGGGTGCCAAATCATGCTTTTGGTGGAAGATGATTGTTTCAGGCTGTCGTGCTGCCAAAGAAAATCTCACATCAAATAAGAGGAGACCTCAAAGCCCCTCCTTTCTAAAGAAATGTGTTACGTGTCAAACAGGATTTTCTTCTGCACACAGAAGGTCTGGACCTGGGGCTTTTTCACATTTCAGAACCAGTCTGATTAATACATGTTTTCTTTGGCCTTTCTGAGGCCATTGCGCGGTTCAATCAGTGAACTTTACATCATGTTGGTATCTGCGGCGAGCAGTGCTACTTGAGAAATATAATTTGTGATATTTCTGCATAAATATAACTCAAAACATCATCAGCTTTTCACACAAGTCCTGAAAGTATATCAAGTATATATTGAGGAAAATGATCCAATATTACAAATCTGAGTGGCAAAAGTATTTAAACCTTTGCTTTTAGTATCTGATGTGCCTCAAACGTTTGAGGTAGCCGTCCATCAGTAAGTTTTAGCCAGCTCTGGGATGGCGGTGTGTTCGTCACTCAAACTACTCGTTTCACAACACAACATTGTCCAGATGTAAAAAGTCGTAACATGTGAAGTCTTCCATGTCACCCGGTGGACGTATCAGGCTAAGAAGAAATGGTGTTTGTTAAAGGCAGAAAAAAAATCCATTAAATATTTCAAAAAATTTCAAAGCACTGTACTTTTGCAAAGAACACATGACAAACTGAAAGGCTGAATGTTTAGTTCTTAGTGTAGTTACAAATGTCAGGTAGGTGTTTTTTTATTCTGTTGTTACATGACCACCACATATGCAGGTGAATAATAGACGGCTATATTGTAAACCCTTGAAAGTGATAACAACATCCATCTCGTGGGTTTGATGGGGGGCAGGGTAGTTAATGCCTGATACTACTATTAATAAATGGGTCTGGCCCACAGACTGGATATAAAAGTGTTCGTAGCTTCCGGGTCTGAAAAAGGAGGCCTTAAGCTGCAATACCAGCGAGTGCCACTAGAGGTCGGCTCCAAAAAGCCTCCGGCTCCATCGACTCCCATTCAACTTCTCTCATCAAATCCAAAGTGAATAAAATGTGTCCATCAGTTATCTCGGTGTTGTTAGCTAAAGTCACTCCTTCTTATTAGTTTTCTGGAGGTCCATCTGAAAATAATCCCTCATTCATTAGAAAAGAAGATTCAAGAACACCTGTTTTTGGGGGCGTGTCTGTTTGATTGACAGGCCTGTGGTGCAGTCAGGTTACAGCTACATGCCCTGAACATTGTGTTTTCTATTTTTTTTTTATGTAGTGTGTAATGGCTGCTTGGTAGTGTTTTCATTTTTACTGGCTTGGAGAATGATGTAACAGCATAGTTTGGTTTGGAGTGCAGATGAAACGTTTGTTTTGAAATGTTTTGAAGTGAAAGTTCGGTTTTCTAACAAGAGTCAGAGGTTTTGTGAATGTAGTTTGAAAATTGGGTTTTGTGATCAGTTTTGAGAAAATTATGGAAGAAATGTTGTGACTGTACTCCGCCACCTCTGCTCGTCGCTGATTGGTCCGGCCTTCAGAGTGTCTGAGCGAACCTCGATGTGAACAGAGTTTCCAGACTGTAATCACAGCGGAGACAGAAGCTGCGCACGATCCTCTGGTGGTTTACATTCAGACCACAAACTGGGGCTTTAAAATCTCTTCAACACTCAGCTGCTGACTGGTGCTCAGAAAGGGATGTTGTCATTAATACACTTCCACAGAGAGACAGTGAGGGAGAATGGAGGCATCTGTCCAGCTGCAATTACACCATAAAAATGATCTGAAATAACACGCACACACACACAGATGCAGACTGACTGCATTGTGAATCTTCCGGCTGCGTCTCGATGATAACGGCGACTTGTGGGCTAATTGAATCCACAATAAAACTGAGACACACACACACTGAAACACACCCAGACAGTGAGCAGCTGAATCAATAGATAAGCTGCGGACAGTTAATCAGGAATCTGATTGGACGGTTCACTCAAACATAAACCCTCAGCCACCTCCTCTTCTTCACCATCATCCCTCGTTCTTCTTTTCTTTGTTTTATATCTTTCAACCTGCTTTCCTCTCTTTGGTTTCATCATTTTTCTGTTGATTTGTTTCCATCCTCCGTATCTTCCTCTTCATCTTTTTTTCAACCTGTTGTGAGAATATCCCGCTCATCATATCTTCCTTGCTTTTGTTTTTAGATTTCATAGGTCTTGCTTTTTTTTATATCTTCATGTTTTCCCTTTTTTTTTGTTTCCATCCATTCATCTCACCATCAGCCTTTTATTCTATCATCTTGTTCACTTTGGTCTTTTATTTTCTCTCTTTCTCTTTGTTCTTTTTGTTTTTTTAATCATCATATTTTATATTTTTCATATTTCTTTTGTTGTTTGTTTTTCTGCTCTTTTTTGCATTCTTCCTAATTGCCATATTTCTTTATTGTTATTCTTCTTCTTTTGGGGAGCATCATTTTTGGAATATATAAATTCAGATTTTTAAGAATTTATAAACCAAAAAAAATCAGGACTGTCTTCAGAAACAATGTCAAAATGTCTGAAGGTTCAGAGTTATATGTGTGTGTGTGTGTGTGTGTGTGTGTGTGTGTGTGTGTGTGTGTGTGTGTGTGTGTGTAACGACACCTGTCATGTTTGCGGTGGTAATCTTGGTTTACTGCAGTGACACAGTCTGATATCGGAGACTGAACGCCATCACAGCTTCGGTCCGTCTGCTTCCTGACTGTGCTGATGTCATCAGGATGATTGATTGACAGCAGAGATCTGACACCAAACAGAGACAGCTCAGTACTCGCAACACGCTCAATGTAAACATCAAATAAAACATCGGCTGTAACGAGGTGTCCTGGTCCTAAACAATGCATGTTAGTTCTACATGCAGTTGGTTGTAGTGTGATGCAAAAATCTCCTTTAGCTTCTTAGCTTAGCATAACAACTGAAAGCAGGAAGAATCTGCCCGCCAATCTCTATCAAAACTGAACGAAAAACAGTTTTGACAGCTTCAGATTTATTTATGACCTTCACATTTGGGTGAGGGGGTCAACAAGAGGATTACCAGGATGATGTCATCCAGAGTAACTAAGTGATTGGAGAAAGAAGAAGACCAAATTCAATAACTTCAGTTCAGAAGTAAAAAAGGCCTTTATGTCTTTGAGACATTCTAGAAGAACTGATTTGTCTTGTCTGGTTTCATAGAGATAAAGTTGCATGTCATCTGCATAACAATGGATGTTTATGCAGTGCTTCCTGATGAAATCTCCTAATGCAAGCATGTATAGTGTGAAAAGTATAGGGCCGAGCAGCAAACCTTGGGGAACACCAAAACTAACTTTTGTTTCCATTTGAAGATTCATTACTGATATTAACAAATTGAAATCTATCTGATAGACATGATTTGAACCTCTAATACAGTTCATTTGATCCTAGTAACATGTTCCAATCAAATCAAATCTTGTGATCAGTCATATCAAAAGCAGCACTGAGTGCAGAGACGAGTCCATCGTCTGAGGCTGTGAAGACATCGTTTGTAACATTCACTGTTTCTGTCCTATGACGCACTCTGAGTCCTGACTGAACATCTTCAAACAGACCTTTCCTCTATAAATGATCACAGAGTTGATCTGCAATGACTTTTCCAAGGATGTGAGAAATAAAGGACGGGTTGGAAATTGGTCTGTAGTTTCCTAAAACAAGATATGAAATATGACCAAGTGCCTCTCTGACTTTTCTCACAGTTAAAGCCTGCTGCTCTTTCTTACCTTTTCTGGCCGCCATTAAGTTTTGAAGCAACATTTTTAAATACAAGCCAAGCATTATCATTTGATTAATTTGCATTATGGGATCCGATGTCATGTTACTTTGTTCTTTCTGTTAGCAGCACTCAAGCACAGTAGTTACTGATTTATTTGACTTGTAACCCCACGCACCAGGTTATAAATACTTTAGAATGTTTATAAAATGAATACAACTGTTCAGATTTATCCTGAGATTTATTTTATTTTCTTCCATGATATGTAAAAATGTTTGAATATATTGTTTTTTTGTGTTTGACTTGTGTACGTTTGTGTACTGTGTTTGCTTATCTGACATTTCTTCTGTTTGTGTCTGCAGTGCCCAGCGCTTCTCCTCAGAACATCACCCTCGAGGTCGTCCTGTCCAGGGTGAGTTTAGATATTCTTTTTTTTTATTCCCTCCTCACCCTGTCCTCATCACCCAACCCAGTGTAACGGCATAGCATGAAATAGACACGCCCGTCCACAACAGCAAAATGTGAGATAGCCACGCTTTGGCCTCTCTAGGCGTGACAGCTTCACCTTTTGTTAGTGTGTACACAAGGACATTTTTCGGTGGTATTAGAAGGCAGGAAGAATGGCTTAGTGAATCAGAGATGGCCATGCGGGAGGCAGAGGTTCGAATCCCGGAGGTGACAAGGTTGTTATTGAGGTGTTTTTTGTTTCCTAACCTCAACCATGTTTTTTTTGTTGTAACCCTAACCATGTAAAAGTTTCATTTTCCTATAAATGCATGGAGGAGGTTTAATTTTCGTCAATTAGAGGAAAACGTGAAACTGTCACGCCTAGACACGCCAAAGTGTCGCTATTGTGCGTTTTGCTGTGATACCGGGTTGCATCGACACACTGTAACGACAACAACATACATGTCGACAAACTGCTCCGCATTCACTGTGATAGCACCGGTGAAACTACAACGATCCCCTGAAAACAGTCTCATTGCAGGATTTTCACCAGGTCACAGAGACAACCGAAGCTTTTTATTCACACTTTAACATTTCATGGCTAATTTTCCAGGTTTTCTCACTCTGGAAGTGACTGACGGCTGTTTATTCTAACACACATCTAATTGGTGACAGCCATCAGCCAACAGTTGCTCTCCTGTGATCTGTCCTCATTTTACTGATTGATGCGTCCCTCAAATGTACATTAAAATATTTTTTTCTGCATATTCCCTCGTTTACATTTCCTCAGTTTCCTGTCCAAGCTGCTCGTGTAATCTATGTGATGAAAATACTATCGAGGATAAGATGAGATATTTTCATGGTCTACTTCACACATTCAATAAAAGAAATGACATTTTCTATCATAAAAAAAAGTAATAACTCTAAATGGCCGCCCACAGAGCAGACAACTGGGTCAGGGGTCCTGGGTCACACAGGAAGGGAGCTCGTCCAAAAGCTTGTGATTCTTCTGGGCGTCTCCCTAGTGGAGCACAGGAGGGCTGAAGGGGAAGTCACAAATGATTACATGAGGTGCATAAATGGAAAATATACTGTCTATAAAAATATACAAATGTACAAAAAAGAAGAAGAAAGAAAATTACTCTGTCTGTTTATAGCCAGATTATTCCCATGTGTGGAAATTCCTTTTTTTTTTTTTCCTAGTTAAGGTAAATAAGGTAATCACTGTCTGAAGAACTGTTCACAGGCCTCAAAAGTGTTTTTTAAAATGAGTGAGTGGAGCATCACATGTATGAACTGAATCAGAGTCAGTAGGAGGTGGTTGAGGTCGATGGTGGACATACAAAACACTCAACTGTCACACCAGCTCACATCCGGACATCTGTCTGTGTTTTAGGCATCAAAAGCATTTGTTTAAGGATTGTAAGTGATGGTGAGTAAGTCACTGTAGACTTTTCACTGTTAAAGCACACCACCATCTTTCTCAAACTGTGTTTGAACAGAACCATGAAAGTTTAATAGTGCTGTAGGAACTACAAGTGGATACTTCAGTAAAAAGAGAAAAGAAAAGAAAAAACATTGTCAGTTCAGTTTGTAACATGTCACATACAACAAGAACTAAAAATCTACTTTTGAGGTCAGATTGTGTTGAATTAATAAGACAGTACTGACTCAGAAATGTATTCGGTTGAGGTTTGTAACGTCAGCAGTCCCATTAAAATTGATCAAGTCAGTGTCAAAGTTTAAATCTGTTTGGTAAAAAAAATGTGTCTCCTCAGAAAAAAGTTGCTGCTGATCTGTGACAGTAGGATAGCTGATAAAACGCATCCCATTCTGCCAAAAACTGGCAGAAGTTACACATTATATCCAGCTTTGAAAAAGTCTGAAAGCCGGCAACTAAAACAGAATTCCAGAGAGACGTTGCTATGGAGATATTACACCAACTGGTCTGGTTGCTTTGGTGACTGCATCAATGCGCCCTCTGTTGGACTCAAGTTAAACAGCAGCACAGACTTGTTGTCGTCATTCGCCTCAAGATTCATTCATGTAAAGCTGCTTTTAATAGGCGTTGTTGTGTTTTTCTTTGAGGTTGTTGGGACCGGATTGAGATGAGTCATATGTTGCCCATGGGAGACCCAGCAGGTTTCCCAATGTTTTGCAACCTCTGCCTGTTGTCTGTCTCTTTAAGGGACATCCTGGTCAGGTGTCTGAGGCTAGTAAAGTGGTGTAGTTTTGAGTTTTTCAGGAGTTGATCACCTTATTTCTGCCCGTCTCATCAGATGTTTGATGTTACTGAGAAAAAGATGAATGTTTCCAGAGACCATGTGAGCGGCTCATAATTTATGTCCATATACAGTAAAAGGAGGTTCAGACTGTGGGGAGTTGACCTCATTTAGTTTCTGAACACTTTCTTTCCGCATGTGATTGATATTTCTCTGCCGATGAAGCATGTATACGGGGTCAGGGCATGTCTTTCATATGATTGCACGACTTTAAATGATTTATGAAAGCTGAAAGTTTTCATTCATTAGATTTGAAATTTCTGTAAATATTTATATATGGCACACAGAATGGGCAGAGCATTATCTACTGAAGATCATTGTTGTAAGAATTGTTAAAAATACTTTTGACATAGACCCAGAGGGAGTAAAACGTTAGTGATTAATTAATTGCTTGCTGAGCAGGAGTAATGTGCAGTATCTTTTTTTTCTCTAGACTAAATGTGACACTTTACAACGCTCCTCCATCAAAGATGGTTGATTATGCAAATATCTCCTTGGGAAACATGAAAACAGCCATAAAAATGTTCTGAACTCCTGCAGCATCCAGATTACTCCTTCAGGTCCTTTAAGACAGGACGTGATGTGAGCAAAGGGCATGCACAGCGCGCCGCTTGCACTCAAAGTTCAACGTTTAACTTCGCTCTGTCATGAATACTCATGAGGTCAATAATAACGGACTAGCTGGCAAGCACAGACATCAAAATGAAGGAAAAGCTTATATGGTGTGTGTCTAATTTTCCCAGAATTGTACAACTCAAGTTTGGGTTTCTATTGAGGAAAGCTCAATTGATAAATCACATTTCCACCGTAGACTGTATATAAAAGTGTTCGTAGCTTCAGGTCTGTAAAATGGTTCCAATCCAGAAGTGTCTTCAGCTGCAATACCAGCGAGTGCCACTAGAGGTCGGCTCCAAAAAGCCTCCGGCTCCATAGACTCCCATTCAACTTCTCTCATCAAATCCAAAGTGAATAAAATGTGTCCATCAGTTATCTCGGTGTTGTTAGCTAAAGTCACTCCTTCTTCTTAGTTTTCTGGAGGTCCATCTGAAAATAATCCCTCATTCATTAGAAAAGAAGATTCAACAAGACCTGTTTTTGGGGGCGTGTCTGTTTGATTGACAGGCCTGTGGTGCAGTCAGGTGGGCGGGACGTAGTATCGTCAGGTTTCCGATCAGATCGGTCAGATCCACCGCTGGCTCCTCCCCCAGCTCGTCCAAATATGGTCACTTCCTGCTCCAAACCGCTCCAAACTAGCAAGATGGTGACGGACAGAATCTGAACTGGAGGATTCATAATGTTCACAAACCAACGATGACCTCGCTGCTGGTTGCTGATTGGTCCATACACCTAGTTTCCAAACAGATCGAGTCAGATTCACCACTCCTTCCTCACCAGCTAGTCCAAATATTGTCACTTCCTGATACAGAGTAGAAAGATGGCGACGGCTGAAATGCAGAACTCGAGTTCACAAATCAAAAGGTGACGTCACAGTTGTTTGGTTTCCACACAAGCAGGAATATCAGGTGTGCTTTAACGCTGAGGTAGCTTGTAGGTAAGCAACGTGTAATGTAGTCTTTGTCCCAACCACAACTCAGGTGTGTGTTTTTTTTTTTTTTTTTTTTTTTTTTTTAATTTCACTTTATTAATCCCCGAGGGGAAATGTCTTCACTACAGCAGGGGGGCTCTCAGGGGGGAGCTGCTGCAGCAGGCTGCCACTAGCGCGGCGCCAGGTAACCTGACCTGAGGTGCATGTTTTTGGATTGGTGTTAAATGGTTTACTGAGTGTTCTCCTCGATATCTCCTACAATCTAGAAGGTTTGAAAACTCCTCATACTTTTTGCCGTCCTCCACGACCTCCCTGAACAACGAGTCAGATGTACTGAACCCAGCAGCAGAAATCTGAAAGGGCCTTTAAATTGTGGCACACGCCCACAGTCATGCAGTGTGTGTGTGTGTGTGTGTGTGTGTGTGTGTGTGTGTGTGTGTGTGTGTGTGTGTGTGTGTGTGTGTGTGTGTGTGTGTGTGTGTGTGTGTGTGTGTGTGTGTGTGTGTGTCAGTTTCTCTTCAGCTTGTTGCTGAAGGAGAAACTCTGAATCTCTCTGCTCTTGTCAAGTTTTTGCTGTCAAACCAACTTTTCAAACAAATATGACATTTCCTCAACTTTCCTCCAGTCACCAGAGCGTTGCTGTCAAATGTGTGTGTGTGTGTGTGTGTGTGTGTGTGTGTGTGTGTGTGCGTGTGTGTGTGTGTGTTGTTCAATGCTTGGTTGAACACAGTACAGTTTACAGTGTGTCAGGCTGTGGGGGTTTTACCCAGAATTCTCTGGAGGGTCCAGTGAGGGTCACTGTGTCTGTGTCTGTCAGAGTCCGGATCAGGAGCTCAGAGTGAACACTTCCAGCTCTCCTGCTGGTCTGAGAGCTTTTGGAGGGATTTCTGTTGGAGTGATTAAACCTCCCAGTGAGTCTCTGCAGGAATCAGATGTGTCAGTCTGGAGAACCTGGAAACTCCTCTAAATATTAATTAGACAAAGCAGCAGCGAGGAGTCCAGCTGAGCTCAGTGTGAAATGTTCATTTGACTTCTTTGGACATGAAATTTGTCTTTGCAGAGCTCAGTAGGAAAACTCAGACTCACTGTCTTCTCTGACAAACCATTCTCATGGCAAAACGTGAAATAGGCACGCTTTGGCCTGTCTAGATGTGACAGCTAGACGTTTTGAAAGCTTGAAACTAACACGTAAATTTCATGTGACACAGAATCATGTGACAAAAGTCCTGCAACAGAGGACATGTTATGGTTGTGAGGAGGCCGGAGGGTTGTCTTCGTGGCATCGGTCACAGACTGCCATGTTGGACGATGTGGTTGGAATTCAGGAGGTGACAACAGTTTTGTTGGGTTGTGTTTTTTTTTTTTTTTTATAACCCCACAACCACGTGTTTTAGCTATTAGTTTCCTTTTCCTGTAAATCACATGGTTCTAAGCATGCAGCAGGTTTCATTTTCGCCCACTGCAGGAAAACGTGTAACTGTCACACCTACGCAGGCCAAAGTGTGCCGATCTCACGTTTTGCTGCAGTGGACTGGCGTGTCGATTTCACATTTTGCCGCAATACCAGGTTGTCTCTGAGGAGCTGTAAAAGCCATAACTCAAACAGGACGTCGGACATCCATTTGTTTCACACGTTTTTATATTCATTATAATTTTAAGTATGTATGTTTCCCCTGTCATAATCATACATTTCTTGTTTATATACAATCTGAGACCACCACAAAAAGTCTGTCATATTTTCATGTAAACCTGGAAATAATCAGAAAGTTTGAAAATGTAGAAATGTTTTTTTTTTTAAACGGGAATGTCTGACGTGGAATGAAGAAAACAAGCCGTGCAAAAGGTCAGATTCAACTTCCATACGACTCTCTGGGATTTAATGGACTTGTTAGAGTAAATCCACCTGCAGCTATTGTTCTGTTAAAATGTGGCTCTGCCTCAAGTTTCCAGCAGAGCATTACTCGTAGTACTTACTTAGTATTTTGATAGTGGGAAACATGGCATCAGAACGAAGTGGAAGTGTCAGAAGTCCGATTGTTATTCCGAGTGAAACTCTCTCAGCATCCCATCACAGCTGACTGAAGCTATCTGACGGGACGGTGTGCGCAGAACACGTTGACAAAACTGGATCAAAGCACGATCAGCCAAAACTAAAGCGAACAACCATCAGATGATCAATAGACTACATCGAGCTTCGTTTACTGGAACACGGAGAAGCAGCTTCATCACAGAATCAGAATCAGTCCCTAAGTCAAGGTCAAACCCTCGGGACGGGATAAGACCTGCATGTCTCAGTAGATGATGAAAAAAGTCCTTTTTACTGATTAATCCTAGTCACACATTTGTAGCAGGAACAGATTATGGAAGGAGGTCAACAGGAGAGAGAATCAAACCTCTCGTAGTCGTTTCTTGTCGTTTTCCAGAGAGAGTTTTGACAAAAACTAGTCGGCGCTGTTCAAGTCAGCAGCAGCGAGGTTGGTGGCAGAAATTTCCACTTACTGTTTAAGTTAAAGCTACAACCGACCACTGGAGCTAAAGTGTCCGGAGGAAGTCTGTGATTGATTCACCACCCCTGAATGTTTACATAAAAAACTTCAGGTAAAACTGAACACCTGAACATAACCGTCCCTCCAGGATTTTGTTGAGATTTTTTTTTTGGTTGTTGCGATCAAAAACGTTTGATTTTGCGGCCGATTTTCTCTAAAATTGTGATTTAATTTGTGGAGTTTTAAGAGATCTTTTTGTGTAAAATTGCGGGACGCTGAAGAAATAAATGTGTAATCACATCCTGTGACAATAATCTTGCTGCACATCACAGAAATATTTTAGCTCTAATGTTTTTTTTTATGTATTTAATGAATTTAGAGAACCGTGGAGATGAAAGGTCCTAAAAGCTCCTAAAAGGTCCTAAAAGCTGTGTATGCTTCCAGAACAGACCATCTGTGACTGGAATATAGAAACAAGGACTACATCAGCCTTTCAAAATAAGAGCTTTAGATGCTGTTTAATTCATGTTCATTCAACACATAGACCTGCTGGATGAAACAAACAAAGAGACGTCTCTGACAACTGGACGTGTGGAGAAAACTCATTTAACATCCAGTAATATGGAATCACTTCCTCTGATCACAAACATTTAATCATCATTTTAATGTGAAGAACACATTTCCCACAAACCCCGTCACTTCCTGTTTCTCCTCTTGTTCTGGTTTCCTCCGTGAACAGAGTTTTATTTGGAGATGAAAACAGGAGCAGAGACTTTCTGGTGAAATGAGGAGTTATTGTTCTTAATAAAGAGAGTTTAGTTTGAAAATATTTACTTTATGTTTTAATACTTTCAGCTCAGATTCTGATGACCAAATTATTTGCGGAAAAATCGCAGGAATTTCAAAAGATTTAAAATATTGTGGAGTTTGCTTGAATTTGGTTAATTGTTGTGATCGCAAGATTTCCATTTCCTGGATGGACGGACGGACATCGGCTTGACGTGAGGGCGAAGAACACAACAACTCCACCAATACGTGGAAGGAACGCCGCACAGCCACAGCAGAGCACAAAATGTAATAAAATATAATATATAATAATAGATGCGTTTATGGTCAGAGTGTATGCAGGAGGATCTCCGTGTCCGTCAGCATGAGGCCTTCAGAACTATCCTGTAACATCCAGCTGCTGAGGTGAAGCTTCATAAACGTCACTGTGGAGGAAACTTCTCTCAAATATGTGGACGAGTCGATCGTGTGAAACGAACAAGTTGAGCTGCTGCAGGAGCAAACAGGAAATACGTGGTCTGAACGTCCTCCTCCTCCACGAGGAGGGACCGAAGGACTCAGATGTATGACTCCGGTAGCTGAGTGCACACTTGCCCGTCAGTTTCACTATGTTTACCACACTTTGTAAAACTTGTCGCATCTTGTGCAGCTTCCTCTCGACGGGCCGACGGACTTTGATTTGAATCTGACAAAACTTCTGATGTCTGCTTGATGTACTCATGAGAACACTTTGTATGAGCAACACTTTTTACGCCCATTTAGCCTCTGATGTGCCTCCGGTTCTTACATCTGTCAGAGAAGGTTTTTAAGGAAATGTGAGGCACGCTGCACAAAATTCAAGATCAGCAGGATAGCGGCCCGCTTCACGTTGAGATCCATCTTTGCACTGAAGGTCCGTCTTCATTCGGTCGATGTCGGTGAAACCTGAAACATAATTCCAGCATGTCGGGATTTTGATGCCTGAACAAGTTGCATTGAACTTCCCCTGAAGTGGAAGCTCTGCTCCTCCCTCCTGCTGCCAAGCTGGTTGATGTCCATCGTCGCTGTCTGCTATAAGTCCAGTGTCCTTGCTGATGTTTCGGCCTCGTGTTCGTTGCTCTCCTCGGACTCTAAAATGTTATTGTGGTACATTTTTCCCCGTCAGCCAGCAGAGCTGTCTGTCTTCTCTCTGGTTGTTTCGAGTCCCGGGTAGGCGGCGCTGGCCGAACATTAAATTCCCTTTCTGCCCTCACCTTACCTTCCTGATCTTTCTACATCAAGCAGACTTTGAAAGAAAATGTGTTTTATTAAAAGGTACAATTGAACCAATTTCAAATGTTTTTGATTTTACTAAGAACTTTTTTTTAAATAAAGCAATATTACACAAGATAACGTCATCATTGGCAGGACAGTGATGCGGTCCTTAAGCATCACTGAAGTTTAATATTGTGATTATACAAGAAGTTACCAAATAAATAAAATATGGAGGCTAATTAAATGTATTCATATTGTCGGGCAATGTGCTCTTAAAATATAAAACCTATTAGTACTCTTATTGTGATCTCCGTTTCCATGGCAACACATGGGGAAAGACTACCAACTCAAAAACGCGTCAGTAGACTCTTATGTAACGTATGTAATGTTTACTACTCCAGGAAGTAGTCCGACCCTTAGCAACCACCCTAGCAACAGAGAGGATTTCTAGTCTCCAACTGAATAAATACAGAACATAGAAACACTAAACTGATCAGCTAGTTCAGTCTGGTTGGAACAAAGATATCTGATGAACAAAGATATCTGATGAACAAAGATATCTGAGGAACAAAGATATCTGAGGAACAAAGATATCTGATGAACAAAGATATCTGAGGAACAAAGATATCTGATGAACAAAGATATCTCAGGAACAAAGATATCTGATGAACAAAGATATCTGAGGAACAAAGATATCTGATGAACAAAGATATCTCAGGAACAAAGATATCTGATGAACAAAGATATCCATGGACTTGTGTTTTTAAGATTTCTGCACCGTGTCGTGTGTTCAAACCTGACGCCTGATATTTGCAGCACGTCTCCTCGTTCTTCTCGTGGCTGAAAATAGTTCTTTATTGCCGGCTGGATGTTCGGGCTCATTGTCGCCCTGCAGAATGAATACGGGTTCATTCAGCTGCCTCCCAGATGGCTCTGCATGATGGAGAGGAATCTGAGAATCACTTTTCAAAGCAGTTGTCTTCCAGACTCAATTCACAACTGTTTAAAAATTATAAATTGAGTGGAAGTCTGTAATCTCTAACTTTAGTCTCAAATCACAGCAGTTCCTCCTTCAGTCAGAGAAGATACAAGACAAAAGTTCTCCCCTAAACTTATTTAGGACTTATTTTATTTAGCAGTTCAAATGGATTCACTTAATTAAAATCATTTCAGTTTCTCCCGGTCAGTCCTGTCAGAATATAATCTTCTCTCAGGTTTTTAATGTTGTAATAAATATAATTTTGTTTTGGACAGAGTGTGCTGCTCTTCAGAGTTCGGACGTGACCTTTACTGTCAGAGGAAGGAACTCAGTTTCACTTTTAAAAAGTTAGAACCACTTTGAATTTTGGCACACACACACACACACACACACAGACACACACACACACACACACACACACACACACACACACACACAGACACACACACAAACAGACACACACACACACACACAC
>NW_027185395.1:1323926-1336426 GCF_022577435.1 Embiotoca jacksoni
TGTGTGTGTGTATGTGTGTGTGTGTGTGTGTGTGTGCGCGCGTGCGTGCGTGCGTGCGTGCGTGCGTGTACGCCTGTGTGTGTATGTGTGTCAGAGGTGGGTTGTTAACATGCAAATAAAGCAATTAAAATTCATGCAACACACTCCCAAACATACGAACAAACACACACACACACACTCTCACAGAGATATAAAGACGACGCGTCAGCAAACAGCTGAAATAGAAACACAACAGAAGCCAGACGAGCGTCTCCACTGATCACTGCTCAGAGTTACGGTCTTTCACACCTTCCTGTGATGAACCCACTAACCTGCTCACATATAATGCTGCATTCACATCTGTTTGATATATTGGGACAACAAATGGTTGAAGTTATCCTCTCGGATTATAACGTCTGGCATTTCACTCTCTATTTTCTAACTTTAAACTCTCTACATGCTGTGCATGCTCTTTGTATTGATGTAATGATAATGCTCTGGAGATTAATTTGATTTGCTCCTCTGTACCATATATCACATGTTAATTTGTGAAGCTTTAAATAGAAAAAGAATAGCCTTTAAATGATAATAGCGATATTTGCCTTTGTCATTTTTAAATTTCAAATACATTTGGTCAAAACCCAAAACTACCTCAATGACCCAAAACTACCTCAATGAGATCCAAAACTACCTCAATGACCCAAAACTACCTCAATGACCCAAAACTACCTCAATGACCCAAAACTACCTCAATGAGACCCAAAACTACCTCAATGACCCAAAACTACCTCAATGACCCAAAACTACCTCAATGACCCAAAACTACCTCAGCGCGATGAAAATGACGGTAACAGGTTGGATAAGAACTGTAAAGAGCAGCAAAACCATAGCAATAAATACTATAATGTTACAGAGAAGAAAATAACACAAAAGGATGCAAACAACCGTAAGAAGATGCAAAGCAATTAGAAAGAGACACAAAATGACCACAAAGAGACACAAAACAATTACAGAGAAACACACAATGACCATAAAGAGATCCTAAATCAGCCGTTCCCCGATCCAATGTGGAGCTCGTCCTCAGGGAATGTTGTGCAGCTCCATTAATTCACTTATTGTTTCTCTCTGTCTTTATTGTCTTCCAGAGCATCAAGGTGTCGTGGCAGCCGCCTCCACGTGGCGCCCAGAACGGCATCATCACCGCCTACAAGATCAAATACAGGAAGACTGGTCGCCGTGGAGACCAGGAGGCCATCGAACCAAACAACTTCTGGTACCTGTTCACAGGTAAGGCTCTGCGAGTTGATGTATTATTTTATTTTTGTATTACTTTATTTTGTATTAATTAGGATGTTGCGGTAATTTACTTCCCATTTTTATTTAAACATTTTAAAGGCTCTGTAACATCGTAAAAGTAACCAGTGTAGATTGTATGAAACATTACACAAACAGGAGGACATGATCCATTTGTTGGGCACCAGCTTTAGCTTTAGTACAGAAGAATCAAATATTATTGTTTTTTTTCTTCATACATTCCCAGTACTTGGATCAGTTCAGTCTTTTCATGGGATCTGTTGACTATAAGAAAATAAGAATATCACCAGACTTGTCCTTTAATATGTGCCCACATTTTCTCTTCCAAATTAATTTGTGAAGATGGACTGTTCTGTTCGGATCAAACTAGAAACAAAGCTGTAGATGAAATGTAAAAATCTGCTTCTGTGTACCCACACTTTGTTTTTTGTACAAATATAGACAAAGGGAAGATTCAAATCCTCACTATGTATGTGTGGTTTCAGTAGGTCTGTGTGTGGAAATGTGTGTGTGTGTGTGTGTGTGTGTGTGTGTGTGTGTGTGTTTGTTTGTGTGTGTGTGTGTGTGTGTGTGTATGTGTGTGTGTGTGTGTGTGTGTGTGTGTGTGTGTGTGTATGTGTGTGTGTGTGTGTGTGTGTGTGTGTGTGTTTATGTGTGTGTGTGTGTGTGTGTGTGTGTGTATGTGTGTGTGTGTGTTTATGTGCGTGCATTCAAACTGCCACCAGCTATTATTTCAATTTGAGGTTTGCAGGATTTGAATGAAAGTGATCTTTCTTTTCATTATTTTCCACTGATGGTTATCTTCATCTGTCTGTCTGCACCGCAATTCATTCCTCAGTGGCAGGTCAGTGTGTGTGTGTGTGTGTGGGGGGGGGGGGGTAGTACTCTGTTCTGCAAGCCTGTATGTCAGTATTAATCTCTCCATTTTACTCTCCAACAATGACAACAACTTGAATTAGAAAAGTGTTTTTATGTTGCTTCACTGAGGAAATGAAAAGAACTGTAGATAAAATGTGTATTAACACCATTTCATTTTAATCCTACATTGTTATATTATTATGTCAGCATTATGACGAGTATGTATTATGTATATTATGACAAAATTTGTCATCTCAGGGCAAGACCAACAAGTCTAGTCCCAGTTCAAACAAGTGAGTCTTAAGAAGTCACAAGTTCAGACAAGCAAGACTCAAGTCCAGTTCCAGGTCAAGACTAACATGTACCAAGCCAAGATAAGCAAGTGTCCAGTGTTATCACACAGCAACACCAACCGGTCTAGTCCCAGTACAAGAACAACAAGGCTGGTCCTTGGTCAGGACCAACAAATCCCATCCAGGGCAGGACCTAACTAACAAGACCCTGTCCCTGAATCAAAACTAAAAGTTCCAAGTCAGGAAAAGCAGGATTCAAGTTTAGTCCGAGGTCAAGAACCACAAGTCCAGTTTCAAGTCAAGACCAACAACTTCCAAGTCAAGAGAAGCAAGAGTGAAGTGTCGCCGTCAGTTCTCTACCCTGCTAGTAGTTAACATGTAAATAATGAAGGCAGCTTGATGTGAAGTGTAAAGATGTGCTGTCTCTCGCTGTGTCTCCAGGTCTAGAGAAGGGCAGTCAGTACAGTTTCCAGGTCGCAGCGATGACCGTCAACGGAACCGGTCCGGCCAGTGAGTGGTACACCGCTGAGACGCCCGAGAACGACCTGGACGGTACGTGTGTGTGTGTGTGTGTGTGTGTGTGTGTGTATTTGTGTACGGTTGTGGGGTCCTATTTGCTGAAGTACACCTGTGATGCGCCCACGTTTAAATATTTGAATCACTTGGATGAGATAAATTCGTCGGTATAATCCAGATATTTACATGCTCATTCTTGATTACTCAAAGTCTGAGAGGGGTAAAGGGCAGAGGGGAGGAGGGGGGGGGAGCGGTGGAGAAAGGCCAAAATAAGTATGAGAAGAAATCACTTTATTTAAACTCATCTTATTCATATTTATAATATAAACATAATAAATGTTTTATAAGATCTGCATAGACAAACTTTCTGTTTGTCACAGTTATGGTTGTAAAGCGCTGGCAGAGAAACGAAAGCTTCATGACGTAACAGTGTTTGTTCGTGAGTCCAACAGAAGAAATCTGTGCTTCAGTGTAAAAGCAGGAACTCGTCGTCCCTCTGCGTTCTCCTGAGTTATTAAATGAGACCAAACACCACCTGTTATTCAGCAGTGCTTAACGCTGTTTAACATTCAAATGAACTCAACAGTTTCAGGGGTTTGTCAACAACGATCACGCCTTCTGTGAGCACTCATTAGTGGAGGCTGCTTAAATGAATGAAAATATAGGGAAAGAAAAATATGAAATATATTTTTGCAAAAGTTATCATCTCTGGAAAATATTCTACATAAATGATGTATTATTTCATGTCTTTATATCTACTTGGAACTCCATTAAAGTTAGTTAAAAACCACGTACAATATATTTTGATAGCGACAGGACTTTGGTCACCTGATGGCTCCCAGTAGAATAATGATGCCGAGGCTGGAGCTCAGGACCAGGATGTTCTGGTCAGCAGGAAGATAAAAACAACAAACACATCCATGCTAACCGTGTTTCCGGGTCGGGAAGGAGGAAGACCCAAATCTCATTTCAATGGATTATCACTCAATAAAGTGATATGAAGTGTCTCCCCCCCGAGGACCCGAGAGCACGCTAATCTGATCTCATCTGATGCTGAGGAATAACAGGCAGTGTCAGGTCCTGTTAGGGCTTCATGCTCAGCTAACAGGGTTAGCCTGTGTTAGTCAGTACCTGCCTCTGTGGCCGCTAACGAGGTTAGCTTCAAAGCTGCTGGTCGTGGTGGAAGTCGGTGATGTGTCGTCATGACAACAGAAATACTGCGGTCCTAAGAACCACAAACATCATGTGGTTTCTTTCTTTGGTGTGACATTTCATTGTTCATTGTTTTTTGGTGTTTTGCAGAGAGTCAGGTTCCCGACCAGCCGAGCTCTCTGCACGTCAGGCCGCTCCCCAACAGCATCATCATGTCCTGGACTCCGCCCCTCAGCCCCAGCATCCTGGTCCGAGGGTACATCATCGGCTACGGAGTGGGGAGTCCCTACGCCGAGACGGTCAGGGTGGACAGCAAGCAGAGATACTACTCCATCGAAAACCTCGGTACGGATGTCTGAACGCAGAGTCCAGTGACAGGAGGGATATTCAACAGCTGCAACACCTCCTGACCAAAATATTTGATGTACAATCCAGCATCCGACATTCGATTCAATTCAAACGTTATTGTCACGTGTGCAGGAAACAGTCTGTCACGCAGACCAATGAAATTCTTATTCCACGAGTCGTCCGAGCAGCAACATACATAAACACACAATACATACAAGAACAAGACGTAACAAACACGACAGACAACGGGCAGGATGCAGAGATGTGCCATGTAAACATGAGACATATGTGCAAAGTCTGATGATGATTTGCAAATGATATAAAACCATATTTAATTGAAAATAGACCAAAGACAACGTATTAAATGTTGAAACTGACAAATTGTATTTTATGAAAAAAATGTGCTCATTTAGAATTTGCTGCCTGACCAGACCAGCGGGACATTTGTTTAATAAACTCCTGCAGAAATGTAATTTGTACTTCTGCTTCATCAAGAAGTCGGAGAGGAACTAAAGGCTTCATAATAATCAGTCAGTAGATACTAAAGTTCTCCTGTATTTTTATTCAAGGCCTTCAGAATGAAGAAATGAAGCACTTCAATCTTTTTCACTCCTCGTGGTGTTGAGTGGGAAACCTCCTTCTGAAGGTTGTGTTGTGTATTCTGGCCGCGGTACAAGAACCACCAGGATGAAATTGGTGGAGAAATCATAATCCTCTTATTTATCGCTGGCTCGAAGGAAGTTCCATTTTAACTTAACGGCTCCAAAAATATTCTCACTATGTGGCAGTTTTTAACGACACTCACGATAAACTCTGAGGTTGTTGAAAGCAGCAAAAGGACTTCAGTCAGGTCCTCTTCAGGAACAGTAAAGCTCCCGAGTACCAGTCAGGTTCAACTGGGTCGGGTCACACTTGTAGGCACAACCTCTACAACAGAGGGAAGATGTTCTTCAAACATTCGGTACTGGAGGGAGCACACGGCATGTGGGAGCAGAAGTTCTGTGACCCGGTTTTGACTGATGCCGGTCACCTGGCTGCCAATTTCAAATGTTCTGGATGTGCAACTGACGGAGCTGTTGGACACCTCCGATGCAACGTCGGTACACCAGCCGTCAGAGGCAGAAATACCTGCAGAGTTAGAAGTGAAAGATTAATCAGATAGTTTCCATCTCTGTCAAAACCTTTTTCTTCTCTGTTCTCTTATCAGCAGCTAAATAATTCATCATTCCATAAATTTCCATCTGCAGCGTGCTTATCAATACCTCCGACTTAATATGTTCATCCTTCATAAATGCAGCTGCTCCTGTCGACAAAATGCCAATATTGACACAGTGCTGCCCTCGTCCATTAATTCATTATGATGATGAAATCCCCATTTAATTACAATCAATAATGTAAAGGAATTTAATAAGAAAGCTGCTTGAGGTGGAAATCTAATTGTGAAAGGTTGAAAAAGAGGAAAACATCCTCCTCAGCGAGTGCAACAAGCAATTTGCATGCCAAAGAAGACAATAACAAATTGGGTGAATTTTTATACGCGGCTGAAAATTCCCATCTCGGATCTCATAATGGAGGAGTAATGAAAAAAAGGAAACCCGGCCGCTGTGTTGCGTGCACACATGGGAGCGAGCGCACATATGTACACGGCATTTATAATTCATAGCGATGATTAATTCATGCGGCGAGGCGTCTGGGGAGCGCAGCGGGCGTGTTTGCTTAACTGATGCGGCGGTTTGATGCTACATGAAGTGAACATGCAGCATCGTCGTATCGAGAGCGACGAGCCGCCGCGTGACAATCACTTCAGACGACTGCGGTCGCGTCTTTGTTTGTATCCTGTCGCCTCATATGACAACGTCACGTCAGGACCGAGGACAGGAAGTGTTGGAAATGTGAAGGAAGCCTCTTCCTCTGTGGAAAAAAGTTACAACAAAGTATATTAAACTGCCAAAGCTTCAGATTTAGCTCTCGACTCGTGTTCACGGAAACGCGTTCAACCGGTGCCCACGTATTTAAGGATGCTCCGTTTAAAGAAATGTGTCCTGCTGAAGCATGCACAGGACACAAGTGATCAGTTCGGTTTTAAAATGAGAAGGTTTGCTGTATGTCACGTAACAGGTGTCTCTCCGTCTCCTCAGAGCCGAGCTCGCACTACGTGATTTCCCTGAAGGCGTTCAATAACGCCGGAGAGGGAGTTCCTCTGTACGAGAGCGCCGTCACTCGATCTCTGACAGGTAGGATCACACACAACTTCATTATCTCAGCGTTTACACTTCACTAATGTCCTGCTGTGTGACATGTGGTTTGCTGCAGATGTAATAACATATCATGATATAACAACGTCAGTCCAGAACAGGATGTCAGTCTGCCACACTGAAAACAGAAGATGACGGTGTAGCAGTGTAATCAGCAGTGACAGGAACTCAGACCGGTGCTGAGGGAACCTTCATGTGAGCAGCGTTTCCACAGACTGAGTTCACAGCAGCAGCATTAGCAACACTCAACATATAATAATGCTAGTAGCAGCAGTTATATTAGCCGTCTTTCAACACTGAGTCGGTAGATCGTTTTGTCCTTTCTAAAGCTTTTCTCTGACCGGGGAAGTTTCTGAAAGCTTTAATGTATCTGACAAAAGAAAACAAATACTGATGTTCTTTCACCATCAGTTCTCTCGGTGTTGTTAGCTAAAGTCACTCCTTCTTATTAGTTTTCTGGAGGTCCATCTGAAAATAATCCCTCATTCATTAGAAAAGAAGATTCAAGAAGACCTGTTTTTGGGGGCGTGTCTGTTTGATTGACAGGCCTGTGGTGCAGTCAGGTTACAGCTATCGGTGGGCGGGACGTAGTATCGTCAGGTTTCCAATCAGATCGGTCAGATCCACCGCTGGCTCCTCCCCCAGCTCGTCCAAATATGGTCACTTCCTGCTCCAAACCGCTCCGAACTAGCAAAGATGGTGACGGACAGAATCTGAACTGGAGGATTGATAACGTGACATAACGTCACCGTTGGTTGCCGCTTGAGTTTTGTCGTAGCATTAATATTCTGGTAGCAATATTAAAGACAGAAGTAGTAGCAAGAGTAACAATGTGACTATTATCAGTAATAAATAACAAGATATCTGTACCAACATGTGTGCTCAACAGTTAATGAGCGTGTTTAATGAAAGTGGGAAAGTCCCAACTTCTGAGTGACTGAGGAGGAAACGATCCGAGGTCAAACAGCCTTCCTCTGTTAGCCTAGCCTACCTAGTATGCTAGCTGTGTTAAATGTTAAAAACAGCAATACATTTGTTGTGTTAATTGTTATGAATGCTAACCAAGTTGAAATAGAGCTTATTACGTCGGGGATGCGATGTTGCCTGTTTGTGAACACTCAACTCAGAAGTGTGAAGTTCCCAAAAACCTGAAACCTTCCCAGTTTTAGCAGTTTTAGCATCATCAGTCTGAGGAAGAGTTCTTGCTGTAAAAGCATCAGGATCTTCTTCAGTGGGAGCAGCAGTTACACTCAGCTGCTCTAAATGCTGCACGTGTTGCCAAATTGATGAATTTGTTTTCTTCATTTGCTCGTGTTTTGTCTATTTGCAGGTCTTTTCTTAAGTTGCAGTGCACTGGGCTCTCCGGGCCACCGTACTCTCAGGCCTGCAGCGACTATGTGGGAGTGTGTGTTTGTGAGAGAGACTCATTAGCTCTTCCTGCAATACGATGGCCTGTAGAAGTGAGATAAATGAAACACATCCAACTCAGCCAAGTTTCATCTTATGAATTAAACAGCCGGCCTTCTCTGCTCCGCCTGCAGCTGACATAAATCCGTTATTACGCTCATAAAAACGCCACATTTCTGAGGTTTTCAACCCTCGTGATGCGGTGATAGTCTCAGGAAAACCAGCAGCGGAGACAACTCGGCTCACCGCAGTTTCTTAACCTTTGTTGCACGATCGTTTTATAGTGAACCTTAAAACAAGATTTTGTTTAACTCAGGCTTGCTGTCTTTGATTGAGAATTCTTTAAGAGAGAAAGGGAGGGGCGATGAGGAGGACGAGCAGTAGAGGGGAGATGAAGGTCGGACGTGAGATCGAGATAAAAACGAGAAGGGGGCCAGAGGGAGACATTCGAGGAACTTTAATGTAAGCTCGCTGAAAGAGTAGAGAAGCAGAAAAAGAGGAATAAATGAAGGCAATGAGAGGAAAGAGATGAACGAGGAGGGCATGAAAATAAAGAGGAGGAGACGGAGAGGAAGGTGGGAGATGAAAAAAAAAAAGACAAAATATCTTGCGACGTAACTTTCTGTAGTCACAAAGCCTCGTAATGTACTGCAGACACAACAGAGAGAAACAGGCCGACATCAACACATCCACAGTCCTGCTGAAATCAACAGAAAAACAACAGATGTGCTTCTCTGCTTATAATGTTTGTGTAATTGCGGCATTGTTTTATAGTGGACAGTATCTTATCAATGTGCCAGCTGTTCTATCGGCACATCTGGAGCTCTGCAGACTTCTGTGAACGTATCTATGGAGATACAGAAACGTGGAGTTCTGTTGACATTTGTAAACACATCTGGAGTCAAGACATGATCAATTTTTAACACATCTGCTGTACTGTAAAGATACGTAAGTGTCTGGAATTCTCTAGAGATGCATAGACACATCTGGAGTTCTCTAGAAATACATGGACACATCTGGAGTTCTCTAGAAATACATGGACACATCTGGAGCTCTCTAGAAATACATGGACACATCTGGAGTTCTCTAGAAATACATGGACACATCTGGAGTTCTTTGTAGATACACATACACATATTTGGAGTTTTCTAGATATATGCAGACACATATGCTGTTTTCCACAGATACATAGACACATCTGGATATACTTAGGAACATTTTGAGGTTTCTTGAGATACTTAAACACATCTGGAGTTTTTTTTCTACAGATACTACTACTGATCTGGAGTTCTCTAAAGATACATAGACATATTTAGAGTTTTCTGTAGATGCGTAAACACATCTGGAGTTCAGTTGGGATGTGCAGTCTAACATGGAGTTGTAGTGTGACAGTCAGGAGTTGATAAGCTGAGACCCTGAGGGCTGAGACAGAAACGAAACCTATTACTGTTCTGACAAGGTCGTCAACAGAGGCACGTACACACACACACACACACACACACACACACACACACACACACACACACACACACACACACACACACACACACACACACACACACACACACACACACACACACACACACACACACACACACACTCCTAAACTCCTAAACTCCTAAACTCACACATACTGTCTGTCTTGTCAGCCTGCTGGAGGTTTTTTTCCGAGAGCTTTAAAAAGAGCTCGTTAACGCTGAGATCCTCGTTAATAAACTGCCTCGTCCTCGCCTCACCGCCTGCACACTGCAGAGGCAGAGCTGATCCTCAACCAGCCTCCACATCGCCATTTAATCAACGACTGGAGGACCGCAGAGAGACAGGGAGAGAGATGGGGGAGGGATACGAGTGACAGAGGAGGAGGGAGACAAAAGGGAGGAAAAGGGACGGAGTGCAAGTGTGGAGGAGTAAATACAGAGAAGAGAGGCGAGAGGGAGGAATTAAAGTTGGAGGAGGGAAGGAGGAAAGGACAGAGATGGAGGATGAAGAAAGGAAGAAATTAAGGAGGGTAAAAGAGAAGAGGAAAGAAGGAGTGCAGAAAAATGTTGCAAGGAGGGAGAAAAGTGAGCATATGGAAAAGCGATGGAGGGAGGAGAACATGGCGGAGGAGGCGTGTCCTGCGTCCTCATCAGTATTCTATCCTGACTGGAGCTTTAATGTGATGCTGGACGAGCAGTTTTAACCACGACACTGCCTGCAGCTCCACACACCTCCTTCTTCACACCTCCTTCTTCACACCTCCTTCATCACTCCTCCTTCTTCACTCCTCCTTCATCACTCCTCCTTCATCACACCTCCTTCTTCACTCCTCCTTCATCACACCTCCTTCTTCACTCCTCCTTCATCACACCTCCTTCATCACTCCTCCTTCTTCACTCCTCCTTCATCACACCTCCTTCTTCACTCCTCCTTCATCACACGTCCTTCATCACTCCTCCTTCTTCACTCCTCCTTCATCACACCTCCTTCTTCACTCCTCCTTCATCACTCCTCCTTCTTCACTCCTCCTTCATCACTCCTCCTTCATCACTCCTCCTTCTTCACTTCTCCTTCATCACTCCTCCTTCATCACTCCTCCTTCTTCACTCCTCCTTCATCACTCCTCCTTTTTCACTCCTCCTTCATCACTCCTCCTCTCATCACTCCTCCTTCATCACTCCTCCTTCTTCACTCCTCCTTCATCACTCCTCCTCTCATCACTCCTCCTTCATCACTCCTCCTCTCATCACTCCCTCTCTCTTTGTAGACCAGCAGCTGTACATCTCTCTTCTATAGAAGCACATTATCTATATATAGATAGGAGAGAGAAGCTGGAGAGATCTATATCTATATCTATATCTATATATCTATATCTATATATAGATCTAGATATAGATATATCTATATCTATAAATCTATATCTATATATAGATCTATATATAGATATATCTATATCTATATATCTATATAGATATATATATAGATATATCTATATCTATAAATCTATATCTATATATCTATATATAGATATATAGATATAGATATAGATATATTTGATGATAAGCAGACCAGCTCTGCTTATCATTAAAAGTCATGTTTTTCCTTGCAGATGTTACAAGGAAAACGTAAAAGAAAGGTGTTTTTGTAGGTTTGTCTATTGCCAGTTGAGGGCCAAGAACACGCTGACCTCACTGAAGAACTTGGCAGTCAGACAGGTTGTAAACAAACTATATTTAGATGTTATAAACTACTTCAGTTCTGAAGGTAATTCAAACAGTGACGCAGCTGTAATGTCTTTTTTGGAGGAATATTACTCAGTATTGGTGAGAAATGAGCATTTTACAATCCACTAATAAGGTGGTCCCAAAAACTCTTTGGACATTCAAGCCACACTTTAAAATGTGAGAATCTGGTAGCATGAGATCCAAAAAAATATCAGCACTTCTATTTAGAAATAAAATAATGGATCAACTTTCTCTTTTAGCTGTAGTGAACATTTCTTTATAGTTTCAGTCAGTTCCATTTCCAGGTCATCCATGTTTTCTCCACCTCATCGGTGCTGTTTGGGATTCAGGTCACTTATAGAAGGATTTAATATTCTGTCTTCAGATCGCCGTCCTCCTGATAGATGCTCTTCTGTTCGAACGTTTTATGTTCTTTGCTGTTTCATCTCAACTTTATACAATCAGATCAAGCTGCTGATTTTTATCAGTTTGATCCAAGCTTTCTTATTCTTTGAGCTCAGAAGTAGTTTTGAATGTACGCGTCTCCTCCCGTCGTTTGTTCATCCGTCCTCCATCGATTTTAAAACAATCTGCTGCTCGTCTTTCTTCTGTTCTCACAAATCGTCCATTTTGAAGTCTTTGACAACATGTCCACCGTGGAGGTCGGAGGGTTCAGTGTTGTGCTGATGTGACTGAGGAAGTGGCCGTCTCTGTGCAAACAAATGATGTTTGACATTTTCTCTGAGGTCATTTAAAGTGGACGTATCGAGTCAGTCATCCTGGAAACTCACCGAACTAACGGTATAATCACAGATGCAGTTCATCACAGTAACGATGGAAAGGATCGTCTACGGTTCACAATTTGAACTCAGTGCAGGTACTTTATTAGTTTAGAGTTTATCTAAAGGTATGAAATGACCTCATCAAACCTGCGGTAGCTCAACAGTTTAGCGGTCCACATGCTTTTTGATGCAACATAAAAACAAGATTCACACCACTGTGATAACTTGAGTGATTCATCCTCAAATAAAACATGTTTTAAGAAAGGTAAAACATTTTGACCAAAAAATACAAAACAACTTAAATTAATACAACACTACATTGACGCGTTAACAAGGTTAAAAACGTGACTTTCAGTGGAAGCGGTCTTTGAAAGTGTCAGACAACGACTGAAT
>NW_027185395.1:1341426-1346426 GCF_022577435.1 Embiotoca jacksoni
CACACACACACACACACACACACACACACACACACACACACACACACACACACACACACTTGCTGCTACATGTCAGACCGCTCACTGATAGATGGATGGACAGATATACTTTTTTATACTTATTTATTGTACTTTTTTTACTCAGGGAGAATCAAAGAGTTTTATGAATCAGTTACAACTGCAGAGAAAATGTATTCTGTGTGTTTTTCATTCCTTTTTCTGAAGTTTTAATTGATCAATAAAACTTCTTCACTGACAGAAACAGATTGAATGATTGAGCAGTGCAGCTGCAGTACAACTACAGCTGAGAATAGTTCTCATTGGTACAACAAGGATCCTTCACCTTTTTATGTTGTTTTCTTCCAACCAAAACTCTGAACATCTGAACCATGTTTCAAAAACACTGGAAAAAGGAAATCCATACAAGAGCAGTCTATTCACCTCAATCACCAGACAGACTGAATATGACACTTCTTTTGAGCCACAAGCACAAACCAAAGTTTGTTCTTTGAGTGACCCAAAGTTCATGAAGCACAGTGTTGGTTAAGATGTAAGAGCAGAACAGACTGGAAATACAATGCTCGGGGGATTTTGCTAAATTTTATAAAACTCCAGATCCCTTATTCTTCTCCTCTATACAAGCTCACATCTCTGTATTGTGTCTGCCTTCTGTTATAAAACTTATAAAACTTCAAATATGTTCATGTTCCCAGTCTGCAGACACCACAGCGCTCAGCCACACCGTCACCGGCCTCAAACCTAACACCATGTACGAGTTCGCTGTCATGGTAACCAAAGGTCGCAAGTCCAGCACGTGGAGCATGACGGCGCACGCCACGACGTATGAAGCAGGTAGGACTCTGAGACACACACTTGCTCTGTCCTTACGAGGACCCATCGGCACAACACGTCCTCTTCCTCCTAATTCACTTTTGTGAAATCACCACCGCCAACAGCGTAGCGTGTGATATTGATGCTGCGTGATTTACACAGTGAGCCGTGTGGTGGACATTCACAACGCATCACAAGTGTCCAAGTCAAATTGTGTGCTGTAAAACCGGCCGATGGCTTCAACATGTCTCTGCTTGTTTACTAATCAGCTGATGAATGAGCTGCTGAAGGAACAGCATGCTGCCATTCACATGAATAATCAAGTTTACAGTGAGTGGATGATGTGTGTTTTTTCAATGCAGTCATTTTTTTCACTGTCATGTAAAACACAGAAATTTCACAATTTTCCTCTCAAGGATTTATTGAAAACAATTCCTAAAGATGAACGGCGAACACAGGGCGGACTCAGGAAACGTTGGTACACCAAAAACTAAGCTGCAGATCTTTTTAGGGCCCGAGCACCGAGAATCGGTGCGAAAGCCCTGTTGTTGTATTTCATAAAAATGTTCTACGTCGTCGTCGTTGTTCTTCTTATTCTTACGTAAAGTGATTTTCCTTTTTGGAGGTTTTATCATGTTCAAAAACTCATGAAAGTGGATAAACATTTGTCTCCTGGCGAAAAATTTCATATTCTGGTGGAGTCGCGAGTGGGCGTGGCCAAACGTCTCGAGAGCGCCCCCTAAAGAGATGCC
Source organism: Embiotoca jacksoni (assembly GCF_022577435.1). Lineage (NCBI taxonomy): Eukaryota > Metazoa > Chordata > Actinopteri > Embiotocidae > Embiotoca > Embiotoca jacksoni. Next base: position 1,343,010 of record NW_027185395.1, read on the forward strand.
CCGGCAGCCACATTTACCTAAATTCACCAAATCCGGTGGACACGTGTATCACACCTGGACGCACTAAAAAGTTACATTGCACCATTACGTCAACTGGACAGGAAGTCCACCATTTTGAATTTAGTCACCATTTTGGGCGACTCTGACACGTTGTAGTTTGTCGAACTCCTCCGAGGGATTTTGTCCGACCGACTTGAATTTAGGTTCTCTGGATAGAAAACATGTTTGGGATTAAAAGTTATCAAAATAATTTGTTTTCATCGATGTGTGTGCCCGTGAGAGGCGGCCATTTTGAGGGTCTCGCCGTGAAACTAGGAGTTGCTTTAAATCTTATGTACATGGACCGACCTTCTCCAAACATCACAGGTATGATAACAGCCCCGCCCTGAAGACCCCTGTGGGGGAATATTCGCTCATAGTCATAGCGCCCCCTGGTGGACACTGGAGATGACACTTTTCATACTTTTACATTCTACGTCGAGCTGGTTGATCCCATGAACGTAAAGTCGGGTCACAATAACCTAAACATGTAGTCGATGATATATTGAGACATTCGTTCGACTTTGTCAATGGGCGTCGCCGTGACGATGCGGCAAATTTGGATGTCTCACCGTGACACAGGAAGTTGATGTTTAAGGTCAAAGGATGCTTGAAACCTCACGAAACGTGTCACATACATCCGGTGTGGTGAGACAAAACATCTGATGTGTTTTGCGAGTGGGCGTGGCCAAACGGCTCGCCAGCGCCCCCTGCTGGAAACAGGAAACGAGACAAAAATAGCAACTTTAAGCGGGTATACGCGGTCCCTCGCGTGCTGCACGTCAGGGAGGCGGCTTCGGGGAGGCGGCTTTGGGGAGGCGGCTTTGGGGATGCGGCGCACCGGAGTGCGAGGGCCGTATATCACTGCTTGCAGTTTTAATTTATTTTTGTTCTCCACCCAGAACTGCAATTACTTTTAATAAGAAGTTTAACAGTGGACAGAAATCATGTTGCGGTTCAGTGAAGAGTCCTCGAGAAGCTCCACTCTCCCCCGCAACAACACAACAACTGTCTGCAACAATGAGCCCGACCACAGACTCAAATCAAAATGTCAAGGTATCCCTTTTAGGATGTTTACAATCATGTTTGCCAGATTTGTCACCCAATTAAGCGTGAACGGCATTACACTAGCAGCTCCCCGGGGCCGCAGGAATACATTGACATTCAGAATGAGCAGACGGACTGAGCCCACTCAATCCCTGCAGTGATCCACCGGCTCGGGTGGGGGTGGGGGGTGGGGCACACTGACCGTATTTCCACAACACAACACACACTGACTGTATTTTCACAACACAACGCCGAAACAAATCGCCTCCTCTCAACACATCTGCCTTACTGTGAAACAGCCGCTGAGTCTAAAGGACACTGAGAAAGATGCAGTACATCAACCCGATAAACAAGCCTTCATCACTACTGCTTCACATAGAAGGGTGTCCGCTGGTCTTCCTCCGGGACCACCATCTACACAGAAGTTACTTTTTGACCAAATTTCAGAATATCAAATTTATCTGGCAACATGATTCCTAAAGAATAAATCCTGTACTTCCCATCCTAACCTTGTTTACAGAAATCTAAAGTTTTACTGATATGCAAACAGAATTGTAAGTAATGTGCTAAAAAAAAAATGACTGAATGCCATTCTGGCAGTGTTTTGTGGAACAGTTTTGGTCAACAAAAGTCATTTTTGAGGAATCTAAAGCTTGTCTGAGTTGAGGTGTCTGTCGAGTCAAAATACCTTCGAGGTAATCCGCTAATTTTGCTGTGCTGTCAATTCTGACTGCTTTTTGCTGCCAAAGGATAATCTGATAATCTGAATTACCATTCAACTCCTCCAAATTAAATTACTAAATATTTCATCTGTAGCTGCCGTCCCCAACGACTCATTGAAAGGTTTTCCCATTTGACTTCAACAAACTCGTGGCATTGCTTTGTTGACCAATCCATCGACCCCAACATCCTCCGTGTTCAACGTTTTTCACAATATAACATCACTTTGCTTTCAAAGTCCTAATTACTGCATCCAGTCAAGAGTTTTGCTACTTTGACATAAATTAATGTTGATTTTCAGCGTTTTTGCTGAAAGGATTGATGCCGAGTCTTTTCTCTGGAGAACCGTCTCAACATACAACATCGATATTTAGCAGTACTTTTGTACTGTCTGGCTCACCCGACTAAAAGTTTAGAATATTTTGTTCATTGATCTGAGATCTAAAGTAAAACGGTCCCTGTTTGCAGTTGGAGAGTCACAATGCCAAATTCTGCAGAACATTTTCTGAGCCAGTTTTATCTGTTTGTGTCAATTTGAATGCAGCACGATCTGCCAAAAGAAATCTCTCACGAGAGGGCAGGTCTTGAATCATTAATGTGGAATAAAAAGAATAAAAGCACAAGGACGCTTCCCTAGGGGACGCCGCTGGTTTAAGGCCGACGACTGAAAGACATCCCATAAACATGTAGTGGTGAGATCAGATTGAAATCATTTGACAACATCGTCAAACAAACATCAAACAACAGTCTTCTTCCCACCTCTAATTAGTCTAATTTGTCAGAATCCTTGCTGAAGGCGTTCGTTTGCTGCTCACGTTGATTCTATAAAATGGAAGCTGTCTGTTTTTTTTAATGTCTCACTTTAATCCACACTGTGTTTTTCAGTTATTTCAGTGATGCCCATCAGGCTGAGAAGTCAACAACACAGTAGCATTGATTAAAACTGAATGAATTTAATTATATCTATTGTGAGTGATGAAGCTGCTGCTTTCCTCAGCCATTGTGTGTGCAGTGTATTTTCCCAGAGTGTCCCTCTGTATTTATGAGCAGCGCAGGTTGTCATCGTCACTAACAGGCTCAGCGGGAACTCATAATTTCCTCCATCACATCATGTCAGATTTAACAATCAGTTTCATTATCCGACTCTGTGAGAGTCCTCTCCCGGTGTGAACCTTCAAACTTTTTTGTTTTTCATCACATCTCTACTTAAGAAACACGCGCTAAAGTTCTGATGGGTGCCGCTTAGTTTCCATGGTGACAGTTAAGGAGAACATTAAGTTCTGGTTGTGAGGGCGAGTCCTGAACATGTTCACAACGGAGGCCTTAAAGGAATGCACTTTGGGAAAGTGTTGGAAATTTTCAAAATGTTTCACAAGTTCAAACTCAGCTGATTACTGTAATAATGAGTCATACTCACACTGTGCATGATTGTTGCAGCAGTTAACCACTTAGAAACACTGAAATCTTCATCACCTGAACTGCAGGAATTGAAGCTGGCTCTCAAACTGCTTTCTTATCTTTTCTTCTAATATCTCCGTCTATAATTGACAGCTCCGAGCTCCGCCCCCAAAGATTTAACGGTGATCAGTCGCGAGGGACGACCCCGCGCCA
>NW_027185395.1:1351426-1463926 GCF_022577435.1 Embiotoca jacksoni
AAACATCAAATGTGTTTTATACTAGAAGACCTCAGCTGCTGCTGGATGGTGTGAAAGGAAGAAACCAGCTTCTAAAATGTGAGAGAATAATGAATGGTGTGGAGTTTAAGTGAGTTTGAGATGTGGAGGTCTGTTTCTTCAGTTTCCTGACGGGTGTGACAGTGTTGAGGTTTTTGAAAGTCTCTTTCATCAGTTTCCAGTCTATCTTCGCTGGCAGCCTGTGTGATGATCTGCCTCCGACTTCCTCTTTAAATTTCCTTCTCCAGTGTTCCACTTTCACAGTCTGGTTCGCCTGCCGGTCACTAAACTGGGGTAGAAATATTAAAAACAGATTTCCGAGAGTCATCGTTCATTGTGGTTGCACAAATGAGACTGTAAAAGCTAATCAAATAAACATACTGTAGTTATTCTTCAAGGATTATTAAACGTCAGTCCAGAAAGAAAATCACGTACGACAATATCAGAAACACTGAGTGGTTCAGAAACACAGCAGCAGCTGTTTCCAGTCCAAACAGCTCACCATGTTCTTCCTGACATGCTAATGACAAAATACCAACATGCTAATTTATTTCTTTATTCATTTTTGGTGGCAGTTCTCCTAAAAGGAAGCGTAAAAATCTCATATTAAATGTCTGACCTTTAAATTTGACACTTTACTGGGTTTTTTTCAACGTGAGAACTCCTCAACAGAAGGGAAGATTGAGACCGTATTTGAAGATGAGATGAAGACGTGTGTGAAGCATCCGCGTCTTCGATTTTAGTATCTTTGCAGCAACATCCATCTTTGAATCTTTCTCTACTGTCATGGCAACAACTTCGTGTTATATCAGGATCAGCTTTACTTGTCAAACATGTGAACACATACAAAGAGTCCCTCAAAGTCTTCACCAGATATAGTTGATGTGACTCGACAGACGTGCTGTAACCTGATTGGTCGGCAGAGGCGTGCAACCATGTGGTGCAAGTTTAGTTTTCCTCAATAAAAAATGGGTCATGAAACCAGGTGTTACCCCAAAGTCCATTGAAATGAATCTCCTCACATATGAAATTAATTAAATTGTTAAAAAAAAAAACTGCCATCCAGCGAATTGGTTAAATTTGGGGCGTCTCTGGATCTGAGGCCGCCCGACAGCAGCTGTTCACGTCGTCCTGCTGGTGATCGTCCTGCAACACATCAACAAACATCTGATGGTGTGAATTCCTTTAAATCGTTCCAATGGAAAACAACCCAAACATCCAGTCCACCGTCAGCCTCCAGGCAGCTCGATAAAACATAAAGAATTGGACTAAAATCACTATCAGGAGGAAGGACACACACGGGCGCACATACAGTACGACACCTTCCCCAACAAAGTCATTTATTTGTGAAGAAAAAAGCAATCTCTGTGATTCCTCTATTCCATCTACTAAATGACTCTCAGGCCCATTTTCTCTGTTTTTGTTTCTGTTCTTTTTATGTGCTCTCGTCTTCCAGGTCGAGGAGGAGACCACGCCTACTGGCCGCCGGACACCAACCCGGTCGACCGAAGCAGCGTCAACGGTAACACGCGCTCCTCTTTGCTTTTTGTTCTGCTGAATCTGAAACTGGAATTCATTTTGGTGTTTGATTATTTTCCTGCATATGAGAATATGAGAATGGGAGCGCGTCTCCTGGGAGCCGAGCTGATTGTGATACTGTGCAGCATCATCAGATCATCAGAGCTGCTCGGTTGTTTTCTCTAATCATTCCGCTCAGTCAAGTTTAAACTTAGTTTAATGACTCACCACATAAAGACGAGGAGCTGCAGCCCGCTGATATACCCTCCTCTACCATCGCGCCTTGTTTGTTGTCATTTAGCCGCTGGCAGGAAAATTTAATTAGATTCACTATCTCGCCATCAATCAGTGTTTCTGCACACTGAAGAAAATAATCATCTTCATGGAGAAACAGGACTGTGGAGAAATGTAAATGTTCGGCTTCTAATTTCTTTTATTTTTTGAGAAAAACTGCAGTATTATGGTATAGATTGATAGTGAGAACAATACGAGCTTCTAGTTTTTAAAAAAATAGAAGCAATGCAGTTAACAATATTGATGAATATGAATCATTTTTTATGGCATTACACTTATATATATATATATATATATATATAAATCTTAAATAAGGGGAGCAATTGTTTCCTCTCATGCACCTCCTTTTTTTAAAACTATAATTCATATTCACACATATTTACATTCTTCCATTCATCTCTAATGAACAGCCAGCACTCATATTATCATGAGCTATAACTCAAATGTTACCTTTATGTTATCAATCATAATAATCATTCTAATGCAACTGTTTGACACAGTTAACATCATTTTTAATGACAATGCTACACGATAATGCAAATAGTTATCAGTCCCTCCAGGAAATCACGATCTTGCGATCTCAATAATTAATGCAAACTCGGCAACGTTTGTGGGAGCTTGCACATTTTTTTTATAACCCATTTTCTGACTTTATAAACAACAATAACTCCTCATTTATTCAGAAAGTCTCTGCTCCTGTTTTCATCACCAAATAAAACTCTGGAGGAAACCAGAACAAGAGGAGAAACAGGAAGTGACGGGGTTTGTGGGAAATGTGGTCTTCACATTAAAATGATGATTAAATGTTTGTGATCACAGGAAGTGATTCCATATTACTGGATGTTAAATGAGTTTTCTCCACACGTCCAGTTGTCAGAGACGTCTCTTTGTTTGTTTCATCCAGCAGGTTATTATCACAGGAAGTGATTACATATTTATTCCTTTATTAGGTTTTGCTTTAAAAAAATAAAACATTTCTCTGATTCTCGCAATTTTATGCAAAAGATTAATTTACAACACCACAAATTACATTTTTCAATTTTAGAGAAAATCTGCCACAAATCAAACATTTTTGATCACAACAATCACAAAAATCCTGCAGGGACTGAGTTATACTTCAAACAGGACAATAATACCTGTACTCACTTAAGTGTTACTTAATATTAATCTCTGTACCTACACTAGTCATACAATCATACGTATGCTAATGCTTCCATTACTTACAGTAGAGCTGCTGGACATACTGTGCTGCGTGCTGTGCTAATGGTGCAGCTATTAATAACAGAAACCTCTGTAGAAGCCGAAGCTGCTGGCGGTAACACAAACCACGCTCATAATCATAACTGTCTTCATTTATTCCGATATGGGGAAAAAACTCTCGAGTTTCTCCTGCTCCACATTGAGGTCAGAGGTCAGAGGTCAGGGGTCAGGGGTCAGGTTCCACCTGATTCACCGTCTCACTGGAGGACAGTGTGTGTGTGTGTGTGTGTGTGTGTGTGTGTGTGTGTGTGTGTGTGTGTGTGTGTGTGTGTGTGAGTGTGTGTGTGTGTGTGTGTGTGTGTGTGTGAGTGTGTGTGTGTGTTTGTGTGTGTGTGTGTGTGTGAGTGTGTGTGTGTGTGTGTGTGTGTGTGTGTGTGTGTGTGTGAGTGTGTGTGTGTGTGTGTGTGTGTGTGTGTGTGTGTGTGTGTGTGAGTGTGAGTGTGTGTGTGTGTGTGTGTGTGTGTGTGTGAGTGTGTGTGTGTGTTTGTGTGTGTGTGTGTGTGTGTGTGTGTGTGTGTGTGTGTGTGTGTGAGTGTGTGTGTGTTTGTGTGTGTGTGTGTGTGTGTGTGTGTGTGTGAGTGTGTGTGTGTGTGTGTGTGTGTGAGTGTGAGTGTGTGTGTGTGTGTGTGTGTGTGTGTGTGAGTGTGTGTGTGTGTGTGTGTGTGTGTGAGTGTGTGTGTGTGTGTGAGTGTGTGTGTGTGTTTGTGTGTGTTTGTGTGTGTGTGTGTGTGTGTGTGTGTGTGTGAGTGTGTGTGTGTGTGTGTGTGTGTGTGAGTGTGTGTGTGTGTGTGTGTGTGAGTGTGTGTGTGTGTGTGAGTGTGTGTGTGTGTGTGTGTGTGTGTGTGTGTGTGGTGTGTGTGTGTGTGTGTGTGTGTGTGAGTGTGTGTGTGTGTGTGTGTGTGTGTGTGTGAGTGTGTGTGTGTGTGTGTGTGTGTGTGAGTGTGAGTGTGTGTGTGAGTGTGAGTGTGTGTGTGTGTGTGAGTGTGTGTGTGTGTGTGTGTGTGAGTGTGAGTGTGTGAGTGTGTGTGAGTGTGTGTGTGTGTGTGTGTGTGCTGGCGTTTGTCCGACGATGGACTCGAACATTTTGTCAGCGCTGCCGCCGCTGCTGCCGGAGGCGACCATAAATCCGTCCTCTCTGACCTCCGCCCTCCTCCGACTGGACGGAGGGTCGGCGAGGTCGAAGCCTCGTTCGTCAGCCGCACGGTATTTCACCTTTAACGCGCTGTCGTCGTTTATGTCGCAGAGCTTCCTCTCGCTTGAAAAACGAGCCGCGGACGAGAAGATTGACCTCGGATTGTCTTCAGCGGGTCAGACAGCCTCTGAGCCGAGGCCGTCCCATCCTGTTTCCTCCTCCTGATCTATTGACAGCGTGTCAGCAGGGAGGAGGTCGGACAGCAGGACCGTCAGATAAAACACATTCACAAAAGTTTCTTCCCTATCCGCTTCTTTTCTCAAGAGTACTAAGAGGTTCGTACCTCTGCGCTCAGAGCACAAAGCAATTACAGTTAAAAATATCTCCGTCTTATACAAAAGGAAATGACCTTTCAAGGGGTTTTTTAATGGAAGACATTAACATCAAGCCCCTTTCTCCCCTGAGACTTCACTTAAGTGGCTCAAAAGGTATAACACACATTTTCTCTCTGTAACTTCCAGATTTGTACAAATCCCAAGTTATCACTTTTTTTTAAACATCAACTGGAAATCTATATATTTACCTTAAACATGATTTTTGTTTTACGATTACAGAAACAGAAATGTTGTTATATTAAGCAAAGACTAAATAGTCTACAGCTAATATAGCAGCTGGGCTTTGGCACAGTGGTGCGTTGTGCTAAATGCTAGCATCAGGATGCTAACATGCATAAAGGACAATGCTCGAGTGCATATTTTAACTGGTGCAATAATTTCACAATCTTAGTTTAGCTTGTTACAACGATACCGTTTGCTAACCAACATTAAACACATCAGAATGCCATTAGTTGTGAAAAAAGAAATGCTCCTTAAAGAAAACCATCCAGTAGGTGTTGAGATATTTCACTTAAAATCAAGATGGTGGTCCAGGAGGAGACATTATAGTGACTAGTGACTAGAAATTAATTAACTGGGGATTTTTAACGTCAGCACAAAATGCCCAAACCTTTAGCTGTTGAGATGCTTCAGTTTGGACCAAACAGCAACTTCCGGGTCTGAAAAATAAAGCTGCTGTGAAGTACCACTGCTGCAGTTCCTCAAATGGCCACTTGGGGCCGGCTCCAGCAGCAAGTCAATCCCCACTGACCGCCATGTTGAAATCATAGACTGTATATAAAAGAGTTCGTAGCTTCAGGTGTGTAAAATGGTTCTGATCCAGAAGTGTCTTCAGCTGCAATACCAGCGAGTGCCACTAGAGGTCGGCTCCAAAAAGCCTCCGGCTCCATAGACTCCCATTCAACTTCTCTCATCAAATCCAAAGTGAATAAAATGTGTCCATCAGTTATCTCGGTGTTGTTAGCTAAAGTCACTCCTTCTTCTTAGTTTTCTGGAGGTCCATCTGAAAATAATCCCTCATTCATTAGAAAAGAAGATTCAAGAAGACCTGTTTTTGGGGGCGTGTCTGTTTGATTGACAGGTCTGTGGTGCAGTCAGGTTACAGCTATCGGTGGGCGGGACGTAGTATCGTCAGGTTTCCAATCAGATCGGTCAGATCCACCGCTGGCTCCTCCTCCAGCTCGTCCAAATATGGTCACTTCCTGCTCCAAACCGCTCCGAACTAGCAAAGATGGTGACAGAATCTGAACTGGAGGATTCATAACGTTCACAAACCAGCGATGACATCACTGATGGTTGATGACATCACTGATGGTTGGTGACATCACTGATGGTTGCCGCTTGGTTGAAAAGCAGGAATTTAAAGTTGCACATAATTAGGGGTTTGAGTGACAGGTGTGTGCCTCAGCTCCGCCCACCCACCACCTCTTTGATCATTTTTGAATTAGCCGGAAGTTAAGCAGGGTCAGGTACTGTTGTTAGATCATGTTTTTAAATTAACCTCAACCATTTCTCAGTTATAATTCAGATCGCCTCTAACAGCGTTGAATGGACGTTTCTAACAGGACATATTTTGACATCCATCTTTTCTGGCAGAAGCATAATGTGTAATTAATAACATTAGTGATGGCTGCAAGTTCAATGTGCATTTGTATTGTCTCCCACGTGGTAATAAACTGTTCTGTTGGAGAATATGTTGTGCATGAACTTGTTCAGGGTTCATTTAAGGGGTTTTAAAACTTAAAATAGTGCAATTAGAACATGATGAAATATGCCCATTGTTTTGTCTGGCAGGTGTGTGACGTTCAGATAAAAGCCTCCGTGATTCGTTGCCTTCCTCTGGTTTCTCTACAGAGAAGGTGAACTTCTTTTGTTTGGTTGTAGTTTGGAAGTTTTTTAGGATTCGACCTTGTCTTAGATTTGTTTTTTGTTCTCCTTCAGTGCTGCAGGGCTTCTTTCAAAGAAAAATGATATAAAGTAAAATTAGAAGGAGTCACTCGGCATTTTGATGGATTTGTTTATGTTGCTGCTCAGCTCCGTTTTCCTCCGTTGGCTGTACGGAGGATTCGTGCACTTCCTGTCAGCCTCGTGTTGATTTGTTCGTGTTATTGTGCCTTCAAACTGAAACTCTGCCGCAGAGAGATCGTGATTTATTCCTCAGCATCTCCCTGAGCCGCCGGGGCTTCGGTGCATTGCTCAAGGGCATCTCAGCAGAGGTTGTTAATGCTTCTGCTGTCATCAGTAACAGGTTTTGCCTCCGGGTCAGTTCTGACTTCCTGTCAGTTACTGTTCCCGTCTCCATCTACAACTACATCATCTTCTTTGTCGGCCCATGAAATTTGAATTAGTTGTATTAAACAATCATTACTTTGATGTCAACCACACATTTGTAGTGATTTAATGCCACGTGCTTTATTTTCTCCACTACTTTTATATTTTGTTGATGGTTTAAATTGACCAAAGTGCCAATAGAAGCTGCTTCTACACTCAACTAACTCAGATAACTGTGTCAAGGCTTTGTCTCCATTGTTCCCTCCAATTAGAGTCAAATCACAAAGTTGTTTCCAGGAAACCTCTGAAGAATTTATTAGGAAAAGCAAAAGTGCTCCAGTTTTATTTCCAAACAGGGAATCTGTTTGAAAGCGTCCTTCACGCTTCCAGGAATACAAGTCTCCTGTAGAAACACTGAATGCTTCCGTGTTTCTAATCAACAACCCACCAACAATGCAGCCCGAGCAGGTTGTGTGATTCACCAGAGACACACGTTCTAACCTGTCTGTGCAGTCGCTGTTTATTTTAGACCTCATTGCACATTTTTCATTAAAACATGAATTGTCTTCATGCATCTGAAACATGACCTTCACCTTAAAACAGTTGAACAGAATTGTTTTGTGAAGCTTACCAAGGTCAATAATATACTTCATTTATATATTATTACAATCAAAATGTCAAGTTATGTAGCCTACAATACTTTTCCTGAGAGGGCGTTTTTTGTTTCAGTGGATTGGCGTGTCTATTTCACGTTTTGCATCTAATTGTTTTCCAAAGGAAACTGAACTGACTTGATATTCTGAAGAAGCCTTTTAGATGAGAGGTGAAACGTAAAGTCCAGTTGCTTTTAGATAACACTCAGAACAAATAGACCAAAAAACCCGAACCAAACTGTTTTGGAAACTAACTGAACAACGTGGTTTCATAACTACATAGTTCTTCAATGCCTGAGCGAGTTGAAACGTAACACACATGCTGTCGTGGACTGATGCTGTATTACACACCACCGAGTTGGTTAAAGAAACATTTGACTTTAAAGTAAATGATCTTGTGTGCACATAAATACAGCATCAGCTCTGCAGACTTAAGAGCAGATGATCAATTCAATTAGGTGTTTTTAAATTGATTTCGTGAAGTCGTGACTGACGTTTTATATTCTTGGGCCCGAGGAGAGTCTGCCGTACGTCTGGCTGTCTGTCCTGCTTATCTGTCCACAGACTGATATCTCAACCAGGCAGACTGTCATTGACAACATCAGATTAATGACCTTTGCTCTCCCCACCACATGGGAGCAGATGAAGCCTCAGCGAAGGCTCACATTTCAACATTTCAGCCCCAAATTGAATAAAAGACTAAAGTTGAAAAGGGAGCAAGGTGATGAAATCGAACTTCAAAAAGGGAAAAGAAAGGAAGGAACAGGATGCGATGTTGCAGTCTGTGTGCTGCTGCTGTAAAGATTTGAATTGATCGCAGTTTTCATTGAGACAGACGACCACATGGAGAAAAGACAGAGAGAGAAAGAGGTAAAGTTCCTCTCTCTCTCTCTGTCTGTCACACACACACTTTCTTCCTTTCATCCATCTTCTCCCTCCTCTCCTTTCTTCCTCCCACCCTTCTGTCCTCTCCTCCTCCTCTCACCCCCCCTCTACCACCCCCCCTCCAGCTCCTCCTCCTTTTACTCACCTCCCTCTCCACTCCATCCAGACTTCATGCCTCTCATGTGTTTCCTGTTTTGCTGCTCTCTCTGCTCCAAGGTCGAGTTAATGAATGACAGAGCGTGTCATCAATTTCCCTCGCTCCCTTTACACCTGTCACACACACACACACACACACAGACACACACACTCACACACACACACACACACACCACACACACACACACACACACACACACACACACACACACACACACACACACACACTCACCACACACACACACACACAGACACACACACACTCACACCACACACACACCACACACACACACACGCACACACACACACAGACACACACACACACACGCACACACACACAGACACACACACACACACACACACACACACACACACACACACACTCTCACACACACACACACACACACAACACTCTCACACACACACACACACACACACACAGACACACACACTCACACACACACACACACACACACACGCACCACGCACACACACACAACAGACACACACACACACACACACACACACACACACACACAATGTATTGATTGGTAAAGCAGCAGCAGTAGCAGCTTTGTGTTTTCAGTCCACTGAAAGCACTTTGGCTTTCTTTTTTTCTCCTTTGTCTAAATAAGTATTTCTAATTAGCGCATTGACTCGTTTATATTAGTTCAATGGCTTCAAACGGTTTTGAACAGAATCACGGAGCCTCCATTCAATACCGTTTAGTTATATCAGCTACGCTGGCCATCCTCACCTCACAACATCTGGAAATGGAAATGAACATTACAGTATAAAGAGAGAAATTAATTCATTAACATGTGAAGTATAAATGTCATATCTATCTATAATAATGAAGGAACATATCTCTGTTGTACGAAAGTATACGGCTGCCAATACAGAAGTAACCTGATTAAATAGAAGTGAATATTTAAAGGCCAAATTTGTGGATATGATGAGTTTCACAGTTCAATTTATTTTAAATAGCAATTTCTAATTTAAAAAAAACTTTCAAATTAAAGTGAAAACCATATGATTTACTGCCGTGATGAGAATGAAATTGTGCTTAAAACAAACGTTAATATCTCAAACGGGGTTTTTAATTTTGCTTTTCATTAATTTTTGTTTATATTTAAAGGCAGAATTTGCTAAATCAGTTTCAGATTCATAAATATCTGCTCATTTAAACATATAAATTTGTCCATTTTCACAGTAAAGTTTTATCTTGATCATGACTGTGTAGGAATGTACTGAAAATTATTTGTCAATTTGTTCTTAAATTTTGCTGATAACTGAATATTTTCATACACAAAAACTGGAGTAAAAAGTAACTTGGATTTTGTTGTACATCATGCAGACACAAAACAAAATGAAAACTGTGAACATTGTTCTTAAAATCTTAATTCAAATGAGGAAAACAAGAAACGCTGATGTTTCAATAATAAATCTGCTACATGGTTCACAAAATCTACTTCCGTTTCTTTTTCTGACCTCCCTCTTTCTTCCTTTTTGTACTTCAGAGTCTCCCATTGGTCAGATGCGTCCACCTCACGGCAGCGCCACGCCTCAGAAGAACAGCAACCTCCTGGTCATCATCGTGGTTTCCGTGGGAGCCGTCACCGTCGTCGTGGTCGTCATCGTAGCGCTCATCTGCACGCGGCGCTCCTCGGCCCAGCAGAGGAAGTAAGACGTTTCATTCAGCTGTGATGGCGGTGAGCAGCTGTCCCGGTAACGAGGCAGATGCTCATTGAGCCGTCCTCCTTGTCTTATTTATTTGGAACAAATGTTCCTGCCAGACAACTAAAGGGTGGAAATGTTTACCAAATCAAAAAGAACTCATCTGACACAAATCTGAGCTTCATCACTCCAACGTCAATCACTTCCTTTCTGATCCAGTTTATGAGATCTGATTATTAGTTTAATGTAGTTTGTCAAGTTTCGGACGGTTTTCTTTTTGGTCATTCTTATTTTTGTACTTCACATCAGGTTCTATGTGCAGTCCTTTTTGGTCGCTCCGAGCACCCGTACCGTAACACCACGGATAGTCACGCACTTACAATCCTAGAGGAGGCTAGCTGGACCGGTTTGGTATGAACACATGACACGGAGCTAAAATGTTTAAAAACACATGAGAACATGGATATCTTTGTTCATCAGATATCTTTGTTCATCAGGTATCTTTGTTCATCAGATATCTGTTCATCAGATATCTTAGTTCATCAGATATCTTTTGTTCATCAGATATCTTTGTTCATCAGATATCTTAGTTCATCAGATATCTTTGTTCATCAGATATCTTTGTTCATCAGATATCTTAGTTCATCAGAATCTTTGTTCATCAGATATCTTTGTTCAATCAGATATCTTTGTTCCAACCAGACTGAACTAGCTGATCAGTTTAGTGTTTCTTATTTTCTGTATTTATTCAGTTGGAGACTGGAAAACCTCTCTGTTGCTAGGGTGGTTGCTAAGGGTCCGAACTACTTCCTGGAGTAGTAAACATTACATAAGAGCCCACTGATGCGTTTTTGAGTTGGTAGTCTTTCCACGATGTGTTGCCATGGAAACGGAGATCACACTAACAAAAAGTTTTCTATTTGGAGAGCGAATCGTCCCCCAACATGGACACATATTTGACATATATCTGTGTTGCAATTTTTTGTGGCTACTTCAAAATAAAAGCCGGTCTGTGTGAGCAGTCGCTGGAGAACAACGTCAACCAGCTGTGATACCGGTGGGAAGAGAGAGAAAAGGAAAGAGTGATGCTGATATGGAGATGAAATTGTGATTCTGTCTGTTGAATCCAGTCAAATTAAAAACACACAAACTGTATGGAGGTAATTACAGTTTGTAAAATAAAATAAATGTAATGGCAACTGAGAAAAAAAACAAAAAACGGTATGATTCACTTTCAGAAATGCTGTCTTTATTATTTAAATAACCCAGTTTATATAGTTTTAGTCCATATTGTTCTATAATCCAGCTCAGGGTCAGATGTTTGTTAAATTGACTGTAGAGGAGAACTCATGATGTTTCAGACGTCCACTTTTTGTTTTTAATGTTTCGGTCCGTCCGACCTTCCTCAGTTTGCGGTCCAGTATCACTACAATAACTGAAATAGAGAAACGTAGATGTTGCCTCAGATCAGATCCTAATCTTTCGTTATCTTAGTCTTTAATCATTTATAATCCAGTTCAGTCACTTCGTGATACTTTAGTTGGATCAACTGTAGAAGCCAGTTCATGAAGTTTCAGTCCAAATGAATATGTAATCTGGTTTCTGAGATTACAGTCTGGTGTCACTTTATAATCCACTTAATTAAGCAAATCCACTTCAGTTACTTCCTTATAATCATGTTCATGGCGTTCCTATGGCAACCCTGAGAGCTCAGACCCACGGCAGCGAGAGGAAACACTGAACATGAAAAAGAGACAAAACACAGAAACAACAACAACATTAGTTTGACGACAGGAACATTGTTTAGTAAAAACAAGGCTGAAGACTAAACCGACATGTTTCCCTTCTTCTGTATGAAGTCAGTGATGTTTCCTCCCATGTTTCCGCCACTTTAATCTTGTTTGATGTTTTTAATAATCCAGTTCATGACATTGTGTCAAAAAGACATTCAATCCACTCTGTCCGGTTTGAGTCAGCGTTGTTTTATAATCCAGTTTCTCAGATCTCAGATCAGCACTCTGTTTTCATCTTCACCTGCAAGCTGCAGCAAAAACATGTGTTTTTATGGCGATGAACTTTTCTGTTTTCTGGAACGGGTGAACAGGTGAATTCACGCTCTCCTGACTCCTCAAGCATCCTTCTTGTGTTTCCGCTCCTGTCCGATAACATCGGTCGATGATCTGTCCTTTTCTTCTCGTCCCGCCGCTGACTTCCTCCTCGGTGTGCTTCTCGAACCTCTGCAGGAAGCGAGCGAGCCACAGTTCCAGTAAGAGGAAGGGAAGCCAGAAGGACCTGCGACCTCCAGACCTCTGGATCCACCACGAGGAGATGGAGATGAAGAACATGGAGAAAGCTCCCCAGCGTCGCCCCCGTCCGGACACGATTCGCCCATTCAGTCGTGCCAGGACCTCCCCCAGGTGGCACACAGCCAATCAGAGAGCCAGATAGGCAGCAAGAGCAGCCACTCAGGTACGACGGCGATGCTCATTCTCTTATTTGTTCTTTACATTGGAGTCTGTATGATCAACTTTACTTCATCATATTTAGTTTTCTTTTTTCTTTGCATTTTGCATTTTGTTTCACTTTAAATGTTTTTTAACCATTTGGAGAACATTTTGCAATATCCATCCCTCTACTTTCTACTATCTCAAATTGACATCAATACATTAAAATCATGATGTGTAGAAGACTGAAGTTATGAAAGCTGTTTCACGTCTGCATGGACTGATGGATTCATATCTGTTGAGAGAGGCTTAAATAAATGAAGCCGGATTCTTCATGAAAACAAATCTGAATATCGGAGCTCATTTTTAACATGTCTGTTACCCGGAGAGATGAAGTCTGAATGTGTGATTCTGTGATTCTGTGATTTGAATGTGACGTTCAGGTGCGGATGCAGACGAGTCGTCCAGCTGCATCTCCACTCTGGAGCGCTCCATGGCTGCTAGGAGGGGAACACGAGGCCAAAATGATGATTCCCATGGACTCACAGCCGAGCAAACACTCGTAAGTAACACGTGTGTGTGTGTGTGTGTGTGTGTGTGTGTGTGTGTGTGTGTCCAGCCTGATTGCTGCTGGATAAAGAGCTTGTCTTTAGCTCGGTGCTCCCTGCTGATCAGGATGTTTGAGGACAGCTCACACTGATTTGCAGCAGGACGGTTTCTATGGAAGCGATGCTCTAATCTTCTCCGCGGTCTCGGTGGTTCTCTGGAGGACCTTCCTCTCCCTCTGTGGTGTTACTGAACCCAACCCAACCGTGAGGCTCTTGTTAAGGATTGTCTTGGGTTCAGGGCTGATGGCTCAGCTCATTGGTAATGTCCCGGCCCACAAACTTAAAGCCGTGGACTCGTTGGGCCTTTCATGACGGTGCGCTGCAGTGGTGGGGCTCGCTCCCTGAGGTCCGGGATGACCTGCTCGGTCTTTTCAGCGGTGAGGGCAGGATTGTTCTCCTCCTCATCGGCCAGTCGTATTGACCTGCAGCTCCCGGCAGAGAGATTCATTTCTACTCGCTATCGGTTGTTCGGGTCCGCCGATTGGTTGACAGGCTGTCGTGAGTTTAAGTTGAGAAAAGTGAAGCAGCACACGGGACTGATGCTTCCTGTCCTCCAGGTCCGAGTCGTGTGTTTGTTCCATCCAACCGGCTTCTGGAAAGATTAACATCCAGATCAGATGACAAGTCAGGATACTTAGAGTTTGGTTATATTTAAGCAATTATACAGAAGGAGTCTGCTCCCCGTCATCATCGACATGACGTAAACACCCTCTCGTCTACTAATGTGATCATACAACAAGTTACCAACTAAATAAAACATGTCATCTAAATGTTTTCATATTGTGGAACAATTCACTCTCAAAATATAAAACTTTCCTGCAATCTCCATTTCCAATGGCAACACACGGTGTACGACTAACAACTGAAAAACAATGAGTCGCGTCAGTAGACTCTAATGTAACGAAGGCAATGTTTACTACTGTAGGAAGTAGTCGGACCCGACTTCACCAAATGGGTCCATTTAATAGACAATAACAAGTAGAAACATTATACATTATATTACATATTATATGAAAATCAATTCTAGTGTGTTTGACCTGGTTTCCCCTCCTGAGAAGAGCTTTACAGACTCACGACTACACAGCCTCCTTCAGCTGATTTCATTTGGCATCTTCTGTATCTGTGATGAGTTTCTTTTCTCTGAGTTGATCTGTTGATGGACTGCAGACTGAGAAACCTTCAGTCAGTCATGGTTTGACATCATCTGATACACGTCCAGGAAGTGTGACCTTCATCAACACCGCTGATCTGCTTCAGTTTAACATGTTAATATCTGAAATACTTCATTTTACATCAGAAACTTCTTGTGCATTTAAAAGTTTCTATGCCTTTAAACTTGAAACCGATTATTTTCCAGTTTAAATTAGAATATGACAGATTTTGCCGGTGGACTCAGATTGTATATCATTATTTTTTTTATACATGATGTCCTCATCAGCATTTAGCTTTTTTCCTTTTGTCAAATGTTACTTTTTCCACTTCAAAACAGAAATGTTAGAAAACACAAGACATCAAAAGTGGTCGTTTTTCTTCTTGCAGCTTGTGTTTCACATATAAAGCTGTTTTTGATTTGTGGATTTGATCTTTGGCAGAAAAAAAGAAAAAAAAGATCCAAAGTTTCTCAGTAAACATCGACACAAATGACCAAACTCAACTAACCGTGTTTTACAGTGTACTTTACATCACGGTGAGATGACAGCGTGATGACAGGCAGAGGGTTTGTTTCTCCGACTGTCTTTTTCTTTCTGGGAAGTTCAGATGTAAAAGTTACTGAAGTATGAAGAGCGACACACACACACACACACACACACACACACACACACACACACACACACACACACACACACACACACACACACACACACACACACACACACACTGAACATGAGACACTTCTCACAGATAATTAGCCTGTATGTTCCCTCAGAGCGACTCGGAGTACAGAGGGGAGAGGGAGCAGATCAGAGGGCAAATGATGAGAGGAGGAAGATGAGGAGGAGGAAGACAGAGGGGGGGGGGGGCAGAAAAATGGAGGAGAGACGGTGACAGTAAAAATGTGGAGAAACAAGCCGAAGCTTGTGATTCTGATCATGTCCCGCTCGCATTGAGCCTTTAAATCAGGACGACGGGTTCGTCTCCTGAAATCTGTTCAGTCAGGAAACACCTGGACGTCCAACGTTCGCTGATGACATCATCGTTTTTGTGTGACTCCCACTGAACCATTAAATCCAATGTTGTGCAACAATTTGGGTAAAATCGAAGAAGCAGTTTACGGTCGGCTGCTGAACAGAACTTTAATTTGAAATCACAAACAACAGACATTCAAGCTTGTGTTTCCTCTTCTGCAATAACTTGTGAATTCACTGTTTGGATGAAGAGTAATCCTCATCCTCATCCTCACGGTGGCTCATCATTGCAATTAGTAGAATTAGAGTTTAGTCACAGACTGGATATAAAAGCGTTCGCAGCGTCCAGCTCTGAGAAACGAGGCCGATGCAGAAGAGCCTGAACGCTGCAACAGCACCCGTTAGCGACAGTGTGAACACGCTGATGCTCTCCAATCACAACGAAGAATTTCAATTATTACTTAAAAGCACTTAACCAATCAGATGAGTGCTGGGAAACGTTAAGATGAACGAATCGAGCTGGAAGCTGCTTCACAGCTCTCAGACGTCACACTTCCTCTGCTCTCCTTCTCAGCTCCATCACACTCATTTCACACACTCTACACATCACTCCAGCTCGGCTGTCAATCATCTTTCACTTCCGTTTAATGTGTGTGTGTGTGTGTGTGTGTGTGTGTGTGTGTGTGTGTGTGTCTGAGTATGTGTGTGTGTGTGTGTGTGTGTGTGTGTGTCTGAGTGAGTGTGTGTGTGTGTGTGTGTGTGTGTGTGTGTGTGTGTGTGTGTGTCTGAGTGTGTGTGTGTGTGTGTGTGTGTGTGTGTGTGTGTGTGTGTGTGTGTCTGAGTGAGTGTGTTGTGTGTGTGTGTGTGTGTGTGTGTGTGTGTGTGTGTGTGTCTGAGTGTGTGTGTGTGTGTGTGTGTGTGTGTGTGTGTGAGCGGGAAGTTTCCCATTTTAATTACCCTCTTTTCAGTCTTTAAGGATTCGTGCCCTCTTTTCTCGTCCTTTTTTATTCTCCATCAGTCGTGTTGTTGTTGTTGTTGTTGTTGTTGTTGTTGTTGTTGTTGTTGTTGTTGTTGTTTACCACAGTTGTAACAAACTGAAGCTGCTGAACTCAACAGTTACAAACAGGTTACCGTGCTGCAATTTTATTTCTGGAGAATGAGTCAGTGATGATAAACACCTCTGAGTCTCTCACCCCCCTCCCCCTCTCCTCTCCCCCCTCTCTCTCTCCCTCCCTCCCTCTCTCTCTCCCTCCCTCCCTCCCTCTCTCTCTCCCCCTCCCTCCCTGTCTCACCCCCTCCCCCTCTCTCTCCCTCCCTCCCCCTCTCTCTCCCTCCCTCCCTCTCTCTCTCCCTCCCTCCCTCTCTCTCTCCCCCTCCCCCTCTCTCTCCCTCCCTCCCTCTCTCTCTCTCTCCCTCCCTCTCTCTCCCCCTCCCTCCCTGTCTCACCCCCCCTCCCCCTCTCTCTCTCCCTCCCTCCCTCTCTCTCTCCCTCCCTCCCTCCCTCTCTCTCTCCCCTCCCTCCCTGTCTCACCCCCTCCCCCTCTCTCTCCCTCCCTCCCCCTCTCATCTCCCTCCCTCCCTCTCTCTCTCCCTCCCTCCCTCTCTCTCTCTCCCCCTCCCCCCTCTCTCTCCCTCCCTCCCTCTCTCTCTCTCTCCCTCCCTCTCTCTCCCCCTCCCTCCCTGTCTCACCCCCTCCCCCTCTCTCTCTCCCTCCCTCCCTCTCTCTCTCCCTCCCTCCCTCCCTCTCTCTCTCCCCCTCCCTCCCTGTCTCACCCCCTCCCCCTCTCTCTCCCTCCCTCCCTCTCTCTCTCCCCCTCCCTCCCTGTCTCACCCCCCTCCCCTCTCTCTCCCCCCTCTCTCTCCCTCCCTCCCTCCTCTCTCTCCCCCTCCCTCCCTGTCTCACCCCCTCCCCCTCTCTCTACCCAGACTGTGTTTTCCTGTTCTTCCTCTCAGGTGTTCTGTTCTGTTATAACAGTAAAACTTCCTTCTAACTCCGTTTAGCTTCCACAACATATTTATAATTCCTCATAACAACAACATTTGGATGAAATTGCACTTTCTACCAAACATATTTATGTAATAGGTGAAAATGAGTCTGCTGAGATGTTTGTTTGTTTGTTTGTAGTAATGATAATTGAATGTAAACATCTGGTGGGATGTAAATTGGTCGTCTTTGTTTCTGTCTCTTCCTCTTTGTTTGGGCTGACGGAGGTTCAGGCTTCTTCTTCTTTCTTCTTCTTCTTCTTCTTCTTCTTCTTCTTCACCACCTTCTTCTTCTTCTTCTTCTTCTACTCCTTCCTCTTCTCCTTCTTCTTCTTCTTCTTCTTCTTCTTCTTCTTCTTCTTCTTCTTCTTCTTCTTCTTTCTTCTTCTTCTTCTTCTTCTTCTTCTTCACCACCTTCTTCTCCTTCTTCTTCACCACCTTCTTCTCCTTCTTCTTCACCACCTTCTTCTCCTTCTTCTTCTCCTCCTTCTTCTTCTTCTCCTATTCTTCTCCTCCTTCTTCTTCTCCTCCTTCTTCTTCTCTTCTCCTTCTTCTTCTTCTTCGTTCCCTCCTCTGATGTCAGATCTGTGGATCCACCTGCTGCCTCCATCTCCTTCTCCTCCTCCATCACTGTCTCTGTCTTCTCTCCGTCCACGTCTCTGTTTCTCTTTTTCCTAAAACGTTTGTCTCTTTCGATCATCTCCGGTATCGAGCTTCTTTTCTTTCACTTCCTCTGTGTGCGTTGAAATTGATCAGATTCTCCGTCTGTATTTCTGTCTCTTCTTGTCTTTGGCGTCTTTCCGTCACAAATACACAAACCTCCATTAACCTGTCGCTCGCTGCCTCGCTGCACCAAAGTCCTCAATATCGTCAATCAATAAGGGGATTGATTTTCTCTGGTCATCTTGCTGCTGTAATCAAACTCTGCTTCTCTTTAAATGATCACAGCACAAATACAGGAAACATCTCGTACACACACACGTCCTGAAGCTGCTGATCACAGCCTTGATGTTATGGATTCTTTCCAATCGATGCTGGTATTGATGAGGGTTCAGTGTAATCAGACCTCTTGGCTTTAAACGAGAAGAAGCAGCAGTCCGAAGAAAAACTGCCTTTTGTGTGTTTTGACAGTCGATCAGAATGAAATTAAACACTTCGTTATTTCTTATAAAGAATAATACAAACAATCCGACCGTGTTGTAAGTGAAATTAAAAAAGTATATTTTAAATATCCCGTTGTACAGCTGGTGATGTCGCTCCACCTCCAGGAGGTCTGCTCCTTTAAACCAGGATCCTCCACGTTTCCACATAACCCGGTTTGAACTTGTGTCCAACATTGTTCTGACATTGTGATATGATGTATGATATGATGTATGATATGATGTATGATATGATGTATGATATGATGTATGATATGATGTATGATATGATGTATGATATGATGTATGATATGATGTATGATATGATATATGATATGATATATGATGTATGATATGATGTATGATATGATGACTGTAGTTTGTGTTGGTGGTGTGATTGATGCCTGATTCACCAGCTTGTTCGGAGGTGTCGCGGTCGTCCCGTCGCGGTCGTCCCGTCGCGGTCGTCCCGTCGCGGTCGTCCCGTCATGTCTCAGCTATCTGGCTGCTGTGTTGTGGAAGTGATTTTGCCTGACAGTGTTTCCATGGTCAGAGCCGTCGGCCGGCTTTTGTTCTGTTGTTTTGTTTTATCAGATGTGTGCAGCAGAGAGACGGAGAGGAAACGAAACGCCTCAGCTGCTGAGGGTATTTCCACCCATACGGGGTGTTCGGTCATCGGCTCCCAACAATACGTCCAGCTCAGTTGTTTTTCAGTTTGTTTGAGAGAGATGTTGATTTATTAAATTGGTCTCTTTGGAGTCTGTAATTTGTGGTCCTGTTGAACTGTTTTTAATATTTAGTCAACCCAGTTTACTGAAATGGAAGAAATAAAATCTCTAGAATGACGCATAAAGTAAATCAGCATCAGAGCGAACAACAACTGAACATTATGATGCTGATGAAGGGAGGAGCTTTTGTCGGTGTTTACTTATTTCTACATTTGTCTCTGTGGCAGGTTGTTTCCATGATTGGTGTCAGAGCTGCTCGGTGCTCAGCTGCCAGTAGGAGAAACTCTGGGTTCAGAGTGTTGCCCAAGGGCAGCTTGGCATCGAACGGTGTCGAACTGCCAACCTCGTGTTTGGTGGGAAATCTGCTGGAATTTCACCTCCTGGTGGACTGACTGTTTGGACTGTTTGGACTGTTTTGTGTGTCTTCCGTCTCCTCCAGCGGTGGTCAGTGCCATCCCGGTGCCGGCTCTGGACTCCTCTCAGTATCCCGGGATTCTGCCGTCACCTTCCTGCGGCTTCACCCACAACAAGTTTAGCCTGAGACCGATGCCGTTCCCCAGCCTGACCGTGGACAGAGGATACACACCAGGTACTGTAGTACTGATACTTCTCCAGAGACAGAGGATACACACCAGGTACTGTAGTACTGATACTTCTCCAGAGACAGAGGATACACACCAGGTACTGTAGTACTGATACTTCTCCAGAGACGGAGGATACACACCAGGTACTGTAGTACTGATACTTCTCCAGAGACGGAGGATACACACCAGGTACTGTCGTACTGATACTTCTCCAGAGACAGAGGATACACACCAGGTACTGTAGTACTGATACTTCTCCAGAGACGGAGGATACACACCAGGTACTGTAGTACTGATACTTCTCCAGAGACGGAGGATACACACCAGGTACTGTAGTACTGATACTTCTCCAGAGACGGAGGATACACACCAGGTACTGTAGTACTGATACTTCTCCAGAGACAGAGGATACACACCAGGTACTGTAGTACTGATACTTCTCCAGAGACAGAGGATACACACCAGGTACTGTAGTACTGATACTTCTCCAGAGACAGAGGATACACACCAGGTACTGTAGTACTGATACTTCTCCCGAGACGGAGGATACACACCAGGTACTGTAGTACTGATACTTCTCCAGAGACAGAGGATACACACCAGGTACTGTAGTACTGACACTTCTCCAGAGACAGAGGATACACACCAGGTACTGTAGTACTGATACTTCTCCAGAGACAGAGGATACACACCAGGTACTGTAGTACTGATACTTCTCCAGAGACAGAGGATACACACCAGGTACTGTAGTACTAATACTTCTCCAGAGACAGAGGATACACACCAGGTACTGTAGTACTGATACTTCTCCAGAGACAGAGGATACACACCAGGTACTGTAGTACTGATACTTCTCCAGAGACAGAGGATACACACCAGGTACTGTAGTACTGACACTTCTCCAGAGACAGAGGATACACACCAGGTACTGTAGTACTGATACTTCTCCAGAGACAGAGGATACACACCAGGTACTGTAGTACTGATACTTCTCCAGAGACAGAGGATACACACCAGGTACTGTAGTACTAATACTTCTCCAGAGACAGAGGATACACACCAGGTACTGTAGTACTGATACTTCTCCAGAGACAGAGGATACACACCAGGTACTGTAGTACTGATACTTCTCCAGAGACAGAGGATACACACCAGGTACTGTAGTACTGATACTTCTGCAGTTTTACTTCTACTCTTTATCCCCACATACAGTCTGATAAGTTGAACTACACCGTGACGTGGTTGTGGAAGTCCGATGATGAAGATGTGAGCGAGCAGTTCCAAAGCCATCATTTATTTTTATCAGTAAGGAAAAGGGTATTTCATAAAAGTGTGCCGACGCGTCCCGAAGCCCACAGCCACTGTAACAACAGCCCACATGGCAGTTAACAGCTGAGTTAAACAGACAGAAGCTGGTGATGTAAAATTTGAAGTTGTACAAAAACCTACACAGAGTTCCCTCAACTAGGAAGTGGACTTTGAAGAAAACAGTGAGTAGAAATCAAAGCTCAACAAATACAGCAAATCCAAAACTTTATTCCGAAATAATCCATCGATTGATCATTTTATTTTATAATATTAGGGGAAAATGTTAGTCACAATATTCCTGGAGTCCACTGTAACATCTTCATTGTCTTGTTCAGTCGGCCCAGTCGTACATCCTATACTACCAGAATATATCTGCGGCTCCAACTCAATGAAGCTGAAACCAGCTGCTTCGGTTGTGAAATGTTCATTGCTGCGCCTTTCACCAGCCGATGTCACAAAACGTAATCTTTAAGGCGCCACTCAGACGGCGTTTCTCATACAGAAGCCTGGAAAAGGAAACGTGAGGCAGATTCAGCCGACTGTGATGACTCATGTTGTTGTTCTCAGTTACAGTGAGGAGGAAACCAAAGGGCTTCTTTAAAAAAACACTCGTTTATAGACGAAAACGAAATGACCAAATGTGGTCATCTGGTTTAATGCATGAATGATATAGAGTGTATTTCTTTTTTAAAAAGGCTGAACACAAACACATGAAGTGATGGTTTTGACGGGTTGACCCGGTGATATCGGAGATACGAGAGTCAGACTGCAGCGGTGGAACCTTTCCGGATGTCTCTCCCTTGTTCCCTTCCTCCGCCTCACTGCCGTATTTAAGCCTCTTTCTGCTGCAGAGCTGACTGCTAAACGATGTGGTGGGGAGCAATGATTCAGTAATTCAATAATTGGCTAATTCCTGGTTGGCTCGTATCAGTTATTTAACAGCAGCGGAGGGAGGAGGAGAGGCATCGGAGTCATTGAATCGACGCGGCGAGGAGGGCTGATCGCCGCCAGCAATACTCACAGTGGTGAAGAGCAGACGGGGCGGGGCAGCTTATGGTAGAGCAAGGCTGCTATAGTGTGTATGTGTGGGGGGGAGGGGGGGGGAGGCTGTTAATGAGGGGAAACTTTAAAGTCGTACACACAATGAGACGCAGCAATGAGCTCCACTCATTACAAAGTGAGAGGTACAAGATTGGATCCATAAGAAGTCAAGTTTCCCAGATAGCATTAACGAGAGAAACACCCAATCAGAGCGCTTCAGATCTGTTGCTATGCGGCTAATTATGGGATGAACTTCGACACTGATCTTTATATAACTTTTTAGATGAATTTAACACAATTCATTAGAGTCCTTGAGCAAAACACTGACCCCCGTTTGCCCCCGATGATTAGACCAGTGAGGAAATAGATCAATGGAGGCAAACTGTAAAGGGCTGAAGATAAAATCCCTTTAAATGCACTTAATTTACTATTCAGCATGATTACTTCACTTTGGAGAGTCTTCTTCTTAGTAACGGCTGATTAAGATCTCTGCAGATGTAACCCATCAAATTATATCGTGGTCGAAGATATGGACGCGTGGCGGGACGCCAAAAGATGCAGGAAGAAGCACATTCTTAAATCTGTGTCAAATAGCATCAATCGAGCTTTTGATGGGTTCATCGGAAGTGTTTTTGGTGCAAATGTTCTTCAGACTCACAGAACTTTAATTTCAAATTGGAGGAGATCCAAAATGATTCTAAATGATTCAGAACATCTTGCATAAATGGTGCTGCTGTTATGAACATGGAGACCTTGGTTTGAACATTTCACTTAATATATGATGACACAGCGGTTGTCAGACACAGGAAATGCATAAAAAACTTAGAAGCAGACTGAGTATGGTCAGTAAATAAACCTCTAGAGCTTTTGAAGCACATTTAAAACTTACTTTTACTGTTTGGATTCAGTCTCCGTGTTCTTATTATTGCTGCTTCCTTCAGCTGGTTTCAGCTAAAAGGTTCTGATTAACACACTTTCCACGACCTTCAACAGCAGACAGTCAGCTGGGGATGAAACTGGAACATCCGGAGACAAAAGAACGAGCTGAACGGAGAGTAAATGTTGACTTTGAATTAAGGTTGTGTTTTCAGCTTGTTCGGCTTCTTTTTAGTGGAAAAAAAACAAACAGATAACGTCTTGAAGTTTAAACTGGTTTGAGTTTTTCCATCAAGTTGCGTGACATTACGTCATTAGATTACATGATGTGATATTACATACTTTCACTACGATTAGTGTTGTATCTTTGACGCCAAACCAACATGTTTAATGTGTTTCCATCCTAATGGCACATATTAAAATATGTTATAAAATCACAACCAGCCAGTGAAGAGACCACCGAGTACTACCAGCATAAAAATACATGTAAAATTGCTGTTCTTCATTACTGTTGCATCAAATCTGGTTGAGTTGCTGTTGCAAATTTTTAATAACAAATCAGATTATTTACAGTAGAATTTTGATCCGGGAAAGTAAAAATGAAATTTGTTTATATGTCTTCATGGCGTGCTGATAAAAACAAGGAGACGTACTGTTCGTGTCTCATTTGTAGAACCGGATGTTTTTTCAGGCTGGATTTATGTTCCATGTTTTTTGCAGCATGTCAGACTGAAATTCTCCCAGAATTGCCTTTTCATTTTAATGAATGTCCGTCCTGCAGGGACTGCAGCATCCGTCCCGCTCACATTCACGTCCTCCGCTGCTTAACGAACACACAGCGACCTGAACGTAGTTACAGGCTGTCGTCTCTCGTGTCCTCTCTGATCACACTGACTGCAGCTAATAATTCTAACCTCTCATCACATCACAGCCACCTTCCATCACATCATCGGGAGATTATTTAGTCTTTTTTAATTCAGTCTGATATTGTTTTCATGTTAGCAAATTTCTTCTTGGATTTCTTCTTTCTTACTAATGAGAAGTGAGTGATGTATCCGTCAAAACATCATTTTCATTCAACACAGAAGCTGCGTTAGTCGTAGCTAGAAGCATCATTTATTTAAGAAGTCGGTTTAAGAGCTGCTTATGAAGGCTGACAATCTGTACAGTTTTATCCACATGACATTTCTGTGGCCACTCTTCTAGCTATGGAGGAGGAGCAGGAGGACGAGTGAGATCTGAAATATTCCAGTTTTTACTTTGGTCTAAATAAAATTCTAAATAAGTAAGTGAATAATTATTCGTAATAATGAGCCAGTGAACATTGATATGTAACCTGTAAAAATTCTCAACTGCAAATTCTACAAAATTTTTGACATAATTGAAATGAAGCACAAAAATGATACATACATTTTTAATAGCTATGGGATGTATTTTAATAAACAGGTATGGCCTGTACTGGAAAAATGTAAATATTAAGCTCAGTTCAGCAGGGAGTGACAACAATATCTTCAACTCTTGTGACCACTTTTGTGGTACTGTTTCTAATATTATTTCTAACGAATGTTGCAAGGTTGCCAACAAACGATGTGTGTAAATGTAAAGATTTTGTTCTCTACAACATGACAAACTGTTGTGCACTTCTTGGGTTCTGGCTAGTGATTTTGCAAATATTCTGTAATAATGTACTTTATTAACGTTAAAGTGACAGATGTTGGAGTTGGGGTGGATGGATGGGTCAACTAAACTGGAAATCACTGTTTGCTTGGTTACATCAATGGTCAAATGAGGTTATTTTTACAACAACCCTTAGCTGTGGCAACAAAAGCTCCCCCACAATGGAAATTTAGCTCCAACACAGTTTAACTGTAAACCCCCCCCCCCCCCCCCCCCCCCCCCCAAGACCAAACCAAATTCTATCATTGAGGTGTAAAATCTGTATTTTGTGTGACAGTCGTTTTTAACAGATTTGTAAGGCACAGACTACTGAGGCTGTTCTGATAATAAGGGCACCGGTCAGACATTTCCAAGCTAAAGATTTCAAAATCCAACCTCAAAGTGTTAAACTGCTTGAGATCAAATGTAAAGAAGGAGCAGAGCTGATTGGACTCATCAACTAAACAGAGAAGGATAAGAAGTACTATTTCACAGCAGGATATTACACATCAGAGCCACCGAGGACAGAAGCATTAAGACTGGATGTTTCAGATGTTATGAGGTCGAAAAGTCTTGAAGGGTTACGGGAAGGCAGTTATGAACAACACGTGGTTGAATACGAGGCTCACGGTGAAGGATGTTCTTGGTTCCATCATGTTTTTGTTCACAACAAAAGAACTTTGTCCTCTCCGTCCCCCCGGACGTCACCTGACTCTCTTGTTCTCTCTAAGCTCTTCCTCTCGTTTGCCCTTCTTGTCTCGTCGTATCAATGAACAAACTGAACATGTAATTATCAGCTGGCTACCTTCTCCTTGTGTCTCTCTGATCAGACTGAGGACATGAGGAGTTTCATCTCATATCACATCTGAGATCTGTTTCTGCTCTCCGTCGGGGGATTTTCTCTGTTGTCTCCAGCAGGAAGCTCCTGTTTGACCTCTTTGATTTGATTTTTGAAATCAAAAAATTTGAAAAAAAAATTTGACCTCTTTCTCTAACACGTTCAGATAAAATGGGATTTCTCACAGTGGGAAGAAATTCAGCTTAACACAGAAAGTCCAGCAAGAAAATGACCCACTCAACAGAAAGAGAACAACACCACAAAGCGTGCAGACCGCCGGGTTTCTTTACGCATGAGGAAAGGTTCAGTGTTTTAAATTAAGTTCATAAATTACCCAGTGGATTTTTAAAAGACTTCATAGATCTATGGATAAATTACTTTTTTGGTTTCATGAAAGGAAAACAGCTGACGGCTGTCGACAAACAAGTGTGTGGATGAAGAAGGTCAGAGTGCTCCTGTTGTTCATGAACAGAGAAGAAAAGGAAATGCTGCAACCTTCATGAGAAAAACTTATGTTGCTCGATCCAAATCAGTAACTGAGTTATCAACGATTTTTGGAGCAGTTGTTCCTGCGCATCCGTGATTCCAATACGCACCTGAAACATCAGCAGAGAGCGCACATCAAACTCTGTCAACAGAAAGAAGTGTCACGAGCCAAGTCCAGCGAGTAGGTTCGGTGGGGAGCACCGGAGCACCGGAGCACCGGTGAGGGCGACAAACTGGTGCTTTGTTAACCCGCCGTGAGCAGCAGAGAACCGAAGAGCCGCTGACCAACAGTTCAGCTCGTCTGCACCGAAGGTTTCTCCCTCCGATGCCTCCGAATGTCACGTAGAAGCCAGTTTCGAGGGTCTAAGTCTGATACTTTAGATTCTAAACATTTCTCTTCTAGTATCGATTTCTTATTCAAAGATCGATATTTAAAGTCAGGAATATGGAGTAAATATGTAATTTATTATTAACAGGAAAAGAAACCAGAATCAATCTAAAACCAACAGGAGCTACTTTTCCTTCCGCCTGCCGTTGGTCACGTGTTGAAGTGAGTCGATGTTCACATGACGGGAATCTTCAAACCACGGGATTCAAATTCTGTCAAACTAATACAAATTAATACCAGTTTAATAAATAAATACGGTTATGAAGTAAGACTGTAGATAAATGCCACAATAAATAGGCAATATAAAGCTAAGGGCAGCAACTTCAATAAAATAATATTCATATCTTATGATATATTGATGTTGAAACAGCTGTTTTATTGCTAATTACTCTGTAAATGTTAATATTAAATCAGCTATTTATTCTATAAATGCAATAAACCGTTCCTACTAAATGTAGGCGGACCCCTGAGCAGCCAACGACGCTCACCGTCCCACTCGCCGACGTATTGCCTGATTTATATATTTATTATGATATTAATAGATTTCATTTCATTTAAACATAACATACATACAACAGTTAGTCTCAGTAACATGTCAGTTCCTCTTTTTACTACAGTGTATTTTGAGAGCTGCGTACATAGTTTATTATTTCCCTTTTCTGAGTTTTTCTTTAGTAAAAGGTAGCGGATGGATCGGACCCCCGTGGTGTTGCACATTAGCACCCTGGACGACAAACTCACGGTGCACAAGAGCTTGAATGCCAAAAACTGGACCTGTTGGCGCTCCTGACCCGACGCGCCTTCTTCGGTCTGGGACAGTGACCTTTTTTTTTGTCCTTCTTGAAACACGAATGCCGCTCAGATCACCCGACCGGCTCCTGGTTTCATTGCCGTAGATTTTCTGCAACATTTCAAGGGTCTCCGTTGACATTTCCCGAGTTTGAGACAAAGTTTGACTCCAGTTCACGGTGAAATCACAGATGCTCACGAACCAGCGGTCCCGTGTAAACACGTGGCTGATGTTCATCAAACAGCCCAACTTCAAAGACTTACTTACAGAGTTTATAGCTTCGCTGTGCTCCGTCATCACGGAGGCACTGTGCTCCGGTCCGGTCCGGTCCGGCCCAGTAGTCCCGGAGCTTTTGGATTTCCCCCTCGTATGAACTGTATACACATCGACTACTCTATGATGACGTGACAACACGGATCACGGAGGAGTGTACATGCAGGTATTTTTACATTTACATTCTTGACACGAACCCATCTCAGTCCTGGTGTCTTCCTGCAGCAGTTCTCATTTACCCAATACTGGTACATCCTCTCTGTATTATTCCCGGCATCAAAGAAAAACAACCAGTGAAGTTCTCCAGCAGAATATTCACACTTTTGAAGTTGGGCTGTTTGTTTTTCTGTGTATTCACTGTTTTGATGTCTTTTCTACAAATGACTTTTCACTCCCTACAAATGAGACTGATTCACACTAATTGGATGTTTTTTTCTTTTGTCTCTGTGTCCTCATTGAACCTCCCACCACTTATTTTTAACCTCCTCCCTTCATCGCTTCATCTCCTCCTCCTCAGTGATGTCCTCAGACGCCACCACCAACCCTCTCCTCCAGCAGCAGCCTCCACCCCAGCAGGCGACTCCCCTTCTCCCCGGTTCCTCCGCCCCGCCGGGGGAGCACGTTTCCACGGTGGGCCCGGTCCCGGGGGCCCCCGCCACCACCGCCACAGCGGAGGAGGCCCAGGCCGGGAGCAACCGGACCATCCCGACCGCCTGCGTGAGGCCCACCCACCCGCTGCGGAGCTTCACCAACCCGCTGCTGCCCGCCACCCATGGGCACCATCGACCCCAAGGTCTACACCTCCATGCTGCCACAGTCCAGTGAGTACAGCTGCTTATCATCGTTTCTCAAATCTACGATTTTATTCTTTATATAGTGTGTATATCATTGTTAGCCATCAAATTACACGAAAGCTCGTCATGTGTTCAACATCAAATGTGTGTTTGATCGTCTGTTGACGAACCTGTCTGCTGAAAACCAGGAAGTTCAAAGGCAAAATGTGACATTACGTTATGTATCGTCATACGACATAATATATGACGTAATGTATGTATAATCTGACATGACATACAGTTGTGACACGACATATAACGATACGACATAATTTGATGGAACGTGACATGAGATGATGTAATGTGTGTTGACGTTATGTTGCACGACATTGCGTATTGTGATGATATGACATAAATTGCTGTGATATGACGGAGCAGTCGGTGTGCTGGAGGTGAAAACCACGACTTCAACATGACATATCATGACATCAAGCAGAGTCCTAAACAGTGTACCAGTGTTGGTGGTACTGAGGAGTCTCGCTCTGATGTCCAGTTATCACATCATGTTGTGCCTTCATAGAATCAGTGCATTTGCTTTTCATGACTTCCTTTCATACTGTGCTGAATTCTGCTTCATGTGTTTGTATTTTGGGTGATAGATATTGGTTCTTGTGTTCTGTCCATTTGTCTGCATTAGGAAGTCTGTGCGATTCACTTTGGTTTGATAATTCATCTTACTGCCAATTCATATATATTCATGGATGTTTCTCAATCAAACTTTCCCAGAATCCTTCACAGTAGAAAAACATACCGCTGTTTCATTTAGGGCTTCTTTTATGAAATGCTATCAGCCTCTTCTGAAGTGAGAACAGAAAAATAAGATGTTTGTCTTGAACGATGACAAAAACAAAATCTTTTTTTAGATTCCCCTTCTGGTTTCCGTCTCTCTCGTCGTTTCGAGCTTGTTGATTGTTTTTGTCAGATTCCAGTGGCTCTTAGTTCGAGCTGGATTCTCTCCACTGAGCGTCCGCACTTCGTTCAATATTTTATTCAGGGAAGGTAAATGCGTTAGCCTGAGGCTTCCACACAGCGTACATGTCTTGGTGTGTACTTGAGGAAAGATGTACAGTAAGTGGCCTTGACATTAGCCAGAGGTTCGATCTGATCTGGACTGACCTCCCTCTGTTCTCTCCGTCTTTCTGCTACCTGTCCGTCTCTCCCTCTGTCTCCTTCAAGGAGACGTCACTTTGACAAAACGTCCCTCTTTCATGCAAATCAGCTTCTCCTCAGTTGCCTTTTGTCTTTTTACCCGAAGCCTGTGTCAGTTCATCACTTTGCACAGAAATATCTCATCAAATATCAGATAATTGGGTTCAGGTAACCGAGACGCCCGGAAGAGGAAATATTTTTGCTGATTGTCAAAATGTTCCTCTCGTGCCGTCATCAAATTCAAATGTTGAACCTTCCAGTACTTACATTTATGAACAAATAACTAAGGTTGACTCCAGACGGTTTCCTCCATTGGTTGGTGGGGGGACGTTGACTTCCTGTTTAGCTAACCAGCTCCTGAGCCATTCATTAAAAGAGTTGAATGATGGTAAGGTCCGACATAACAGCCGGCCCAATGTAACAGCATATGCAGGGCAAGTTGAACATGTCTGCAGCTGTAACATGAGTGCATTTTTAATAATGTCATAGTTTTCAAAAAACTCATGATCCACTAAAATGCATGTAGATACTTCCAGTAATTTTCTCAACTATAAGGCCAGTGAAAATATACAAGGGACCAGTATCTGAAGCGCTGTGCTGGCTAAGTGGGAAAAATGTTAAGTTGGTCACGCAAATGACGACAGGAAGGGAAGTTATGGTTGTCACTTCCCACTCCCTGCACTCGCAGAGCAATATGCAATATTTCGAATCATGGGTGGACAAACAGACGCGTTTCTGCCATAAACCATCATCAGCGTACATTTAGAAATGACGGGCTATACGACATGTCTCCAAACATCATATTTATCATAAATCTAGAGACACATTAAGAGCTACATTTTAAGTGTAAAAGTGCCAGTGAGTGGAATACAAATATAATCCAAGGGATAGAAAATAATGTAAAATTAGTCAAAGGACAACATTTGCATCCACTCTGGAATAGTATGAAGAAGACAAGAGGCTGCAGTGATGAAGATACAACAATAGGCGGGACCAGCAGCACTGATTTTGTCTTTATAGCCTGTAATTTCTAAACACACAGCTGACACTGATGATGGTTTATGGCAGAAACGCGTCCGTTTGATTGCCCACAATAAAAATATTGCATATTACTCTGCAAATGTTGGCATTCTGAATTTGTTTTTTCCATTTTCATCGTGACTGTGCTGCCGTCTTGTTTCCTGATCCGTGAAATGTGCATGCCATTTTTCCACCCCGACCCCCCCCCACCACCACCATCTCCTCCACCCAGCTCCACCCACCACCACCACCTCCTCCCACCTCCTGCCACCTCTTGCCCAGCTCAGCCTGATGTTCTTCGTGAGGAGCGACAAGACCAACTGGTGGATCCAAAATATCTGTGCTTTATAAGGGAGTCAAATGATTTCAGAGTAAATTTCTTGATTTCAATAGTCACTCTTTCCCTGGTTTTCAAAGCTGTGGTAAATATGTCACACCACCGTTTACTTCCACTGTCACATTTAACTGAGAAAGGACATGAGTTTCTGAACCCTGGCGTGTCCTGTTGGAGCTTCAGTCCACAAAGTGTTACCGTGGAGACGCAATGAAAACAGCACCATTCTTCTCAGATATTCCCTGTGTGCCATTTTTTCCTTTCTTTGTCCTCTACTTTCCTCTTTCCTGTCTGTTTCAGATCTTTCTTTCTTTTTGGTCTCCCTGTGCAGCTCAGTCTGTCAAACCGTCTCTGATCGCCTGCAGCACTGTGAGCACAAACCCAAACACTGGCCTACAGTACATATGATCCCTGGCCACAGTGTGTAAATGTGCTTGTTGTGTGTTCCTGCCGTCTGTAGGTGTGTATCACCTCTGTGTGTGTGTGTGTGTGTGTGTGTGTGTGTGTAAACACTTCCATTATGGCTCTGTTTACATGCCCAGGTGGCCTCAGATTAACATTGATTTTTGGCTCCTGGAAACCTTTTGCTCAGAAATAGCGAGCCTGAGGCGACAACTCCCAGAGAACACCCCCCCCCCCCTCTCCATCACCCTGTGACCCCATCCACCACCCTCTTCCCCCACTCCATAATACAGAGCCTCAGTGCCAGGCAGCGCAACCTCCATCAAGCCCCCGCCTCCCCTCCACCTCCTCCCGGGAGAAAAAAAACAGCCTTGTGAGCGATGGTGTTTGATGTTCATCGTTGGGCTTGTTTGTGTGTTTATCTGGCTCTGAATGAGTCCCCTGGTGAAAAGAATGAGCTGTTTTCATGGTTTAATTGGATTGTTTTGGTGAGAGAGAGAGAGCCCTGGACAAACTAAAGGTTCAAGTTGGTAAGATGGATGGAAAGCTGCAGGCCAAAGAGGCTCATCTCACACCAGTTCTTCTTCTATTGTACCTGATGTTGGTGGTGTTGAACCAGTCCAACAAAGAATGAAGGTGTACAACAGGATCCTCTGGATTCTGTTCATCTATTCTATGTTTTTAGTGGACATATAGAAAATGTTTAATATAAACATATTTCATTAGTTTTTCTATGATATTGGCTCATTGGAACGAAAGCACGACTGTTTTTCATGTTCGGTGAACTACGGGATACAGTTACTACTGAAAAGACAATTACTTGAGTTTCAATATTCAACAAAGCAAGCCATCTGTTTTGAACCACAGACTGGATATAAAAATGTCCGTAGTTTCTGGGTCTGAAAAATGGAGCCGCTGTGAAGTACCACTGCTGCAGTTCCTCAAATGGCCACTTGGGG
Organism: Embiotoca jacksoni; assembly: GCF_022577435.1. Classification (NCBI taxonomy): domain Eukaryota; kingdom Metazoa; phylum Chordata; class Actinopteri; family Embiotocidae; genus Embiotoca; species Embiotoca jacksoni. Next base: position 1,383,651 of record NW_027185395.1, read on the forward strand.
CCGGCTCCAGCACCAAGTCAATCCCCACTGACCGCCATGTTGAAATCATAGACTGTATATAAAAGAGTTTGTAGCTTCCGGTTCTGAGAAATGAGGCCGATCCAGAAGTGTCTTCAGCTGCAATACCAGCGAGTGCCACTAGAGGTCGGCTCCAAAAAGCCTCCGGCTCCATAGACTCCCATTCAACTTCTCTCATCAAATCCAAAGTGAATAAAATGTGTCCATCAGTTATCTCGGTGTTGTTAGCTAAAGTCACTCCTTCTTCTTAGTTTTCTGGAGGTCCATCTGAAAATAATCCCTCATTCATTAGAAAAGAAAATTCAAGAAGACCTGTTTTTGGGGGCGTGTCTGTTTGATTGACAGGCCTGTGGTGCAGTCAGGTTACAGCTATCGGTGGGCGGGACGTAGTAGCATCAGGTTTCCGATCAGATCGGTCAAATCCACCGCAGGCTCCTCCCCCAGCTCGTCCAAATATGGTCACTTCCAAACTGGAGGCTTCATAACGGCCTTTCACAAACCAACAGGTGTCACTGTTGGTTGCCACTTGTTTTGAACCCAAGCAGGTATTTCAGTGGCCTAAACAAGAAGTGTGCTAATATGCTAATACCTTGTCCCCCTCCTACGTATTGCACAGCAGGAAGTGGAAAACAATAATAAGAACTTACAGCAGAGCTGCTCAATTGTGATTTTTAAGCAGATTCTGAAAATAATTTTAGTTTGAGAATATGATTGTTGTGTAAACTATGTTACATTTCAATAACGTGATTTCACATTACAAACATTTGGGCATCACTGTGTATTGTTCTGGCAGCACTGCATCTTAAGAACACCAACAAAATGCTGCCTGCATTTGATATACTGTCAGTGAATACAGCTACCAGGCTCATGTGACTATATAACTGTATTTCTACATTACAATTCTCATCATTACCATTGCTGTAACTACTACTATCACATTCAGAGGCCATCATAAAACCACAGACTGTAAATAGAAGTGGCCTTCATGGCGTCACCTCATGGTTTCTTCACCTTCAGAGCAGCCGCACCTTAAATTAAACCTTAAATGAAACCTTAATGACATTTAACTGTGTGATTTATACAGTTTTCATGAATGGAGAAATTATCTGGCGAGACCAGAACCGTTTTCTGAACCACAATGTAAACATGTTTATTTTGAGTGTAACAACACGAGAGTCTCAACTCAATTTTGTAGCTAGCCTCAAGTGGCCATTGGAGGAACTGCAGTTTTCAACACTTGTATTTTTCTTTTTCCACTTGCAATTTTTTCTAATTCCTGCAATTTTACACAAAAAATTTGCTTAAAACGCTGTAAATGACGGCAATTTTTTAGAAAATCCTCCGCAAAAATCAAGCATTTTTAGTCAGCAATCGCAAAAAATGTGGGGACTGCTTATTCAGCTGGTTTGGTGGAGCTCAGCTATGTGAATTATTGTCACAGTGTCTGAGAGCTGCATGAGTAACTCTCGGACACTTGTGTTTTGTCAAGGTAGCTCTCTTGAGACAAGAAAACTTGAGACCTTTGACAGGTATGACAGGTCTGTTCCTCAAGAGTTGAGCTGTGTACATCCAACCATCTTACTCAACCTCCTCCTACAGCCTCCGTCACACTTCTGTTGGGGGAAAAAAACACTGCTCGGTAACAGAGTGTAAGCAAAAAGGATGTTTCCTCCAAAGTCTATTGGACAAAACTTAGAGGACTAGAACATATTTGTAGAATACAAGGTTTAACTCTTCAACTATGAAACCAAGAACTCTATCAAAATCAAAATACTGTGAACGAAAGAATCCAAAATGGAGCCATTTACGTTGCTTCAATGAAAACAGACGAGTTTCAAACAGAAAGGAATATTATCAGAAACTTCTATTTCTGATATTCAGCTGGAGCAGATCACAAAAAAATGTGTTCGTCCCTCATTGTATATCAGTTTTTATATCCAGAGACCTTTTTGTCTTTTTAAATCGAGTCTCCAAAGTCCGTCTGCAGAGTAAAGTGTGATGGTGGGCAGTTACTCACCTAAATTGGCCTGAATGTGCGGTTTAATGCTGGAAGCTGTAATGGGATTGTCTGACTCAATGTCTGATACAGAGAGAAGACATTACAGCCACAGCTGGAGGCAGACGCACAGCCAGCTGTGATGGATGTTTTTAAGTGTACGCCTTCATCTCGCCCCGGAGGAAATGCGTTATTACCAATGAAAAGCTTTTAGATAGTTTAAATTGGTTATCTGTAGCATGTGGACGACCACAGAGGGACGGAGGGGGAGAAACCTGAGCTATATTTTACACTCATTCTCAAATCATACATTTGACTTATCCATTACCTGACACTATATAAAACTAGTTTGTCCTGAGGATGGCACCACAGCAGAATCATTAGAACCAACTACACAGCAAAAAAATACATGAAAAAATGTGAGCAGCGCCTGGAGACACGTAGCACTAATTGTCAAATAATTCATGTCATGTAATTATTAAATCATTACGCAGAAGATGGTGAGAAGAGCAGCGGATGAATCAAACTCATCTTCTATTCATATGACCTGTTCTTCTCACGTCATGGCAAGAAGGAGAGATGGGAGATGAAGGAGAGATGTTCTGAAAGACTTTGTGCCTCCGGGCATGAAGGAGTACAGATGAGGGAGTTGAAGAGGGGAGTAGTTTGATCAGACGTGGTGAAGGTGCAGAGAATGTACACTAGGGCCTTAAAACATCAAAGGTTTGCACACTCTGTACTCTCGTTACACAAATCAATTTACGAAGTTTAATCAAGTTCTTTTGCTGTTTTATAGATGGAGGCTCATTTTGTTTAAGAAAAAAAAGGTCTGAGAGAAAATAAAAACCCTGATGGTGAATCAGAATGATGAGATATTTGATTAATTTGACATAATAAGTAAACATGATGAGATATTTAATCAAGTTTATGAGATAGTAAGTAATCAATGAGATAGTAGATCAGTGTAATGATGCACTAATTCAAAATGACAGATTATTGAAATTCTGCAATACGAAGTCAAAGTTTTTGACTTACTAACTCAAAGGTTAAGAGATAATACATCAAAATTACAAGATACTAAATAAAAACAAAAAATACCATCTCATATTTACTAAACACACACAGTAAAAAACAACGACGCCCACCTCAGACCTTAAATGGCTTAAATCCAAGTTATCCATAAAACCTCTGATTTACTGAGTCAAAGTTATGAGATAGTAAGTACAAATACTATCATGTTAATATTATAACTTTTTTACAATAACATTATACTTTTTTAAAAACACTGTCAAAGATATTCATACAAATGTTAAAGTAAACTGGAGATCACAAGTCAAGGTGAGGACAAATACATAAAAAAATAAAACCAATTAAATATAATGAGAGAGTTTGTCAGGATTAATTAGGATTAAGAGATGATGTAAATAGTAAATCAACATACCTCCTAACTTTGACTGTGTATTTCTATTAGTAGTTTCTAACTTACCGTAACTAAAGTTGTTTTTATCACTTCTAACTTCTTGTCAGAAATTGGCCTTCCTATATTTCCAATAAATTAAACGTATTCCCAGTTAATGAACAAGTCTTTTGTTTCCTCTGTTGAGCGTGTTAACAAAAATAGTGTGAAAATATTCTTCACCTGTGAACATCTGTATTTGTCTGTTTTTACATAAATGATTCAGATCCAATTAAAGACACGGCTCCAACTTTAATGAACCTCTTGTTCTAAGAATAAAAGAAATGGTTGAACCCAGAGCGTTTGGTATTTGCAGCCGGCTGCTGCTACATGGTCGGTCTGTTAGAGACAGACACAAAACAAAATATCAAAAAACAGGCAGACAAAGAAACACCAAAGTCCTGTACGAAGAGGATGAGGAGCAGTCTCACTTCCTCCAGAGACGACATCTCCTCAAAGACCGTTTTCATCTTTTACTGTATTTACTACAAAGTGTTGAGGGGATCAATAGCCCCGCCCCTCCATCTTCACCTCCTATCGCTGTAAATCTTTCCATCTTTGCCCTCGACCCAGAAACCGAGACAGACGCCTCTGAAGTGACCCCCGGCAGGCGTTTCACACCTCCACTCCGGCTTGTCTGGTAAATATATCCACCTCTCTGAGCAGTCGCCCTCCTCCGCTGCCATCCCTCTCTGACAAACCCCCCGAGGGTGAGTCAGGCACCGTGAAACTCTCTTTTATGGCTTTCTCTGCTGTGGATGTGTAACCTTTGCTTCAGCTCTGTATTGCTGCTGCTCATTGTGTTTCTCCACAAAACGTTTTTTTTTTCTGGAGCTCCGTTCAGTTTGGATTCGGTCTGACAGCAGCGTGCTGAGAAGTCATACTAACACATTTGGTTCGCCCTCAGTTGGAAATGAAGTTTTACAGACATTCAGAGCCACACAAGGTCAGACAAAGAAGTTGTGGGGATGAACAGACTCAAAGTTTTGAGGCACTCCGGTGACCTTCTGAAGTTTCGATGGTGAAAAAACGGTGAAACAATGTGGATATTTTTCAGTTGCCTCCTGCTCATGGGGCATAAAAATGTGAAGGTCTGAAAGAGGTCTGGTTCAAACTTTGTAACCAACCAAGTACAAATGATATCTGACAGATGCTTCCCTGCGGTTTCCAGTGAGCATGGCGGCGTCGGTCACTTTGTGTGCACTGCTGCTCGTTCCGTCTTCTGTTCGGCCCGCCGGCTGTTTCACAAGTGAAGCGTTTTGTTTTCCCGCCTTATTTCATTTCCCGATTTGGTTATTTATCCTTGATTAACAAAGTTCAAACAGCTTGCTGTGTTTTAGTCGCTAATAAAACAATAATCATCCCTATTATTTTGTAACTATTCCACACAGAGTGCCTCTAGTTTTATGTTCCAATGTGAGCGGATGCTCGTTGGATCACAACGACCTGCTGCTTCAATCCAGCCTGATCCGTTCTGGATCGATCTGATGGTTCAATGATGAGCTCAGCTGAAAGTTGTGGTGTAAATGGACCCGGGACGTATTGAGGTTGGACCTGCTGAGCCAACGCTCTTTTATCTGTGTGCACGCAATGCATCGTGGGCCACCGGGAGACCGCTGACTGACATTATCCGAGTAAACAATAGAAATATTGAACGCGGCTCTCGTTGTAACGTCCGTGTTGGTATCTTTCCACGTGTCATCGTCACGTTACAGCAGCTTCCTGAGGTCTGGATATGTTTATTTTTCAGTTCTTACACCTGAAGGTTTCTGCCGGCTCTTCTTCTTGAATCTTTTCAGCTTTTTTGTAACCTGAAAACATCTGTGATTCTGCACAGAAAGCTGCTTCACCAGCGCCTCCTCTGAGTTTCTCTTTCAGTTCATCGTTGTGACGTGTGACACATCAGACGCAGAGCTGTGGAAGAGCTGCTGCCCTCTTTCCACATTTCATTCATCCGCAGCGACGCACACCGACGCGGTGGAACAAATAAATAATTGGATTGGAACTGATCGGGTCCTGACGGTTCAGGTTGTGCATTACAATCTCGCCGAACTGTGTTCAGACATTTACAAACACGAAATATGTCACACCGTTTTCAGAGACTGAGCATTAAAACGAGGCCCACTGAGCAAAGATGTCTCATTTTGTTAATGTGTGTTGCTTCAACTCCTCTTCTCATGTTTCTTTATAAAAAACCTTGATGACATCACACAGCTGATACGTCCACTCTTTTCCTCCTGAAGAGGTTTGAGAGTGTTTGATGGAACATGTTTGAGTGATGTGGTCTATCCGATCATTTTCTGCTGTAAACGTTGGCGAGACGCCGGCTTCAATTTAACAAGAATCTCAGTATGATATATTTCGTATGCTAATAATCACAAATTACAGCTGCAGTCTGACAGACTCAGAACATCCAGTGTGGTATTTAAACTGGAGTTTCAGCTGAAGGAAGCAAAGTGAACTCTTCAGTATTCGTGCAGAAATATGATCTTATTTTTTGAAGTTTCACCAAAAGGAATCATATCAGTTTAAAAAAAAACAGCAACCTCAGTGTTCTGCACAAACATTTGAGTATAAAGTATATCGTTATGTCAGTTTACAGGTGAACCAGAGACGATTTATCTCTTCAGGAGAAGAAGTATTGTCATTTATTTGGTATTCATTTTTCCCAGCTGGAATTTTACACTAAACTTTTATCATGAATCTGCTTTGTTGTAAAAAAAAAAAAAAAAAACTGTGAGAGAAAGTTTTATTCTCCACAGGAGAGCAGGAGACTGTTGTAGTTCAACCAGAGGGTGCAACAACAAAACCAGGCAGATGAACTCAAAAACAGGAAGACAACAAAAGCTCAACGGGACACGGCGACAAACGGCAAACAGAAGGAAAAAAAACAAAGTTTAGCTGCAGCAACTAATGATGAGATGGAGGTTTTGAGTATGTACGCGGACTGATCGAGCACGGCGGCTGCTGGAGCATCCGAACCTCACCTGGCACCAGGTTTTGTAGCCGTTGTTCTGCTGCTATTTTTCTGACTGATTCTCTGCAAACTGCAGAAAAAGCCATCAATGGGCATCCGAGCCATTTAACAACTGAAGATGTGGGTGGTGGTTCAGGATGTGTTTGGAATGCAATAATCTCATCTAAAGAGAAAAGCAGCCATCTATTTTTGGCATATTATTTTACATTGTTGTGCTTTCTGGGCTCTTGAAGGAGATTATATTGTTTTAGACATTTTAGTCCGAGTAAAGGTATTTAAATGATCTGGTCCTAAATCATTCATTTGGCTCTGACACTTCATATTTGGACAGTTTTGCCTGTATGCAGTTAAAATTATGAGTATTTTGGACAGAACAAGACAGATATTAAGGGCTGTCATAATTATCAAATAATTGCCTGAAAACGATTATTTGAACTGGCAAACATATTAATTAATCGTTAGATTTATTTCCATTTCTCTGTAAAAACAGCAAAAACAAAAGTGAACTAACAGAAATATAAATTTTCCATCACTATTTTCACATCAGTTTCTACCATTTGAGGTTTGACCGGCACCCTTTAAATAAGTTCAGCTGTGCTGCACTCACTTCTCCTGCTTTAATGGCACGAGTGGATATTTAGCTCCACAGGTGAGCTTTACTGCTGAGATTTGATTGATTTGAAACCGCAGCAGCACTGTGGACACATTTATGGTTATAAACCAAATGAAATGTCGGATTTGCAGCAAAAGTGTGGTGGTCAAAGAATCTATCTATGTGTTCCAGTGTTGAATACAAATAAATGGCTCATCCTCTTCAGGAGGTTAATGTACATTATTAATATATGATTAAGGTAATACTAATAGTGGCATAAAATAAACAGAAAAAGACAAATCTATAATCACAATTATTTGTGTAACCAAATGACCTTGACGACCTTCCCGATAATTACAAGACACTCAGACCTTAAACATGTTTCATTTTGACATTTTAAAATACTAAGGTGTCAGTTCAGAGGTCCATCCCATGTTTTTAAAATGAACACTTAAGCTTATGCATACTAATGCCTGAACAAACTTCCTGACAAGGACCTCGTAGTAGCCGTGTGATTAACACATGAAGAGTCAGCAAGACGACAAGTTTCTGTATCCTTAACTGAAAATCCACTTTGGTTTTGTGGACAAACAGCATCTGTCATTAAGAGAAGATTTATTTAGCTTCTTTCCATGTGATTTTTCCCTCTGGGTTGGTTGTGTCGACAACTGGTTTTGTACTTTCATTATTAGCAACATGTTTACAGCTTCAAGGTGTTTTCACAGTAAACGTAAGGGTTTGTCTTTTGTTTGGCGGTTTAAAAGTATTTTTTTTTTCTTTCTAACATTGTGTTGATGCTGAACGCTGTTTAAATCCGACTGTGTATTGTTCTCTGGTGAAATCCGCTCCTATCGAGGCTCTTCCAGGTGTTTTGTTTCTCGAGGGGCAGAATGGATGTCTATTGATTAGGAAGTGAAGTAGTGCAGTTCAGGAGTGGAGGAGGGGATTGTGGTAGAAGAAGCCTCAAGACGTGCTTCGACATGAGGAGGCTGTTCAGGGAATCAAGATGAGGAGAGAAAGAAATACAGACACCGCTCTTTTGTCTCCTGGTTTTCCTTTCACTTGTTTTTCTTTCACTTTCACTTTTCACTGTATGGAGGCAGCAGTTAGAAGTATGTGTAAAATCATTTTGTTGTTTGTATTTTTGCTTCATCTGCTGCTTGGATGTCTGTTCTCATATTTGTGTAATCGGTTCGTTTCCTTGTCGATTCGCTTTCCTTAATTTTATTTATTTAATTTGTTTACATTTACCTTGACTGAAAGGATAGATGGATGGATGGATTTATGGATGGATGGATGAATGGATGCATGGATGGATGGATGGATGGATGGATGGATGGATGAATGATGGATGGATGGATGGATGGATGGATGGATGGATGGATGGATGGATGGATGGATGGATGGATGGATGATGGATGGATGGATGGATGATGGGTGGATGGATGGATGGATGGATGGATGGATGGATGGATGGATGGATGGATGGATGATGGATGGATAGATGGATGGATGGATGGATGGATGGATGGATGGATGGATGGATGGATGGATGGATGGATGGATGGATGATGGGTGGATGGATGGATTGATGGATGGATGGATGGATGGATGGATGGATGGATGGATGGATGGATGGATGGATGATGGATGGATGGATGGATGGATGGATGATGAATGGATGGATGGATGGATGGATGGATGGATGGATGGATGGATGGATGGATGGATGGATGGATGGATGGATGGATGGATGGATGATGGATGGATGGATGGATGGATGATGGGTGGATGGATGGATTGATGGATGGATGGATGGATGGATGGATGGATGGATGGATGGATGGATAGATGGATGGATGGATGGATGGATGGATGATGGATGGATGGATGGATGGATGGATGGATGGATGGATGGATGGATGGATGGATGGATGGATGATGGATGGATGAATGGATGGATGGATGGATGGATGGATGGACGGACGGACGGACGGACGGACGGACGGACGGACGGACGGATGGATGGATGGATGGATGGATGGATCTGTTTCCTGTTCCATTTCTCACTTTGCCTCCAAACTCATTTAAAACAATCAATATCATCTCTTTGTTGTCAGATCAAAGTGTTCATGTGAATCGATAGTAAATGGTTGATTTCAGGAAACAACATTTTCTATAAATCAAAGATGGACGGATGTTCATGAATACATTTTTTCAGCTGATGGAACATCTTTGTGGAAACTCTTGTCCCAGTTTTGTAATCAAGGTTTTCAAACTGCCAATGTTATTATTATTATTATTATTATTATTATTATTATTACTATTATTGTTATTATTATATAAAAGAGGTAACAAATATTTCCAGCATTACATTTCTTTGGCAGATATATTTGAAAATAGTGACACGAGTCGTAGAGGTCAGTAATTGATCCAAGTGGAAGAAGCCAAGAGTGTAAAAGTGAATAGAATATGGAAATGATATAATATGAGAAGAATAATGATTTGTTGTTTTACTTTGAAATGTTTTAATTGATTTAGAAAAGTCAAACTGACTCTAATCTGATGCTGGTCAATGGACCGATGAGCCATCACCATCACCAAGAAAAGTTCTATCCGGATCTTTTACCTGTCCGGAGGCAGAAGAAATAAGAATGAAGGATACTCGTATATAATTTAATTGATTTTGTAGATTACGACGACTCTTGATTGTTTGAAATGTGTGGCCCTTTCCTGTAAAGAATCAGAGATTATTCTCAACATTTCCTCTAAAGTCACTTGATTAAACGCTTGTAATGTGTCTGATAGATGATTTTTGCCATTCGGTCATTAAAGTTCTTGTTGCGCCAGCTGTTTTATTTCTGAAATCATAAATTTTGCCCTCCAGTTCTATCACTTAACTTGTGAATTATGATCTCCCATCCTGCCTCTAAAATCTTCCGTTATGCTCCCCACTGAGATTACAGATGACGTTTACAATTCTGTCGCTCTTCCTTCCTGTTTCTGACATCATTAATTACACTAAGCGCCTGGTCTCTAATGTCCCTGATTACACCGACATGTTCTCTCTCTCTCCCCATCATCGGGGATTTTAGGATCCTCGCTCTTAAAGCCTTCATTAAACTTCCCATTCAGTGGAGGACACTCGTACATTCTTTAAAATCATCCTTTCTGCTCACCATTCTGTCCTAATGAAGGTCGACGATGCTCAGATTACTGTTCCAGCTCTAAAATCATGTTATATTCACTTTACTAGCACGAAAATAGTTTCTAATGATTATCATTCTGTCTTTATAATTACTGATAATTGCACTTATACTGTCAAACCATTATCGGTGTCATTCAGTTACATTCAGTCACAACTGACTTAAGTTATTTTCAAATCTTTCTCGTCTTTTAAATGTGGACTTGCAGCGTGATTACAGACCTTCTCAGAAACCTCAATGAAACCTGAATAACTTATCACAAACAAAGAAACAAAGCAGGGTGCAACTTGATTCGATTTTTGACTTTATTGATCCCACAGTGGGGAAATTTGGTCTGGAAGTATTTCCAGGTGTAGAAAGGTCCTGAAAGCTGAGATTCTCTGAGCGGAGCAGGTATTCTCGGGTTATTTTCCAGAGACATTAGACATCCAGAGAGAGGTGCGGGACACCGGCTGATCTGGTCGGCAGTTAGCTTCACTCCAGATGCTGTTTTTGACCACTGCAGCTGCAGCCTTCAACGTGGGAGGTGTGTGGGCTGAGATTGGGACGGCCCAGGTGGTGGTGGGGCACGAGTGCGTCTCAGGAGACCCACGTGGAGGGCTGCTTCTGAAGCTGGAGCCTCCTCAGTCCAGACACAGGAGAGCGTGCTGCAGTCTGTATATAGATACAAAACTAACAGTCAATTCTTTGTTTTAAAGATCCGAATCCAATTCAACTGACAAACTTCTGAGTCCGGTCCAGCCCTCAACTGTGTATTTGATGTTTTAAACTCTTCCTGCCTTGTAGGTGCGAGCCTCCCGAAGCCCCAGGTGAAGACGGCGTCTCTGGGTCAGGCCGGAAAGGCTCGCTCTCCTCTGCTGCCCGTCTCCGTGCCGACGGCGCCGGACTTACCAGACGAGGGAGGAACGAAACCGTCCGACGACTCAGCTGCCAACGTGAGTCTGCACGGGGAGAACGTTGGAGGTGTTCTTGATTTGGTTTGACACCACGAGCAGTCTGCTTGAAAAGCTCCCAGATGAGTCCTCACGCCGGCGTGTTCGGGTGCTTTTGCAGACACTGCAATGCGATTTCTACGGGTTCCAAGTGGGCTCGCACTTCTGTGATTTCATCATTTGTAAGCTGGTCTATGAATCTGTGGAGCACGGTGTGTTGAATATGCATATTTGCAGTGAAGACAGTCTTTTTTTCAGACTTGGTCTCGATGATGTATCATCAAGTTTTCAACAACAATTTGACAGAGTCAAGATCATTTAATAAACTCTCGTGCTTGTTTTAAGATAGAAAGTCATTGTGTCTCCATCTGAGATTGGTTCTCAGAAGCTGATATTTTGGAGGCATAAATCAGATTCAGTCCAAACAAACACAAGATTGGTCCCTAATAAAAGGGAATTGAAGCTTTGATTGGATTTTATTAACTGTAGTAAATTCAGCACTGATGTACATTTCAACAGAACTAATTCCTCAACAACATATTAATATTCAAACATGATCATAATCACGATTCTACTGCTTCAAGTTCCTCTTTTTAACACAAAAACTAAATTTTATTCTATTTTATTTCACGTTTTTTTAATTAATTTAATTTAGTTATTTTTTAACAAAGACAACGCTTCCTTAATATTTGACATGAAGACATTTATGAATAAATTGAGGGTTTGGCCCTCTAAACTGCTGGGAGGGGAATAGGAGTGTCGTTTACGGGAACCCGGCAGTAACCCATGAAGAGGAAGCAATTAATTAGTGAACTAAATCTGCTTGGCTGTTTAAAACCCGTCTGCAGCAGAGTGTGGCCTGGAAGCCCCGGTCCCTTCACACACACTCATAATCATATTCAGAGTCTTTGGAGTCTGATGCAGTGAAGGTTTATTGAAAATCAAAGGTTTTAAATAGACTGAGTGTTCTCGCGAGAGCAACTGAGACTGAAGTGTTGAAAACTTCCTCTTAAACTGGTTAAAGTCTGGACTTCATGATCGGGCTTCCACGTCTGCTGTCATCTGTTCTGAAACAACACTTCTTCACTATCTTTAATAATTCTTGCTTCCTCATCAGCCGCCGCTCTATGACACAATGTACATTGGACTTACACCCGAGTTAGCTTTTCAACTATCTAATGCTGACTCATGATTGACACATAGTCCAGCTATTCTCAGTTTATACACTTTGTACTCTTGCATTACACAAATCAATATTCCTATTGATTAATCATTCAAAATTAAGATTCAATCAACAACTTAGGTGGTGAGTCCAAAAGAAAATCCACCACAAGAGTAATATCAACAGCGGAAGCTATCGAGATCATCTTAAGGGACTTTCTTCAAACTTGTGATTACATTTTGTGGGTCAAAGGTCAAGGTCAATGTGACCCCCAAAATCAAGTCAGTTCATCCTTGGTACCAAGTGGATCTCTGTTGGATGAAATTCCTGCACGTAACTAAATGAAAACCGTGTTTAAAATAAGCCTTGTATAGAAATGAGCTAAGTGCCAGGTGCTGACGTTTGAGCGGCGAACTGAACCAACTCACTCACAAAGCTCATGTTAGCTTGGTAACATCTGAACGGTTTAGTGAAAAGTATGTAAAAGATTTAATATTGGACACAGTCGATGTATCTGACCTGAAATTTGATAAGTGCTGTTTAATAATTATGTCATTTCACAAAAGTAACACAGAATATCTTCAATTATGAAACATTATTCCATTAATATTTGTGTATATTATATATATTATAATATTTGGTAAGGTTTGTATAACAGAACATACATTTAATTAGTTGTAATGGTACGTCACAGTTTAGTTAATCACTATTTATAACAGCTTGTAGTTAAGAAGGAAGGACTTAACGTTTCACTTTGAATGAATGTACAACTGACAGCTGCAGCTCAATCATTTATTTGTCGGTTTTTATTTTGAATGCTGAGGAGAGCGAAGTCATTCGACAGTTTTTTACAGTGAGTACACACACACACTCACACACACACACACACACTCACACACACACACACACACACACACACACACACACACACACACACACACACACACACACACACTCACACACTCTCACACACACACACACACACACACACACACACACACACACACACACACTCACACACTCTCACACACACTCTCACTCACACACACACACACACACACACACTCACACACACACACACACACACACACACACACACACACACACACACACACACACACACTCACACACTCTCACACACACACACACACACACACACACACACACTCACACACTCTCACACACACACACACACACACACACACACACACACACTCACACACTCTCACACACACTCTCACTCACACACACACACACACACACACACACTCTCACACACACACACACACACACACACACACACACACACACACTCACACACACACACACTCTCACACACACACTCACACACACACACACACACACACACACACACACACACACACACACATACACACTCACACTCACACACAGCTTGGCTGCTCCACCTGTTTCCTTCCCACCACGGTGTCTGTGGCCTTTCAGCTGTTGAATAAAACACAGTTCATTAGTAACTGAAACTGAAAACTGGGGAAAATGAATGCGGGTAGAAAAGGCAGAAATGGAGAGGAAAACTAAACGGATGAAGGGAGGGAGAAAGGAGACAAAAGAATAGGAGGAGTGAAGGAGGAGGGGAGAAGTGAGGGAGGAGAAATTGGATGAGGAAAGAAGCAAAGAGGGGGATATAGGATAAAAAGGTAAAGGTGGTAGAGGATGAGAGAGACTGAAGGGAGGAAGAGTAAAAATAAAGAGAGCGATAGAAGGAGAGGAAGGAAGAAGAGGAGGGGGGAGACAGGAGGAAGGAGACCAGGAAGGAAAGGAAGAGTGAGAGAGAGAGAGGAGGAAGAGAAATGAAGATGTTGTGAACACCTGGTGACAGCGAAGAGCAAGAGGATGTACTGGAAAGGAGGAAGAGATGTTAAGGAGGACGGAGAGGAGGACGGAGGACGGAGAGGAGTGGAGGAGGACGGAGAGGAGGACTAGCAGGGAGCTAAACGACGGAAGATGATGTGGAGGGATGTCGGACGTCGGGACTTGTTAAATATTCATATGTGACTCAATGACAATAGGACGGGAGGAGGCGTCACCACAGCAACGGGGACGGAGGGGAGAGAAGAGGAGGGAAAAGGAGACGAAACGAGGAGAAGTGAAGAGAAGGGGTAGTGGAGGAGGGAGAGAAGGAGGGAGAGGTCCAGGAGATGTCGCCGTAGCAACTGGAAGAGAGAGAGAGGGATGCCAGAAAAGGAAAGAAGGAAGGTGAGAAAGAAGAGGACAACATGTGGAAGATGGGAGGACTGGAGGAGACGGTTGCCATGACAACAGGAGGAGGAGAGGGACGCTTTGGGGACAGCGAGTAGAAAGTTGAGAGGAGGTTAGACGGAGGAGACGCTGATAAGGACGAGTGGAGGAAAGGAGCGAGAGAGACGTGTTAGAGGACAGCGGGTGTCTTCCTTCATCTGCTGCTCATTCTCTGTAATTGATCTCATCTTTTCCCATCAGCCCCGTGGCCTATCCATCACACACACACACACACACACACACACACACACACACACACACACACACACACACACACACACACACACAACAGTTAATACACTGCGACACAGGGGGAGTGAACCAAGTATGTCCAACACAGTAGTTCTTCTATTATGCTTTTATGTTTTTGGCCCGTTAGTTCCTGCTGAAAACAGAACTCTTTAAAAAAACTCCATAATTTCCAACAGCTGGGTATTTTTTTCATAACTATTTTCCGCAGCAGATTGTTTCCCGTTCTGAACTTTCCTGCAGGACTGTGCATGTGTTCAAATCTGTGTGTGTTCATGGTATTGAAGGAACATTGCAACTGCATCTCACTGATTAGTTTTTATTAGTTTTTGGAGAATAGTGCAGCTCAGTGCACTGAAAGAGGAGCTGCATCAGGGTCTGATTCAGTCAGCAGGACACAGTCATGTGATTTAATACAGTAAAGAAAACAACACAATCACGTCTATTTTTTTTTTAACTGTTTATTTCACACAGGAACTAATTATTACGCTGCAAAACAGCCACTGAAGGATGTGGATATTCCTGAGCTTTCCTTCTGTTAATAAAGTCATCAACCAACCAGTGTTAGTGGGATGGACGTCACTTTAGAAACTCCAAACGAAAATGATAATCACTCGTGTCTGCGGCTACCTGCTGTTATATGACAAGGGGAACAAACATGACAAAGACAACAACCTGAAGGACAACGAATAAAGCTACCACGTCAGGATAGTGAGGAGTTTATGTAGTTTACTTTGGATGTAGTAGAGTGTGTCACTATGGACCAAAATGTCCTCTTCATCTGTTGAGGGAGGAGCAGCAGGACAAGATCATCATCCTTCGATGCAACCCAGTATCACAGCACAGACACGCCCGTCCGCTACAGCTGAGCGTGAGATAGACACGTTCTGGCCTATCTTTCATGTTTTGTAAGCGTGAAACTTACACGCACACGTGACCAAGTACAAAGGACATTTTTCTATGTCCTATGTTCTATGTATTTGGAGGTAGGAGGGTTGGCCTGGTGGCATGAATCATGCAAGAGGCTGAGGTTCGAATCCAGGAGGTGACAACGTTGTTCTTGAGTTCCATGTTGTTTAATATTCCTGTCAATCACAAGGCCGCATGCATGCAGTAGGTTTCGTTTCCATCCAATACAGGAAAACGCAAAACTGTCACGCCTCGACAGGCCAAAGCGTGGCTATTTCCCGTTTAGCACCAGTGGACCTGCGTGTCTATTTCACATTTTGATACCGGGTTGTTCGATGATGTTGAATCCATTATTTTTCTGAAGATTGAGCTGACACAAATATTTTCAAACCTTTTTTTATACAACCTTCACAATTTGACATTGCTGCTCGTATTAATCGTTTTGATGGAAAATATTCGCAGGGGGGTGTCACCCCTCCAGCGTGTAAAGACCTTTATGCTGTGGCTGATTCCTAAAATCAAGACTGTTTTAACACCATTAATGTCATAATGCCTTTCTATTCATAGGTTGCTCACTGACCTTGAGATGAAGAGGTAGCTGTTAGTCAGCTCGTTAACGAACGATATCATGACAGCAGCTTCAGCCTGATTTTTGTTTGCTCATTTAGTGTCAGTCATTGTTCCTGCTCACTGCTCACAGGTTCCTGGGTTTCATTCAGCAATTCACAACCTGACAACCTGAACACCAGATGCCCTCAAATAATCCCTCGTGGCCCGTCACTACACCTTCTCCTGCCAGCACACCTGCCCCCCCATGTTTTTATTAATTAGCCAATCCTGCCTCCTGCAACCGTGCTCTCTATATCTCAACATGTAATTATGTATATTTAGGATATCAAACACAGGGCAACAATTAGCCCTTCAGCTTGTCTCTGCTATCTCACTCCCTAGTTCGTTATAGAAGATAGACTAAATCTTCAAATACACCTTTTCTGAATCCATGTCTGAGGTTGTAGGAAGTCTTTCCTGAGCTCAGTGATTCGTAGCCTGGCTGCACCAGGCTTTAGTTTTCTTCGCTGTGATGATTGTCGGGGAAATCAGCTCGTATTAACATTCGCTTAGCCCTTCTGAGGGACGGACCAATCAGCGACAGGTTTAGCGTGTTTGTCCCGCCCCTCCTTCACTGTGATTGGACAGCTGGTGACAGTGACAAGCGCAGTTAACATTGTTCAGCTCTCATTGACCAGCACATTGAAAACACTCAGCACCTCATCGTGCTGCTGGCGTTCATTAAAAACAATTTAAAAAATATGCTTTACTCAGGAAAAAAAAAATGTTGTGTCAGCTGTTTTCAGCACATGCTGATTGGTTAAAATTAACTAGAGATCTACACTCTCGGGTGAAGGATGGAAGGACTGCAAACAATTCCCAATGGAGCGAAACCAAACTCAAATTCACGCGGTAAATTTGGGTCTGGCTACGCATCACTACGTTTAACTTAATTACCAAAACTGATAGTTTGAGGTCTCAAGTTTTAAGTGAAAGCATCAATCCATTTTGAATCTCGATATTATTTTGTTTTATTTATATCTGCATACTTGGAGAGATCTGTTTGTTTCACGCTGTCTAGCGTGACAGTCATTTAGCTCGACATTGTCATGCTGCATTTGTGTGATGTCAGAAAATAGGAACCACAGGAAAGACACATTAGTCCACGTGTTGACGCATCATGTGTTTAGACCTCATTCCTCTAAACTCGTAGTGACACACCTGCTAGGACTAAATTAGCAACATTGTGATGAAAACTACTCTTAAATACAATTTAAACAATGACATGAATGCATGCAATAATCTCTCCCTACTTATTATCATGTAAAATAACAACGATGAGGAAGCAATAATTACCGCTCACTGTTGAGGGAAATATTCAGCCTCCAGAAAGTAAATAACGAGAGAACAAGGAGGTGATTTTGGACACAAGCAAGTTCTCATTCAAAAGCAGGTTTCCCTACGAAGACCTTTGTCTGGATGTCAAGAGAACCTGTCAATCTGATCCTTTTGTATTCAGCTGTCTCTTAAATAAAAGCATGTCTGTCTGCAACTCTCTGATGTCTCAGACGGAGGAGACATTTAACAGTTTTTGCATTTCCTTGACACATCAAAAAAATATATAAAACAGAGTTTACATGTGCTGTGCTCGCTCTGCTGTGTTGGGATGAATCTCCGACAGATTATAGAGGAGTGTGAAACCAGGTCAGCGGGCCAACAGAGATAACAGGATATCAGGGAGGAACACAACGTGGAGGGGTGTTTTATCCCATCGATGAAGCGTTTAGTGACTCAGTGAAACTGCTGTTACGGGTCAGAAAATGACATCAAGAGGTCACTGAGTTTTTGCAGGGGTTCTTTATACGCTGATATGATTTTATAGAAGCCTTTTTGTCTGTAAAGTGGAAAATCCCTGGCAGTGTGGGTCTCCTAGATGAGCTTTTATGGTCTCATTCAGAACGAAAGTGCAATGTCACAAGGTCACACTGTGTGTATTACACTGATAAAGGACAACCTTGCAGGTTCTTTGTCCTTTCCTTCCACTTAATGGGAATCTCCACCGTCGTTTATATCTGAAGAGAGATTCATGTCTCCTCTTGAAACGCCACACAGGAGAGTTTAAAGAGCCCCTTCAGACCCCTCTGAACATTGATGTCGCTGATCGTTTTACCACAACAAGTCCAATTAACTCCTTAAACGTCTTAAAGTTACATTTTACATATGCAAATGTATTACTTTTCTACATTTCTTCACATCACACTTTTAAAAGTTTAATAATGGATTCGCTTCCAAACCAGTTGTGATGTCACAAATCGTGCTCGTAGGCCCGCCCCTTAAATTCAGATTTCCAATGAGCACAGAAAAATGTTGATGTGAAAACAAGCTTGTAGTGTTAAACTCTGCACAAACAGTACTTCCTTCTGCACAGTGAAGCTCCAACATTCAACTGTGGGAACACGTTTTAGTGGAGAAGGATTTTAAAACAGGATTCACGGGACCCAGCGATCGAAAAGATGTTTACGTAGATTTTACATTATTTAAATGCTAGCTTTAACCAAAGTCTGTTATAAACTAGATTGAACATTTTATATAGCGAAAGATACACTAGCCACATGATTAAACAAAGCTCATAGAGTACAAAATATAACAATAGAGAAATGATCATAGTCAAGGCCAGAAGCATTACAAGGTGAACCATCATTGACTTTTCACCAGATTCGGTATGACAGGTGGACATATTGGAGCTAACAACTTTGAACAATGTGTTTACGAGCTGCTGAAGCCTCACAGGATGCTCACAAAAGCATCACAAGATTTTTGTTGAGCCTCATTCAGAGCAAGACACACACTCAAGCAGAGAGAGAGAGAGAAAGCGCACCATTAAACAGCTGGTTCTGCTGGCTGATGCTGGTGGATCGGGATGTTTGTCCACTTCTAGCATCCTGCTGTGATCCGGCACCGCTGCAGTTTTAAATGGAGGCAGTTTAAAAATCCATATATGACCGGCGGGGCCGTTAAGTTGTCCCGAGGCAGAAACGGGTCGAAAGCTGGTCCAACAGGACTCTATCTGGTCGGGTTAAAAGCTTTAACTGGACCACACTGATATCGGATTTTCCAATGTGGATCAGCACGTTCAGGCGCCTCTGGAGGGAAACACGTTTCTCTTTTCATAAAAAGAACTCGAACGTCTGAAAGATCAGTCAGAATGTTCCAAACTAAAAAGTGTACAAAACAGAGTTCATCATCAAATGTTAATCACGGTTCATATGTATCTGCACAAAACGGCAAAAACTTTCAACTATGGCTGCAAAAAATAACTTTTTTTCACACCTCATGTAACTTGTTGATGACAATTACAATGAACTTATTAGTTGTTTTGTTGTAAAACATCAGAAAATACTGACAAATACCCTGATATCTCATAATGTATTCCAAAATACACCCTTATGATCTTATTGGAAGAATGAATGAACAGGTTTAAACTTGATTTTATAGCAAAAAATAACAAATCCTGCCCCTTTCAATTGTTTTTATTCTTCCAGCGATATCCGGAGGCACGACGTTTAACAGGTCGACGAAGTTGACTTTTTTTGTTTATCCCAAAGGTGACATCACAAGTGTAAAAACACTTTTCTTTCCATTATTCAACATCATGACTCAACAACAGAAGGGGAGACCGTGACCATATTTCACCTTTAGTTCGATACTCAGTCCCTCCAGGACATCATGGACCTGCAATGGCAATAATTAACACAAATTCAGGCAATCTCACGGATATGAAATGTAACTTGTGTAACTTGAGGCACACAACCTCGAGGCGGTAGTTTTAGATTTAGATGTTTTATTTGTTTTAAAAACAGCTGCACATTTGATCAAACAATGTAAAAAAAACTAAACTAAAAACATTGGCTATTTGGTAATTAATTCACCATCATGACTTTTTTAGCACATATAAGCACAGAGTGAGAGGTTGTTGCTTTATTCTGTGCTAAATATATTTAGGAGTGTTTGTTTTTGATTTTACAGTTAATCAATAAAGAGACGGCCGTTGAAAACCTAAATTCAAATATTCTCAGGCGTTTTGCGGTCATCGTTACAGTACGGTGAGCGACATGTACCGTGACTGGATGCAACTCTAGTGTGGTGTAAAGTAAATGTGTGAAATATTTCCAGTGGGCCTTTATCAGTTTTTCACACGCACAGGAGAATATTGAGTATTTTTTTGCAACTGCAAGGACAAACTCTGCATGAAGGCCACGCTCAATATACCACACAGAGAGAGTGTATATGAAAGATGTGCAATTGACTGCAACACACACACACACACACAGATGGGGGCACTTAAGTAGTAGGCCCACTCAGAGGTGACATTTTGTATAGCCCGAGCGAACACGCCATTACACAGTGATCACAGTGTATCTGCAGCATTAAAGAGCAGCCGGCCGCTCTTTTAGCGTGTCCTGTTCTTTGAGTAGTTCAGACCAGTGACAGCAAATCTCCAACACATTTATTGTGGTCAGGCCGAAGGAATACTGTCTGAACTCATGTGACACAGTTTGCGAACAATGATATTATCACTGGTTTTACACTTGATTTAGTCCATTGATTCGAAATCCTTTAAACTTTGCATTCTCATTGGTCCTTTTCAAACTTTTTATTATGATTTCCTTCCCGCGGGCAGCCATTGGTTTCAGATCAATCAGACAGCAGTGACTTGAAACGCGCTGCGGATAGATAATCCATCACAGTCAACATGAAGTCACCTTTTATTTCATTCAGCTCTAAGTGCATATTGAACAGTCTGCACTGAACTGCCATGCAACAATAACTGAACTCTGACAGAAATAAAATCCGACAGGACATTCATTGAGATAGATTAGGTATTCGCAGCAACTTACCAGTCTACGCAAGTCAACTTTCTCAGAAAGGAATGAATATGCCAGCGAATGATACAGAAACAGATTAACAGTCTAAAACGTGTTTTATGTCATTTCTCCACTGGTTTGGTTCAGAAAGGTTTCGCAGGCTCACGGCATGAACGTGTGCATTTTCCATTCTCTCTTCCAACAGGTCCAAGTGTGCTGACCTGTGGTATCAAACCACGACAATCTCAAGATTATGTTGTCATAGTAAACTGATTGGTTGAATATGTGTATTTATGAGGCAGCATTAAGCACTTTGCAGCATTTAACCCAGATTAAATTCCACTGAAAAGTGAATGATTTTTAGACATCTAGACTACATACAGTATAACCAAACTGTGTCCAAGTCAGATCGGCCCTCTGAGTTGTCAGCGTGTGCCGTGTTCTACCAACCTACCAACAGAGTGCATATCAGTCATAGTTCCATAATAGAACCCTAATGTCCCTCAGAGTATCTCTCTTGCATGTCTGCTAGCAGTGCTGTGAGGTGAAGTGGTAATGTCATTGGCGCTAACACAGTCTAGCTCAGACATTTTTTAACCGCATTCGCCATCAGAGCTTAGAGCATCACAGCGGCGAGCACATTGCAGGGAGTAAATTGCATGCAAATTATGCTGCTCTGCACTCTGACTGTATTTAAATGTGTTGTTGTGATCTGCCTCTCACCGAAAAGACCTGTTGAAATGCTGTTCAATAATAGCACATTTATATGTACGGTTACATGTTTGACTTCTAAACACCTGAACTTCCAGTTGGGTTTTTAACCAAATAATACCGACATCTTTTGACAGTAAATTTAGGAGGAGACCTTCTTCGAAAGCGTCTCTGCTTGCGGTGGTTTTAGTAGCTGCTCCGGATGTCAGGTTTGACCTGAAAGCTGGAAGCAGCCTCACTGTTTTGAGTCTTCCTGAGCTGGAATGATGTCGGATGATTTCGATTTTTCATATTTTTTTGTAAATGAGTTTGTTTAAGAGTTGAGTAGGATGATTAATGTTGCTATCGGTTCGAACCTTGAACCTGACGTGAGAAAACCTGTTACCAAGCTGTTCCTGTGGTGTGGACACGCACCCGTCATCACACCATCATGGACATTGGCCTCTGTAGATATTGAGACAAGTTTCATACAGCTTACTGTCAGGTAGCCTTTATGTTATGGTCTTTTTTGTTTTTTTTTCCTTTTAGGTTTACGAGCAGGACGACCTGTCAGAGCAAATGGCCAGTCTGGAAGGGCTGATGAAGCAGCTCAACGCCATTACCGGCTCCGCCTTCTAACCTCTGACCCCAGCCCAACCCGGCCCAGCCCTGAGCCACGGTCCAGTCTAGAACCCTTCTTCATGCCTTGATGTCACCTGCTGTCCATTCTCTGATGGGACCAACAGGTCAAGCTGGGTTTGAAGATGCCCGTGTGGAATCATGTATCCGTGTGCTGGGTGGAGTCGGTTTGGTTTCTACTGGTCTCGACTGGTATCCACGGGGACCGGGATTGAAAGGGAATTATACAGAGGATAAACATTACAGCAGCACAGGATCAACTCCAAGAACAGGACTAGTGTTCAGAGGGTTCTTTAGGAGTTCAAACTGAAACCCCTCTAGACCCTTCAACCTCAAACATCAAACTAGAAAAACCCAATGCCTAGCGTCTCGACTTACTGGAAGAGGAGGAAAGGATTATCGCAAAAAAAGAAGACAAAGTTATTCGAGTCCTCCTGTTTCTCTTATTTGTGGTATTTATTAGCATCCTCTTCCGCTGAGTTCTCCTCAACTCAGTTACTGTGACTGTACCTCACTTATTTTTCATGATCACTGTTGGACGTATTCCTTTCGTCTTTAGTTTCATGTTTGGGTATACCAACGTTGTGCATTTACAGGGTGTGTATACAGTTTGAAAATGCTACAGGAACCCACAGTCAGAAACACAAAACATCCACAGCCACCAAAGTTTCACAAAAACGTCCTTTTTTTTTTCTCGTGGATCCCAGGTTGCCTGTTGCGGCGGCGCCACGTGATCCGGAAATCCATTTTTTTCTTCTCATGGACAAAACAGTACAATTTCACTAGATCGGCCATCACCCATGTAGTCCTTCCACTTCCTGGATCTTAAGATAAAGAAAGAGAGGAGGTTAAAATTGTGAAGAATCTGCCAGTCTGGCCTGAATCATCTGGATCTGGATCCAGCTAACTCTTATTCTTACAGGACTGTTTAAAAACCTCCATAGATTCCTACAGTTTGTTGCTGCTCTTGACCAAGCCTTTACTCACCCGAACCCAGAAAAACTCAGATCTTTACCTACATGGACTTGGGTTGTTTCCAAATTCTCATCTTGGAAAGCTTTGGTCCTTCTTCTTTGTTTTTGCTAGCTGTCCCAGGTGTCGACTGAAGGTCAGTGAAAGAAATCATCATTAAGGAACAAATGTTACAAGAAATCTGGAGTTGGATTAGTTTGACCAATCCTATCTTGGAGGAAAATGTATTTTTCCCTGGATGGAACGTGGTAAATGGTCATATCAGAAGCAAATTGGGATTCACTCTTAACTTACCATTTTTCAGGTTGTACTGTATGTACATCACATTCATTGCGGTGTGAGCCACTGAAGAGGCGTAACAGTCTGTGAACAAGAGAAATGTTCAATGAAGACTTTGTCGTTCTCTTTGGGGACACCTGTCCATCAGTTCACAAAAGATTATTAGTGAGAGGCACCTAATGACACTCTCTGAATCAAAGTTATAATAATAAACGAACATAAAAGCCACCAAAACACAAACAAGTCATGATCACAAGAATACAAGTTTGTTATAATGACAGATCAGTAAACTGTTATCTCTGGATCGATGAATAGAGAATATTATCTTGACATAACAAAATAATTCAGTGATGCTGTATAATTGGCAACAATTCACCTACCTGGGGGCACTATGGTGCTCCTGTCACAGTTGGAAGAAGTGGAAATTTGGAGTTAGCATAATGGTCAATTGCGAGTGTTACAGCAGAAAGGATTAAGTTATTATTATTAATATTATTATTGAGGTTAGAGATGGTGGTTGATGACGATAATTCGATTGATCCATATCATTGTTGTTTGTCTTATGTTGTGTAGTTTCAGTGTATGTTTGGCTGAAAGGTAGTGTGTTGTATTTGGACCTCTTTTTGCTGAATCCATATGTATGTATCACAACATAAACACACGTGTACCTCTTGTCGACCTTGATCACCCACATGGGAATATTGCAAAACGGCCAGCTTCACTTCGTGTTTATTTCAGGGGATTCAGTTTTGATACAAAAATGAAAGAAAAAGTAAGAAAAAGAAAAACACAAATAATGCATATTCCACAAAGTATATTTTTACATTTGGTGTTCTGTCAGAGGTGTTTTTTTTAAATCAGGTTTTTTAAACACATTTACGCAGAGCGCTACTTTACGCAGTGAAAAATAAACCTTTGGCCTTTGAACTCGTCAAACACAGTTAGGTTTAATTCTAAATTCTGTCATTAACTAGTAGACGTAAACTCTTTTGTGTTACTTTTAGTTTTATTATAAGTCGTCTTTAAAAAGTGGATTGACGCAATGATTTTTGTGGTGGAATTCAAAACCTGCAGCATTTTGGTTTTGAGGACGACGTGGAACAAGTCAGGACGACAGTGCAAAGAGCATCTACCTGCCTGTTCCTTAAAACAACTCGATTTTCATTGACAGCACACGGAGGAATCTCAGTTAGAGAATTACAGTAGAGTGAGATTAGATGGGTCGGCGTGTTTTTGTTACACTTTCTGAAAGAGGAGATGAAATGTTGCAGTAGGAGAGTGAGCAAGGTGTACACTGTAAAAAAAAAAGAAAGTCCTAAAAGTTGATTTGTTCTGGCAGCCTGTTGACGTACCCAGGACGTCGGATACCGCCGTTCTGTCAAAGCCATTCACGTCACAGAGACATAGACAAAGTGCCCGTTGGCGTCAGTGCTGTGACCACCCGAATCCAAAAAGGAGGTCATGTGACCGGACCGAGTGCGCAGAGGGGGGACGTCAAACACAGCTACTTCCACCCAGGAAACCAGTGTTCAAGTGGATTTATTTTAAGTAACGGAAGTAAACAAACGTATGTAAGATATTAAACTTACAGTGGATGACATACTTTTTGTTCTAAACCTAACCACCTTGTTTTTGGTGCCTAAACTTAAGACCAGGTCCATAACTCGGAGACTCCTCCAGGCTTTGACAAAATGGTGTGCTTGACATCCTGAGATGAAAACAGGCTACGCTTGTGTTTTCAGACGAGTGAAGTAATAACACAGATGGGTGAAGTCTCACTTGTCTTTTTATACTTTTGCAGGAATCCATTTTTCAAAATATCAACCCTCATTTTTAAAACATAATTGGAAACAAGTGGAATTACACCCCTTATTATCTTTCACTTAAAGGATAAAACGGATTTGGAGGCTGAGATTGTGACTAAACGACTAGCAGAGAAGGATATGTTTTGGATTGTGCAGAAAGGTAGGAACTTAAAATGAAAAATGATTCATTCATCAGCTGAGAAAAAAAAACAGCCATCAGTATGCTCCATATTTGACTGTGTCACCCCAGTCACCATATTGTAATTTACAGACCTTTATCTTTCTGTGATGAAAGGAAAAAGCCTGAGGGAGACAGAGAGCGCACAGGCAGAGAAGGTGAATTGATATTCAGGGGTGGTTTGTATGTGCCAGCCGGGGCACAGAGGAATGAGGCCGTGAATTCATTATAACGCCGTTTCAAATATTATGATTCAAGCTCACGCTCGCTGAGCCGTTTCAGCGGCGGGGAAAAGTCCCGGGGACGGAGGGGATGGAAAGGTGAACAAACGCAGGCAGGCGGGCGGCGTGGGGATCAAACTCATCAGCGTGTTCTGGGAGATACATCCAGGTTGAGCCAAGTGCTTTAACTCTGCTCCTCTTCCAGGGAGCTGAGCAGAGCTGCGTAGAGATGGAACAATTCAACGCTGCTGGGCAAGACTGAAATTTGATCTTGAAGAATGAAAATCCGATTTAGACAGTAAATGTTAAATGAAAAGGCCTGTTGACTCGTGAGATTTGTCTTTTCAGTGGAGAAAGAGAGGAAATCAGCAGAAATAATTACAGTTAAGTGGTTTAACTTTTGTTTTTTTCACCCATGAAAGTCTAGCAGATATTTGTTTAGTTCCTTTCTTTCGAGTTTTAAAACTTGCAAACAGTTTTTGAAAACCGTGTGGGCTCTTGATGACTTTACCACATGGCAATTACATAACAGTAAATCCACGTTTCCATCCACCTGTTTTATGAGTGTTTTTGATTTGCACAAAAGTGCAAGAAGTGGAATAAATCATGATGCACAAGAGGCTAAAAGTAAACTTCCGTTGAAGCCTCTGTTTTGCTGAAGACACTAAATGTGTGTAAATAAGGCCTCCGGTAGCTGCAGTGTTATATGAACAGAGGAGCAAGTGAGATGGGAGGAGGTCGGGGTGTATGGATGGGTTCTTCAAACATTTCAACACTGTTTGTTTAGCAATTCAAAACATCAGTCAACGTTTCTTTAAGCATCGCCACTCAGCTATGTGTTAACGGTTGTAACCATGACAACGAAGGTCCTCTGTTTTTACCACAACCCCGATCTTTCCGTAAGTTTAACTAGTTAACGGGTTGAAGGACTTGTCCAAACTGTATTTGGACTAATCTGATTGAAATCTGTTCTGTACGATTATAAAGCGTCTCAAGTCTGTGAGCTCTATAATCTGATATCTTTGAACATAATTCTCTAAACTTCTGATTTCAAGTCTCTGCAATTTTATTTTCACAAAAAACTAAGAAGAACCAGTGGCTGCCTGAATGGCAAGAAATCAGTCTGTTAGAGGATCCTGAAAACGATCAGCCGGGCTGAGAAGTTCCAAAGATTTATAGTTGGTGAGCTAAAACTTGAAACACTCCATGGTCTGTTGAGGTTGGTGTCTTCGTGGGACATTTGATGGTTGATCCAATGAGAGAACAGTCGGGCTGTGTAGTTAACAGCATGAACAAAGCAATTTAAAGCAGTGCATCAAACTTGCTAATTAAATCTGGTAGTGGATGCTTCTTCCCTGCAGCTGTCAAAAATAGTAAATATTCGGATATATTCTTAGGAATGAAGTGTTTGGGTTGTAGAAGTGTCATAAACACCTGCTAACATTCTCCAGTTGCCAAAATACTTCAACTTTGTGTACTTATGCATTTTTTGTTGCCTTTAACATAAATAAGACATTTACACGCCCTCACTTTTCACCAGTTATTTTTCTTTCTTCATATTTAGTCTCTTCATTTGAAGTCTTTGTGAAATGTAAAAATTTTCTCTGTTATGTTAATTTGTTCGACGCAGAGAAGAGATGAGACGGTCTGCTCTGCTGAGAGCTTCTCCCCAAAGTGCTGTGTCCCTTTTAAAGCGAGAGACGAAAAAGGAAAGTTCTACTTCAGTGGCACAGATGCAGCTTTTCAACAGCTGTCTGGAAAAACAGTCGACACATCAGACGGGTGATGGCAGGCATCGTCCTGTGCTTGAAATATCACAGTTTGGATCCATAAAACAGCCAGCGTGTCCATCAAAATGTCCCATCGCAAGATGCTGAAGCTCCAACTGCAACTGCAGAGCAGAAATTTAGATTCTTATTTCTGTTTAAAACACACGGGAGGTTTTGTCTGAACCATTTAAAGGGAAATGCTCGTTAAAAAAAACACTTGTATGGAGTGTTTGATTCAAATACATCTTTGGCAGACAGCTGCAGGGAAGTAACGTTGATGTGGATCATCTGTGTTTGTATTTACAGCACTGATCACAGTCAAACAGCAGCTGGACAGTTCAGTCGCTGCTTTCCATCAGTAGAAGTCACACTCTTTTCCCCTTTGGTAGACTGCACCAAGTGTTTTTTGCATATTTAATCCATGCAATGAATATGACTATTAAGTCGTACAGCTGCAAGTTGTTGCATCAAAATGAAACCAGAACTTGGCGCAGTTTTTTGTCCTTCATCCAGCCACCAGTTTCTGCTCATTTTTAGTCTGAAAATCGATTCGAAGAGATCAATCGATAGAAAATCTGCAAACTTATTCTGATGCTCCATTAATGAACCAAAAACACAAAACATTTGGTGCCTCACTGTAAACTCAATATGGTGGTTCATTGGTTGAAAAAACAAGCAATTTAATAATGACCTTGGTCTTTACGAAATTGTGATGATTTGGTTTTCTGACATTTCATGGCCAAATGATTATCAATACAACAATCCTAATCCATCATAAAATCACTGTTATTTTAAATCTTACTTGACTGTGTGGTGGTTGTTTATTAAAAGAAAAATCAACTGGCATTTATCACCGCACAACAGTAACGAGTCACTAACTGCAGGACACTTCGTCCAGCAGCTCATTCGAAGCCTTATTACAGATTAATACGTTTCGTTGTGACAGCATCCCTTTTGTGGCCATAGTTAGGACATGACATGGTCATGGAGACAGTCAAGTGGAGGGAGGAGGCGGGGCTTATGGATGGGTCGACAAAACATTGGACTTCCTAACACGGTAGATTGCTGTTTTCTGACTGTTCTGAACCAGGTCAGCATGACTTTTACCCAAAATTGTGTCATAATCTTAACTGTGTTTATTTATTGTAAACACTTTGTATTTCCTGATTCCAACTAAAAGGCAACTCTATTTTACCCTAAGATTTGATTTGATCTTTTCCTTAAACCCGCTGGAGCTGTTTTTGTGTCTAAACTGGAAAAAAAAATAAAAATAACAGAAGCAAAAAACATTGAGAGGACGTGCAGCTAGTACCTTTATGGCCCATAACATTTGGATAATAATACATGCAGACATTTTGACTGATGCATGAGGTGACTCCAAATCTCTAATTCAGAGCAAGTTTACTTTTTCGGGGGAATTATCTGA
Source organism: Embiotoca jacksoni (assembly GCF_022577435.1). Taxonomy (NCBI): domain Eukaryota; kingdom Metazoa; phylum Chordata; class Actinopteri; family Embiotocidae; genus Embiotoca; species Embiotoca jacksoni. The sequence goes on from NW_027185395.1 coordinate 1,412,818, forward strand.
AATGAATGGCTGTTGACGAAGTGAATTCATCTCCAAACAAATAGAACATTTTGAAATTTTGATTTTGATTTTGAAAGTAATGGGCTGAAAAATCTAAAATACTGCAGTGCTTCTTTAACTGATGCCAGAACAGAAACAGAACCAACAAACGTTCAACCTCATCCTTTCTTATTTCATCGTTCAGTAAACTAGGTTCATGTTGTCAACTAGAAATAAAAAGTTCATTCAGGGGGCTAGAAGGGAAACAGAAAGGATTCACTTCAGTCAGCGCAGATGTGTAGTCTTCTCTTTTTTGTTGTTGTTTTGATTACACTTCACACTTCAACTCTCTGACACCTTCTTACAGCCAGATGTTTTTATTTTGGCTTCTTGTTGGCTCTACATGTGTATTTTACTGTGGAGAAAAGCGTCACTGCAGCAGTACTACGTTAAAGAAAGCTGCTTTTTTTTTTACAGTGTACAGTTCCACTAGAGTAGTAGTAACTTTTTATAATCAAATTTAATATATTATTATTATTATTATTATACTTTATTTCGAGTGCTGTTTAAAACTATTATTTATAACCATGTGATATTTTTGCAAATGTAAATTTAGTTTAGCAAAGAACAAAATGAAAAAGAGGACTGAAGCGCTGTTTTTTTATTTTATTTTATTTTTTTTATTTTATTGCCTTAAAAGTTTTCAGTATTTTTTTAATTCTATTGTAGATCATTTACATTTCCTATTGAAACATTTGAATGGTTCACCACCAAACTGGTTCACTCTGAGGAGACGCAGTCACCACCACTGTCTGTTTAGTTTCAGTCTCAAATCTGTAGATCAGGGCTCTGATCACATCTATGCAGTACTTCTTACAATATGTATAAAAGAACAGACCTACCGGTATCTTCAACTCTTTGCCCCCCATCCGGATCCAGGAAACCTTCATTTTGGCAACGATGGAGGAGTTGAGGTGGACGGGGTTTCATTATGAAAACTGAGACTTATATATTGCTGCAGAGGTTCCATCACAGTCAACCTTATTGTATTTGTCAACGGTAATGCAACTGAAAGCAGCTGTTATGGTGCATTTGGAGAAACTCACAGATCAAATTTAACCATGAGGTCTGCAGAGGAATGACTCATTAGCTTCAATTATTGGCATCCTTTTGTGCATGTTGCATTATTCATATATTGTCTGATAAATGCTTTTGGCCTTTGAAAAGTAAATTTCATGATATCAGAAAACCAGTATTGGCCAATATTTTGTTAAGGGTTCCCTTTAGTCTGGTTGTTAAAGCTTCTTTACCAAGAAATGTACTCATCAGGACATTTTACAAACGTAAATATAATATCGACTCATGAAGTGTCCATTGTAACACAAATACATAAGGCATTTTGAAATTATTCATCCTATGAATGCAAACACATTGTGTTCTGTATGCTCATAAGATGAAACTGTAAAAACACATTTTTAAATGCAGATTCCTTTTTTCATGTTCCAGCCATTTTTTTTTTTTTATTGTTGTATTTTATTATTTGCATTTTTCAGTCAGCTCGTTCCCTTAATGCCACTTTTCATCTCTGTGACGTTGTCTGCCAATCAGTCTCAGAGGGTTTTAGCTATTGATGCAAATTGACTCTTGCTTTGGTAATAATTAGCTTTTGACCTCCAACACATCATTTATGCTTTGGCATTTTCAGTTACTTATGTGCAGGCTGATTCAGAATATCTGGGGTAACATACTATTAACCAGAAATTTTGGTCAAGCCCTAATTGGCACATGTGGTTTGCGGATGTTGTGGGTTTTTTTGTATTTCAATAAGGAGTAGCGCTCAGCTGTCTGAATATCTCTGAATGCGCTACTATAAAGAGGTTTTTTAATTGCTTTCAGCTACATTAACACATGACATCTACATATCTTTGCCCTCAAATGTCACCAAATATTGGTGGCTGGAAGGCAGGAAATCTGCGTAAAAAGTGAAACTCTGCAGGAATGTAAAGTAAACGTGCTCGTAGTGAATGGACTAAAACCTACAGAAACACACCGAGAGGTTCCTGTAAAAACACATGGACTTCTATCGGTAAAGAATCCTTGTGAGCTCGTCCTGTGGTGACTGTGAAACTCAGAAACACAGACCAGACCTGATAAGGTGGAAACGGGGAAGCTCAGCTCCCGCATTTCAAAGAGAAACTCGGCTTCATTAACTTCTTTGTTTGGGCGCTTCACTCCTGTGTGGGAACCATTGAGGATCAAAAAAGGGACAAATTACATGGTGAAAAAAAAGAATAAAAAAAAGGAGGGATAACAATAAAAAGACAGAATGAAGTTGGTCAGGGATGTGCTGACTTTGAGTGGCCTGGTCGTGTGAAATCGACTCTGTCAGCTCGGGCTTAGGCAGTTTGAGGCTGATGGCTCACAAAAAAGGAAATAATGGTGTAGAAAAAAAAAAAGAAAAAAATGATTTGGACCTCATCTCATTGGGGTAAAAGGGGCCAAATTAAAATGAACCTTATCTCCTCTCTCACAGACAATTACTTCATTTCCAGAACATCATTGTTCGACAGATTGACGATTCCAAGTAAATATGGTTTGACTTCATCCTTTAATAAAATGTCCAAGAGTCATTATAACCAAATTAGCTTAGTGACTGCAATATTTAAGAGTGAACATTTTGTTCTTTTGAGTGAAGGAGGGAAAGATGATGATGATGATGATGATGATGATGATGATGATGATGATGATGATGGTGGTGTATCTCAGATGAAGTGAAGTTTCTATCCACAATGTTGTATACAATTGCTGGTTTTGTAATGCACTGTAGAACAGTCCCATGGTCCTTTTTATAGAAATGTTATTTCAATGGTGCATTCTTTTTGTTTGATAAATAAAGTTTTGATACAAAAGCAAACACAGTCTTTGATCAGTGTTTCTGCATTATTTTCTTAATCAGACAAATGTGCTGATTGTCACTGGGGTCAACAATGTGTGTGTGTGTGTGTGTGTGTGTGTGTGTGTGTGTATGTGTGTGTGTGTGTGTGTGTGTGTGTGTGTGTGTGTGTGTGTGTGAGATCCAGTTGCTGTTAGATATCACTGTGTTCTGTCCACCAGGGTTAATACCAATAATTCCACTGCAAGATGAGACTTGAGTGAGATGTGAATCCAGAAAGAGTTTTGGCTGATGAGAACCACGACATCTCAGTAGTGACGAAAATAAACATCTGTATTAATCATAGATGTGTGGAACTTGGACATAAATGGCATTCAATGGACTCTCTGGAAACAGCTGGACGACCTTGCCCTTCTCTCTCACACTCAGCAACAGATGCAGGAAAAGACGATCTGGTCTGAGAACGCTCAGCTCGACTGGGCTTCAACATCCATGAAAGTGAGCAAGATCCTCCAGATCCATGTAGCAAATAGAGCACGCATCGAGCTGGAAGAAGAGGCGCGAGAAGAGGCCTAGAGCTTCACTTACCTCGGCAGCATTGTCAACAAGCTGGGTGGAACAGATGAGGACATTAGGATAGGAACTGGCAACGTGAGCGCAGCTTTCCATCAACTGAAGAACATCTGGGAATCCACAGACCTGACAGCTAACATCAAGATCAGGATTTTCAACACCATAGTAAATCCTGTCTTACTCTATGGAAAATCACTGTCACCACCATGAAGAGAATCCAGACCTTCATTAACACCTGCCTCAGGAATATTCTGAGGCAGACAGAATAAGGAATGAAGACCTGTGGCAGCGAACAAGTGAGCAACCTGCAGAAGAAGAAATCCTCCAAAGATGCTGGAGATGGATCGGACGCTCCGCAAACTTACATCGAGCACTACGAGGCAAGCCGTCCGTTGGAACCCACGGGGGAGTTCAGAGAGGTCGACCAGCTGGGCGAGTGGCTCAGGACAGGGAGGCTGGAGAAGTTTGTTGGTGGCTCACACTGAAGGTTAGGACGTGAGCTCACTTGGAGCGACGTGTAACATTAACACCAAAGTGCACACTGGGAATTTTCTTTAGGCTCAGGAGGAGGTCAGTGCTTGATTATGTGGTCTGTCCTTTCTCATTACTGATTGAATGTTTGCAGCTAAAGTTTATTGGTTTTGAAAACCACAGGGTGGAGTTCCTTAACAAACCACCAGGTGGTGCTTATAAACGGCTCGTTCCAATTAGGAAAAACTTCTACAATATGTCAATCACGGTGGAATCGAGATGAATTATGACCCTTTTGTCTTTCCGTTGCAAGACTTGGACTTTTTGTTTGATAAATACAAGCTAACGCACTCTTTGATAAGTGTCTTCTTCATTTTCTTAATCAGATAACATGTTGGACGTGTGCTGGCTGTTCTCATCCTGCACGTCACGTCTCTGTTGGAAAGCTTTGCAGCCTCGGTGAAACTCTTTGGCACCCTGACCGAGGTTTTCTCCTGGTGGGGATGGCTTTAGCAAAAGATGGCCTGGAGACTCTGCAGGCCTTTTCCTTGTTTCTTCAGAGGACAGATGTCACAGCTGTCAGTGTCAACGCCGCGGAGGGTGTGAAACTGAAAACAATGAGGCTGATGCCGTGAACTAAACATTCCTGAAGGAAGTTAAGTCAGTGAACGCGTCTCAGCCAAGTGACGGTCAGCGGAAGGCAAAAGGTCTTCAGTGAACAATTTTCTAAGCGAGCGCAGAATGGATGACAACAGAATTATTTCTGCTGCAGCCGCTCTGAACCTTCAAATTAGCCATCTGATGAAGACGAGTGCATCGTATAGGGAGATGATGAACTTCTCACCATAAACAAGACCATCCTCAAAGAGCTTCACAGACGATATAAATGCTCACCAACCTGCTGTTCATGTCAGTTAATGGACCAGCGGTATCCTGCGGACGTTCGTCAATATGTATGTGAAAGAGGGTCAGAAGTTCATCATCAAAGCAGATGTATTCTTGGTCTGACACATAGAAATATTTACTTCTATGTTGACAGCATATTTAGATTATTTTCTATGAAGTATTAAAGTTTGCTGAGTTTTGGTGCACCATAGCCTAAAAGACTTGACGGTCTCCTTCAATCACTCTGGTTTGTTTTGACTGTCATCACCATCAAACCAAAAGCCACCGTTTCATGTTACCACTGTAATAGAGGACAGATCGGTTTCACCTTTGTTTGGTTACGTTTAGGCACAAGAACAACTTGGGTGGTTTACTCCTCTGGGTGATAGAAGGGAGGAACCTTCCCGTGTATGGCCGTTCAGCTTGGAGGACTTGTTAGAAACATCACATCATCTCCTACTTATCCCTAAAAAGTCATCATATATTCGACATTTTCTTTTTTTTATTATATATTTTTTCAAATGTTTGGCACTTTTGCCTTTATTTAGAAGTCGTCTGTGGTTGAAATGATGTCATGTAAGAATATATTTCCTGGGTATACAGTTGTGGCTATTCCTACTACTTTCAGATCGTGGAGTTGTTTTTGTCTCATTGTGGACATACTGGACATACTGGACATACTGGACGGCAGCTTTTGTGGAGTTCCACTGCGCTGTGTTTAGGTATACCGTCTCGTTTGTTGTTTAGTTCTGCAGTTTTGTCTGCACTTGGACTGATGAGCTGCCAGATTGTTGTCTGCAGGCTTGCGAGGCGGATGAGTGAGGCCTGTGGTGAGCTTGTTGTTTTCGGAGGACGAGGCTGCAGGATAAACTATCTGACAGCTCGTCTCTTTCCTCCATGCTGAGACGTCGGCCTCCATCTGCTGCCTGCCAGCCTGACGGCCGCTGCCGACCCAGCAAAGTGATTAGATGATGCAAAAAGAAGAGAAAAAAACAGATTTCAAAGACTGGTTCAGGACTGGAGAAACCAACATGTACTGTGAGTTGCATATTCATTTAAGACCAGATGAAACAGGAACAGAAAGCATTGGTTTGGGTCAGGTTAGTTTTAAAAAAGTTTGTTAATTATAAAAAATATTGCGATTAAGTTTAACATCAGTAGTTTGGTTTATTGTCAGTTATTTTTTCCAATCTCAAACTAAAGGTTCTATGAATTTTTAAAGAAAATTATAAAGGTTTTAGAGAATCGCCACCTTAACGTGGTGGAGGGGTTGAAACAGAAACAGCTAAAAGGAAACATGAAGTCAGACCAAAACACAAACAGTGAAACAGACCCTGCTGAGAATGACAGTTTGGATCAAAAGGCTAAATGATGCGAATGATTGTTGAACATCCTCATTGTGAAACTCATACACTTCTCCCTCTCTGTATATTCATCCTGATTAGTATTTTTCAATCAAAAAGCGACAGATCAAAGCTGGTGTTTCCAGAACAAGCATGCTGAATGCTGAAAATCAAAATGACCCCTGTGGTTTACTAATTGGGTTTGTCCTTAATGGCTCTCCAAAGGACAAACATCTTTAGGATGTAATATCAAAAAAACAGACAAATGTGTTTGGACATTGGAACGTCACAACTTTTTAATTTCCGTGCAGTTTGACGAGGATCGTTTGGAAATGAAATTAAAGATGAACTCCTTCAGTGGAGCAGCAAAGTGGATTTGACAGCTTCTGTTTTTCTGTTCTTGGTGTTCCAGCGTACGTTCCTCCTCTCTCCCTCGACATTAGTGAGCAGAAGTCACCCACACAAGCAGTTGAGGGATGTTTCTATCCAATGAAAATGAAAGTGACATTAAAGTGACTGTGGATGAAATTAGATTAGCTTCAGCTTCAGCTTGATTCTGCTCAGTTTTAGAACAGACAGGCTGCAGCCGACTTCCCCTCAGGGATACATGATAGTTAAACTGGAAATCATTGTTAAAAAAAACATAATAAAACATTATTAATCACTTGATTTTATTTAGACAGCAGACACAGCAGGTTCAACGTCTGTGGGAATGACCAGAGCTGCGCAGTATCAAGTTACATTTACTCCATTACATGTACCTGGATAACTTTTTGTGTAAATTGTACTTGTTAGAGTAGTTTTGATGCTGTAAACTTTTTAATCTGACTCGTACCTCAAGGGAATATTAACAATCACCGCCCTGGATGTTGACGGGGGGCGATATGGGTCTAAACCCATATCACGATAATTCAGGGTATTTATCATATTCTTGGTATTACATAGAAAATACTGTAAAGTGCCATACGTTTTATTATTAATTCCATCAACACACAATTGCAACAAAACCAATCTCATAATTTTATATGTCAGTATAAACGGAACAATTTGCCTTCAGGTGTTACGTAAAAATAATAACCAATATTATAGTATTTGCATTGACATTGATTTGATGTGTAATTCAATTTTCAAATCATTTAAATTTAAATTCAATTTTATTTATATATTGCCAAATTACAACATTGTCTTCAGGCACTTTACATAGTGGAGTCAGTATAATCAATATAAACTTAATATTACCATGTTATTGACATTGACATTTTTTATCACATTAATAGATACAGACTGTATTTATTGTCCCGGTGTTTTTGTAGCACATCATTTAATTAGGCATAAGGCATAAGGCAGTTTATTGTCATTGTAAAAAAATACAACGAAATTGAGAAATGGTGATAAGATATTTCACCACAAAGTTACCATAAACACATGCTCACTTCTTTATGAGGATGACATCTATGGTTGAGATGGTGTTAGTCACATCCACATCAAATAAAATACATAAACACGGTACAATGCCAGTATTTCTTTCTCTGACCCAAACGGTTATTTTGATGACTATATTTACTTCCAATTGAGAACTTGTTTCCAGAAAGCAAAAGTCTATTTTCAGCTCATGTTTGGAGCAGCAGATTGGTGTTGGCGTGTCTCCGTATGATAGACAGTGTGGGAGTACTGTTTAGGCGTCCACATGACTTTAAATAAGACGTTTTACTGAATGAAAACTTTGTGTTTGCAAACGCAGTAAATGCTATTTAAACTCTAAAAAAACCTTCACATCTTTATAGTTTTCTAAATAGTTTGACCCTATAAATGAAAAGTATAATTCACTTACTGTATAAACTGTAACTGAGGAGCTGATTTTCAATCATAGACTGAAAATCAGCATTTAAGTTAGTTGATATTTAACCACATTAGCTGCATTGCAATGCCCAGAATTGAATATCTGAACTGTTGTCATGGTTATCATTACTTCAATATCAACCTAAAGGTACTTGAGACTGACTCTGTCTGTGGTCCCTTTTCAAACTAATAAGGCTATTAAATGTATTAATTATATTTCAAGCTGTTTTTAGAGCTCCCTCATGCCAGACGTCTACACATTTGACTGCTGAGATGCTGTTTCATGCTTAGTTGCAATTTCCTCAAAATGACAGTGAATACGAGATGTGAGTGGGAGACACAATTAGCCACATTAGCCACAGATTTCCTTTTTTTTACTTCACTGTTTCAATGTTTGACTTTTGCTAACGTGTTTTTCCTAGAAAGCACTTTTTCAAATGTATTTTAGAGCTGATTCCTCAATTAATTCTGCTTAGCTTCCTCCTCTCTGAGGAAAATCTTGAAATCAGCAGGTCAGCCCCAACATCATCATCTTAGCTTTTCATAAATTGCTCTTTTCTGTGAATAAATTCATTTTAATGTCATGTTAGTTTTCTCTGGTTGGACTCTGGCATTATTTATAAAACAGTCTTGTCCTTCATTACCATTTCCTCTTGAATAATAATAATAAGCTTTAATAACTGACAAATTAATATAAAAGTGATTTTTTTTTTTTTTTTTTTTTTTTTTTTAATCAGTGATTGTCTTTGCAAACAGACTCTGAGTTGGTCAGAACCGATTCATTAACCAGTGAAAGTGTCCCTGGTGGTGAATGATGACACTCTGTGTGTTCAGCTGCTCTAACTTCCTATTTACAGACTCCATCCATCGCTGTATGTGCTCTTTAGCTTCCATCTGGGAGCTTTAACAGTCTATAAGGGCAACACAGCTTACCAGTTATTATCATTATTACTGCTGCTGCTGCTGTTTTTACTGAATGACAGACGAGAACAAGGAGACGTGACTTCACCAGTTAACTTTTATTAAATATTTCCTGATGAGGTGTCACAGAGGAATGAGGAAACAAATAAAAAGACATACCATGTTACTATGCAAAATATACACAGTACCTGTGAAAAGGTTGGTCATACCCAATCAGGAACCATCAGTGATGTCATCATCCATCAGTGATGTCATCGTTGGTTTGTGAACGTTATGAATCCTCCAGTTCAGATTCTGTCCGTCACCATCTTTACTAGTTCGGAGCGGTTTGGAGCAGGAAGTGACCATATTTGGACGAGCCGGGGGAGGAGCCAGCGGTGGATCTGACTGATCTGATTGGAAACCTGATGATACTACGCCCCGCCCACTGACAGCTGTAACCTGACTGCACCGCAGTCCTGTCAATCATTTTTGATGCTTATTTTCTAGGAAATGACGTGATTAATTTTAGATGGAGCAGAAAAAAATAAATAAGAAGGAGTGACTTTAGCTAACAACATCGAAATAACTTGTGGGGAAATTATTTTGACTTCTAATTTTATGGTAGTAGTTGAATTGGAGTCTATGGAGCTGGAGAATTTTTCGGAGCCAACCTCCATTTTTTGATGACATACAATAGTTTGACATTTTTATGACATTTTGGGCAACATACGAGTATTATAGTATGACATCCACAGTATAAAAAAAATGTCAGGATATACCATGTTTTCCAAAGTATAAAAAATGTCATACTAAATTATGTCGACAAACGTCATAAAAATGTCGTACTACACTATGTTCGCCAAAATGACTAAAACATGTCCTACTATATATATATATATATATATATATATATACTATATATATATACTATGTCGTCCGAAATGTAAAAAAATGTAATAACATTGTCTTTTTTTTATACATTGGAAGACATTCTCCAAACAGAAAGTTGCCAGGCCAAGGATTGGAAGCCGAGCACTCTCGCTGAGGTGCCAGTTATTACAACTGTACCACTGTGCTGCCTATTTTGCAATATCTACTTGATAATTTTGACAACATAAATTGTTTCTATATTTTGGACAGCATATGCGTGACATTTTTATTTTATTTTGGGCGACATACTATAGAACCAAATTTTTAGGATATTTTGGACGACACTATAGAATGACATTTTTTTGACATTTTGGAAGACATACTATAGTATGTCTGGGTGGTGTGGCTGGGAGGGTTGGTACAGCTAATGTGAAAGTGATGGAATATTTTGGTCCGTAACATGTTTTATTCAATATTTAAAAAATGTCCTCTGTTGTTGTGAATTGTATAATTGTACTAATAATAATGATATTAAATAAATTAAACACTCATAAATAAAATTAAATATTTGTATTTGTTTTTTATTGTCCAGATATATATGATAATGTTTATTGATGTTTTACTTTGACAAATCAAATTGGTATTTCAAGTCCACTAGAAAAATGGCTGTATGGGAGAGAAAAATATACAGTCAGGGCTGTAACATAAGATAAAGAGATAGAGAGAAAGAGGAAGAAAGAGGAAGAAAGAGGAAGAAAGAAAAGACAGACTGACACCTGAGCTGGCTTTTCCTCATTAATATTTGCAATATTGTTGTATCGCATATTGACAGTCAGTAAAGATAATTGATGGCAAAAAAGAGAACACACGGAAAGTGAAATGATCAGGAAGAGATTAAGAAAATGACAAGAGGAACTTGTCAACAAAAAAAAACTAATTTCAAGGCCTCTTTCTATATCAAAACAGAAATCAATTAACTCCTCAAATACATTGTCACTGTTTTTCCATGAGTCACCATCTCCCGGCAACCAACGAGATGAGCTACCACTAACGAGCTGCAACAAAGCAGTGGCACGAAGAGCCTCTTCACAGCATCACACTGTGTGTGTGTGTGTGTGTGTGTGTGCGTGTGTGTGCGTGTGTGTGTGTGTGTGTGTGTGTGTGTGTCTTTGTGTGTCTTTATGTGTCTTTGTGTGTCTTTGTGTGTCAGTGGAAATTGTACCTGTGTTGTTCAATGTTATAGATGCATGGTAACTGACAACATGTATGAGAATGTGTGTTTTTGTATTTCTGAAATAAGAACAACGACATTTTTTTCTTTTAAGATTTCAACCTTTTTGGAATATAATTGTAGTTTGTACAAGTCACACATGGATCTTAGACCTAAGATGTTTGGGTTTCCAAGAGAACAATTTAACCATGACCACATTCGTTCCCAATGGAGTAACACTCAGTTTACCAAACACACAGACAACATCTGGGTTGGTAAGTGCTTTTTTCTGCTTTATATTTTAACTTTGTTTTTCTGACTTTGAAAAGGTGAAAAAATGGCTTTATCCTTAGAATACTTTGAATGATGGTTATTGCTCTTAATGCAGTTGTATACCACTCCAGTACCAAGAAATATCCAAAGCTAGATAGACGTGCTGTGTCTAGTAACACTTGCTCATCCACAAGTGGACACTCACTGTGAATGAGGAGTTTGCCAAAACAAACTAAAAGCTCTGTCATACTTTCAGCACAAAGCTGCAGTGTTGACACCGTAGTCATATTTTCAAGTTCGTTTTTTTTAGCAGCAAAAAACAATTGCATGATTGACCAACAAAAACTGCCAAGATGCAAGCTCACCTGGCTCTTAAAAGCAATGAGAGAGACACCTGGATTGGTTTATTTCATGACACTAAGAACTACCCCTTTCAACCTCGCACCTCAGATTATACACCATAAAACTAGCAAAAGGGGTTTTGGATACCTCCTAAATGCTCTTGTACCATTGTCTTTCAACTGTGTGCTCACATCACTACAATAAGGTACCAAGTCACCTGAAACTAATCACTTTTTCTCTAGCCAGCACCATGCCTCAGATGCCGAGCGCCAACCTTCATTGGTTATTTGGAGCAGTGAGGAATGGTTGAGGGAGACGGAGCCAAAGTGAGAGTTTAGCAGTTTGGGGAAGGCTTAGTTGAGGATCCACTGCGGATCCCGGGCCTCGCAGATCCCCCAAAAAAGCCCTCCTCAGAAAGAAGGGCTGTCTGCCCATTGCGCAGGTCATTGAGGCTGTGGCGAGTGTCAAGCTGGTAGGCTTGGGAAGACCAGGCCCATGACCTTGATTAGGTGATCTGGGACTCCTCTGCTTGACACAGTATTGGCTGCCCCTATGTGGAAGAAGTGGCCGGAGAAGGAGTCAGGATTAATCCCGGAGGTGATTAGGACTTTCTGAAAGTGTGAAAGGAACCAGGATCGGTTGGCGACGTGGCCTGTTTCGGTGATGAACAGCGGTTCGTGGGAGGAGGTTTGCTGCATTTTTCTGAGCTACAGATAGTATGTTAGAGGTTCGTAGAGGCTCAGATGTGAGTTTAGTTTAAAGTAGAAGATGGGGACTGGTTACTTACCTGATTTGTTTTGCTCCGTTTGAGTGAATTGGCCAAGCAATCCTCAGAGATAGTGTGGCGAGAGGAGGGTGTGGTTAGAGTTCACGAGGACATTAACCAATAGTATTAGTGAGAGCACGACAATGCCACCTTAGGAATTTCACCTAAAGAATAAGTTTTTCCCATACAGTATCAGAAGGCACTCAGGTTCGTTATACTAATGAGCAGGAGACGTGGTTCCATTACAAACATCCATCCATCCATCCATCTATACCCACTTTATCCTGAACAGGGTCACGGGGGGCTGGAGCCTATCCCAGCTCACTTAGGGCGAAGGCAGGGTACATCCTGGACAAATCACCAGTCCATCACAGGGCCCCATTACAAACAATTATTCTTTATTATAACATTCAATATTAAAAAACAGTGATTCAATCAAAGATTTTTTTAAACACCAACTACTAATATAAGAGCCCTATACAGTTATTTAAAAGACATGTTCAGGGCTGCGGCTTACCAAAGGTGAGGATCCCAAAAAGCGGAGGCACAACGATCACACGTGGGCACAAAATCACACACATGCAAGCACACGTGAGGGTTCAGAACCAGGGGTGCACCAAACCACACAGCAGACGAAGGGAGACACCAACACCAGGAGGCACCAACCCACCACCTTAGGCCCTGCAGCTCCTACAGAGACAGGAAACAGAATTAACAAGGCTCCACTTCACAGAAAGAAAATTAACGAAATGGAAAACCAAACAACCAAAATAACTCAGGTTACCCAATTTATTTAAACAAAATCCCACGGTGGACCTAAACATCCTCTGTCAAAATACACGCACAGTAAAATGGCTCAAGCTAAAAGGAGTTTTCTCCATTAAAACAACAGTGTGGCGGAGATGAAACAGCACTAAGCAGGGGCGCAGTGGTGACAAGAGCAAGCGAAGCCCAGTAGTTGAGCAGCGTCAGGCACTGTAGACAAAAGCAGCGCAGGGTACGGCGAAGCCCGGTAGGGAAAACACCTGGTCGGCAAAACCCCCGGTAGGCAAAACACCCGGAAGGCAAAACACCTGGTAGGCAAAACCCCCGGTAGGCAAAACCCCCGGTAGGCAAAACCCCCGGTGGGCAAAACACCCGGTAGGCAAAACACCCGGTGGGCAAAACACCCGGTAGGCAAAACCCCCGGTAGGCAAAACCCCCGGTAGGCAAAACACCCGGTAGGCAAAACACCCGGTAGGCAAAACACCCGGTAGGCAAAACCCCCGGTGGGCAAAACACCCGGTAGGCAAAACCCCTGGTAGGCAAAACCCCTGGTAGGCAAAACCCCCGGTAGGCAAAACCCCCGGTAGGCAAAACACCCGGTAGGCAAAACACCCGGTAGGCAAAACCCCCGGTGGGCAAAACACCCAGTAGGCAAAACACCCAGTAGGCAAAACCCCTGGTAGGCAAAACCCCTGGTAGGCAAAACACCCGGTAGGCAAAACAGCAGCATTCTTAAACGTGAGGAGGTGAGCTGTAGACACTTTCTGGCAAAGTTCCGCGCCAACTCACCAAAAGTCACCTGTGATACAGGATGAACATCAAATTAATAGAATAATAATAATTAACACCAAAATATATGAACTAGCACAATAAAATCACCTACCGATCAGGCAATGTTTGTCCGCTCCCGCTGAGGGGAGGAGGGCATGTCGCGCTGCTACCGGCAGCTCTGTAAACAAGACTATGTTACGAACGTGACACCATAATAAAATAAAACCAGGAGTAATCGAGACCTACCGACACTGATCCGCAGGTGAGTCACCTGTGCAGGATGAGGGGAGCCCAAGAGATCGTCTACAAAAATCACAACCAGCCAATGTAACACCAGAAACGCACGACTGACTAAAACAATGCGGCAGCACTCTCGCATACCTGCAACAGCGGCGGAAGACAGGCCGACCGGAAGCGGGACACGCGTCTGACGTCAAAGAGGCACCAGAAGTCTGGATGAATGGGGAAGACTTTGAAGGTGCTTATGTCGGCTTTAGAAAGCCAGGCGCCTCTGCCGGCAAGTTTGGTGAGGGAAATGGTGTGGTTAATGGAGGCATATTTTAGGGAGAAATTTTCACTGGGGATTAAGCTATTTATTCTTGGGATTTGGTCGTCATGGAGGGCTGAGAGGTCAATAATTAGGTGTTTTTCACCTGAGTACTTCTACTTCCTAGTTGCTATATCTAGTGGGCAGATTCAGAAATGTGGGAATGGTGGTTGTGGGAATGGGCCGATCATGAATCCCTCTTTTACCTCTGTGGCTTAGAAGGAGTTGACTGTGTCAGGGTCCCTCAGGGCAGACGGGAGGTTTTTACACTGGAATGGGACTGATGGAAGTGAGATGGTCCCTGGGTGGAAGCCTTCTAGGAGACCCGAAATGAGGAAACTGACGAAATGTGGATCTGGATGATTTTTGAGAGCTTGTTTTAATGCTTGAACGTTTATGGGGTTTGATGCAGACATGGCTAGTCATGGTCTTGTCGGATTATGGGGGCACCTTTTTGGAGGCTTTATCATGTTCAAAAACTCATGAAAGTTGGTACACACGTATCTCCCGGCGAAAATGTTTTTATTCTAGTGGAGTCGCGAGTGGGCGTGGCCAAATGGCTCGCCGGTGCCCCCTAAGAGATGCCCTGGCAGCTACATTTACCTACATGCACGAGATTCGGTGGACATGTGTATTACACCTAGACGTACAAAAAAGTTGCATTGCACCATTACGTCAACTCAACAGGAAGTCTGCCATTTTGAATTTAGTTGCCATTTTTGGCGATTCGCACATTATGTACTTTAACAAACTCCTCCTAGGGATTTTGTCAGACCGACTTGAAATTAAGTCAGTTCACTCTTAACATGTTTGGGATTAAAAATTATCAAAAGAATTTGTTTGCCTGTGGCGTGATGGCCATTTTGAGCATCTCGCAATGAAACTACAAAATTGCTGTAAATCTTATGTACATGGATCGACCTTCTCCAAACGTTACATGTATGATAACAGTCCCGCCCTGAAGACACCTGTGTGTTAATGTATTAGTCATAGCGCCCCTGGGTGGCAACTGGAAATGACAACCTTCATACTTTCACATGCTACGTCGAGCTGTTTGATCACATGAACCTAAAGTTGGGTCAGAATAGCCTAAACATGTGGTTAATGATATATTCAGAAAATTGTTCGACTTTGTCCAAGGGCATCGCCGTGGCAATGGGGCAAAGTTTCGCTGTGACACAGGAAGTTGATGTTTAAGGTTAAAGGATGCTTGAAACCTCATGAAACATGGCACATACATCCGGCATGGTGAGACAATACATCTGATATGTGTTTTATGAGTGGGCGTGGCCAAACGGCTCGCTAGCGCCTCCTAAACTGCAGCCCCGGCACCTAGTTTCACCAACATGCACCAACATTTTTGGTTATGTGTATCACATCAGGATGTACAAAAAAGTCTCTTGACATCATGACTTCAACTCAACAGGAAGTCTGCCATTTTGAATTTAGTCGCCATTTTTGGCGATTCACACATTGTACTTTAACAAACTCCTCCAACAGATTTTGTTGGACTGACTTGAAATTGAGTCTGTGCACTCTTAACATGTTTGGAATTAAAAGTTATCAACATAATATGTTTTCGTTGATCGGTGTGCCCGTGACGGCCAAAAAGTGACCCAAAAGTCATGATATAGCATGTCGTTCAAAACATTTTTTTTTTTTTAAGTCATGACAAAGAGGAGAACTGAACCACAAACCTTCTAGCTGAGAGGCAGCAGTAATAACCACTGCACCATCTATCTTCCCAGGAGTTAGACAGCACTGTGACAAATCTTGGGCTCACTGCCACCTATAACTCCACCGGCCATAAATATTAATTCAAATGCAACCAAAATTGTCGCAGACATTCTTTGGATAGTAGATATACATGTTTTCAATGGGGTCTGCAGTGATATTAAATATCTTCCTGTAATGTGTAGTGTATGCAAAACTTTTTCAATTTCTCCAAACATTTCAACTTCACTAAAAGTTGAATCATCATCAGCAGGTGGAATCTGAACCATTAATAGCAACCTTGGTGAAGTAGAATCTTTTACTTGTTGAGTTAACCAGACTGTCGGTAGAGTCACTGGAAAGCTGAGTGAACTCCGTAAAACACTTTCTCCTGCCGTGACTCATTCTCCGGTGCTGAAGATAGTTTAGCGGTCTACGATGCCACACTGGAGGCGACCTCATGAAGACACGGGTTTGAGCCCCGCCAAGGTATTATACATGTTTCATGGTTCACGGAGGGCGAGTCCCTGTAAGGGTAAGCCACACGTTCACAGAGTGCTCATGGTTTCACATTGTACATGCAGTCATACTGATACCAAACCAGTCAACAACAATACAAAAACCCTAATACAAAATAATAATCCCATTCATTCATTTTAATTTGTATGACTTTTTTTTTCATATTTCGGACGACATGTTGTAGTATGACAGTGGTGCAGTGGTTAAAGCAATTGCCTCAGTGAGAAGTAACTGGGTTCGATCGCCACTTGAGGCATACGTCAGTTCAGAAAAAGGTCATTTTTGTATATAGCATATAGTATATAGCAATGCGGCTAAGTTTGATGTTTCGCCATGACACAGGAAATTGATGTTTAAGGTCAAACAATGCTCCAAACTTCACGAAACTTTGCACATGCGTCAGGCATCAACTTTCATGAGTTTTTGAAGATGTTAAAGCCGCCGGAAAAAGCAATTTTTTTTTAAAGAAGAACAAGGAACGAGATCGAGAAAAAATTAAAACTGCAAGCGGGAATATGTGGACCCTCACGTGCTGCACGTCGGGGAGCCGGCGGCCACGACCCGACGTGCAGCGTGAGAGGGCCCGCATATCACTGCTTGCAGTTTTAATTATTTTTTTTTCTGAGTGGCATTCTGTGTATCCGAATACAGAAAACGAGAACAGACAGAGGCTCAGAGTGGGTCAATATTTATAGGCATGTGACCGGAAGTGGGGGAGTGATTGAGGCGTGGTCCTGCTCCTGAAATTCAAATAAAATGATCGTCAATTTAAATTCTACAACAGGACGTCCTCTTCTTAATCCAATTATAATGTATCTGTATCTTTCCTTCATGACATTGTGGAATATAATACACATTTGGTGTACATGATGCATTATGACAGTTTTTATTTATTAATGTAGTATTTAATAGCTGTGGGAAATGATTAATGGGTGAACATGAACACAGCTGCTGCTCCTACAGCTGGAGTCAATGCCACCAAATAATTTACTGCATTTAGAGGCATCATTATGCTTTCAAATTGTTTGCACTCAGTTTCCCCTACAACATCCTTTTCTTTACATCTTCACTAATGCTGCGGGCTCTGACATGTTCCCGTTTCCTCCTAATAGCCTTTCCTTAGTTACACAATGTATAACCCAGCATGCACTGCATTAATGCTGAAAAGAAAAGACCTAATAAGCCTTTTTCACAGCAGACATTTAGATTTGTGATTGTAGGTAAATCATAGGTGTATTAATGATGGTTCAAGTCCATTAACTCTCCCACCAGGCCATGACTAACATGCAAACCAGCCAGACCTCCTCAAATGGAATAAAGCCATGGTAAATGCACGTGGATTTCGTACAAGGACAATTCAAAAAGTCTGACATGAACTATAACTAGAATATTAATATCAATAACTTAAAATGAAAAACTCTGTATACTCATGTATAGTATAGTATAGTTTTGAATAGTATAGTTTTGTATAGTATAGTATTGTATTGTATTGTATTGTATTGTATAGTATAGTATAGTGTTTTAGTATAGTATGGTATTGTATTGTATAGTTGTGTATAGTATAGTATAGTATAGTATAGTATAGTATAGTATTGTATTGTATTGTATTGTATTGTATTGTATAGTTGTGTATAGTATAGTATAGTATAGTATAGCATAGTATTGTATAGTATAGTATAGTATAGTATAGTATAGTATAGTATAATATAGTATAGTATAGTATAGTATAGTATAGCATAGTATTGTATAGTATAGTATAGTTTGGTATTAAATTGAATTGAATAGATTAGTACAGTATTATAAATCATAGTATAATATAGCATACATGTAGTATAGTATAGTATAGTATAGTATAGAATTAGAGCAGAGTAGAGTAGAGTGCAGTAGAGTAAAATAGAGTAGAGTGGCTATATGTTACACCTGTATGATTTTGCAGGTTCAACAACATTTCAGATCAAAATTGCATAAATAATTGTCAGTGAGCCGATGAGCTGTTGGACAGATAGCTGTAGTATCAGTAGAAATGCTTGTTATTACTCACATACACAGAAGCTGATTTGTATGTAGGCCAGTGACCTCAAGCCAATCAATCTGGGCTGCTCAGTTCAGCGTGTCCATCCTCTGGACTTTGACAGTTGGAGACCAGAGGACATTAAGCTTGAACAGGCGTGGAGCGTCTGTTTCTCTGTGCTACTACTTTTCTCAGTGTTCAGGAGGTCCTGACTGACAGCACGTCCTTATTCTTATTCTTAATGAGTCCAATTTAAATTTACCAACATCAGTACAAGCTGAGAAAGAAAAGACCAAAACCTAAAAGTCTGATGAGTAAGGGTTTGTTCTTTGAAGTGTGTGTGTGTGTGTGTGTGTGTGTGTGTGTGTGTGTGTGTGTGTATGTGTGTGTGTGTGTGTGTGTGTGTGTGTGTGTGTGTGTGTGTGTGTGTGTGTGTGTGTGTGTGATAAGTCAGACTAACTTCAGGGCTGGACTGAGGCGATTTGCACCAGTTCATATCTCAGCATGAGACCCAGACACACACACACACACACACACACACACACACACACACACACACACACACACACACTTCAAAGAACACACACACACACACACACACACACACACACACACACACACACACACACACACACACACACACACACACACACACAGCCCTTTCCCCTGATGCCCCGCAGGGTGCCGTCTCTGGACAGAAAATGAGCAGTGGGGAGCAGACAGGAAGGGCTCTGAGTGGAGAGTCCATACGGTTGCTTTTGGCCAACAGATCTGAGTTTAAAGAGGGAGGAGAACTATCACCGTTTAACCCTTTAATAAGATCAGCTGATACCAACTCTGTTCAAATGCAGTTACAAAATTCATTTGCCCACACTATAATGGTTTTGGAGTTATAACCATGTTAACTGTGAACATTTATGATACTGTGTTGTTTTATATCTGTCATTTTTCTGCACTGAAGAAATCATCCACCTTGTTGACTCGTACATTTGCAGTTTGAGGTTGTTATAATGTTCATTATATTTGAACATTCAAATTATAGTAAAGAGATGTAATTTTCCTGACTGACACATTGTTCTATTAATTGCCTTATACTGAATCATTATATGATCATAACTGATCATTTAATAAAAATATAATTGAGTAAATGTTTTGTGAGAGCACGGATAATAATTACTACATTTTGATGTTGAGGTTTTTGATCAGATCAGTGCTTCAGCAGCCTTTTGCACCGTAGAAGTAGACTGAGGAGCTCTGGAGCTTTTTAGCCTCTTTTAACTTACAGTTTTGGTTTTACTGCAAACTTCCTGTTTCATTCTCACGTGAATACAGCTGGTCTTATGCTGGAAATTACATTTGAAAAGTTATATTGTGCCGATTTCATCCTAAAATGTTAGATTGCTATCCTGCACAGAAGCCGTCTGGGGGGGTCCTGACCCCTAAAGTCCCACCCAGAGGTTTGGGTTTGATGGTACATTTCCATGCTGTAGTGTGTG
This sequence comes from Embiotoca jacksoni, assembly GCF_022577435.1. Classification (NCBI taxonomy): domain Eukaryota; kingdom Metazoa; phylum Chordata; class Actinopteri; family Embiotocidae; genus Embiotoca; species Embiotoca jacksoni. The sequence continues at coordinate 1,432,987 of NW_027185395.1, forward strand.
AACATGGTCGTGACAATATTAATTTAATTCTCTTTTATCTATAGAGCATCAAATCACAACATAGGTTATCTCAGGACACTTCACATAATGAAGTCCAGATCTTACAATATAATGGAGGGAAACCCAACAGTTCCCACATGAGCAGATATTGGACAATGGTGGGGAGAGAAAATCCCTTTTACCAGGAAGAAACCTCAGACAGACTCAGATTAAAAGTTTGGCGGCCATGAGAGGGAGAAAAGATCAACACAGAGAAGCAACAAACATCTGAGGAGGTGAGTGGATCCAGTGGCTGCAGCTCAGACACTCAGCTCTGGAGACAAAGATACCAGCAAGAAGGTTCAGGCAGAGAAAGTCAAAACTACGGAAGAAAGACGGTACAAAGTTAATATCATGTAAAAGTGGCACAAATGCATGAAAAGATCAAATCAGGAGAGGAGAGGTGTTTAGTGTATCATGGGAGGACCAGCGGCCGAGGTTTGTAGAGCATGATTAAGGGATGGTTTGGGTTTACCTGGGCCACGTCTCTATTGGGGTAACATGCTATTATAAGGTCTTTAAGATGATGTGATGATGATGATGAAGCTTGGCTGTTAAAGGGCTTTTTTTGTAAGGACAAGGATCTAAATTCGATTGTTGATCTACAGCGAGCAGATGAAGATAAGCTGACAAGGAAGAAATATGAAGTAATTTCACATTACACGTGACAGGACTCGTTTTTCAGCATCGCGCTGATATCGGATGTTCCTAATTTTGAGACTTGCTTTATGTGAGTTAAATGACATATTCTGGTCAGACATATCTCCCAGGTTCTTTACAAATGTACAGAGTTTCTGAGGTGTGCACTATCCTTCCTGGAGTCCATGTTTCTTTTTCTGATGCATCCAGAGAGGTTGGCTGCAGTGTCTGTGGAGTTTAGACTTTAACTGCACTTAAACAACAGCAAGCTGCTTGGAGACTTTATCATACTTTAACTTTAATGTTCTTGTCTATCATTTTCATGGTGATTTCCTCAGACAACGTTCTACTTACTCTGGTTCTTGTTCAGTGTGGTGCACAATGATACCAAACAGCAGAGGGACTTATTTTCTCCTATGAAACAGGATAATTGACTGATTACAAGATTAGAGACGTGTGATACTAATTAGAGAGAACCGTTGGTTTGAGATATTAGTGTAATGAAATTACTTATGAAGGCTGTGAAGGGTTTTCTTAGAATAGCTTGTTATTTTAAAGGAATAATACATTTTCTTTTGACATTTTCTTTTCTTTACTTTTATAAATACCAATGGCATGCAGGTGGGATGGTTCAGCATGTGAAACATTGTTTGACACAGAGGACCAAGGTTGATGTCCAACTGTATGTTTTGGCTCATGAAGCTTCAGAAGTTCATTTGGCTGAATTTTGAATAAAGTAACACATCCTGCCATTTGTTTTAATACGGAACAAAGACCACATCTTTCCTGAAAGATACTTAAGTGCTTTAAGTTGCCAAAGCAGAATCATCATTTTTTTTTTTTTTAACATTACTTGTTTTAATTTTTGGTACTTTAAAATGCATTGACAATTTGTCAGCACTTACTCCTACTTTAAAATACGTTCGTGCAGCTATGCAAATTAGAATAAAGATTTGCAATATATAACTGCATATTTGCAGGTTGCATTAAGTGCGTCTTTAAAGAATTAAAACGTTGTAAAAAAAAAAAAGAATTAAGACTTCTGACCCTCTGACTTAATATGGGAACATGAAATGGTTCATTTTGAAGCTTGGCAGTAAAAGACAAATAAACATGCCATAACACTCTTTTACAAGCTTTTTACACACAATTCCCATGAAACGTGTTAAAGGTGTAAAGCTGTGAGCCGTGAGGAGGTGAGAAGCTCCCTCACAGCCGGCTTTCTTTTTTCATGTTTTTTACAGAAAACTGTGAGGCTGCCAATGATCCATGTTTCATGTGTGATGGTGCTTTGATGTTGTGGGTAATGTATAATTCTGATTACTGTTCTGTATCTTTTATGACTGAGCAGCTCAAAGTCGACGGAGGAAACTTCACAGGAAACATACGGTCGGCAGATTTGTCCTGTTATTAGAAACATGATGGAGCAGTTAATAATATTGATCTGCCCAAAACGTCAGCGCCAAGAGATTCTTCAGAGCAGTTATGTTAATACAATCTGCATCAGTAATTTCAACTCTTCTTTAACATTCATTTAAGAAAACAAAACATTTATATAAGCAGCTAAATCCCATGTGGGTTGTGTAACTTTCTTTCAAGGCAGACCTGGCAAAGGTTGGAAAGAACAGACTTTCTTTATAGTCAGAGGGGGAATGTCAGTACATTTACTCAAGAAGTGTACTTAAGTACAAAGTTTCAGATATTTAAATTTTATGCTACTTTATAATTTATACACTTTACATTTTATAGGAAAATTGTGTACTTTTCATTCCTCTGCATTTGTCTGACAGCTTTTGTTATAAGTTACTTAAAAATGACAGTTTTTATAGCCTTTCTGCCCAGAGACAACCATGTATCTCCAAATTTGATGATTTTAAATTCTTATAAACTGAAGGATTATGTTCCTTTAAGGGCTGAGAAAATTCTCCTACTTTTTAAGCCAAATAAACTATTTTAAAACTCACTTGGATGCTGGACAATATATTGTTTTTCCAGGCTTGTTGAGTCTTTAGCAATACGTGGTTCTTACAGAACAGAGACGATATTACATAATAAAACAGTAAAACACAGTCAGTGAGCATTTATGACATAGTGTGCACTTTTACTTTTGATAATAAAGTAGTTTTGTTCATCATACTTACATATATTTTCTGAAGTAAAGCTTTGAGTGCAGGTTTTAGTGAAGTATTTTCAGTGTATTAGTAAGTAAAGAACTTGAATGTGTCTTCAGCCACGTGTGCAGTTCTCACAACATTTTTACAGTAATGGTGCTCTGTGGAAAAACTGCTTTTGGGCCTTTGTTTCATAGGAATATTGCAATTGGCCATCTACCACCATGTTTGGAAGCTCTAAGAGTCCAACCAGGTGGCCACTCCCCCAGAATGAGGCTGAAGCTAATGTAGAAGTACTTTAAAGTGCAATGCATGTCTTCAATCAAAAATCAAAAATCAAAAACCTGTGAAGGCTCAGTCTTTGATGTCTTTGGCAGCTGTGATTGGCAGTTGGTTCTCTTGGACACATCCTGTCTCAAATTTGTGGAGTTTCTGAAGCCATTTTTTATTGTCCTGCTGTGTTTGTGGTTCAGGAGTTACACTAACAACACCCCCACAGGAAGCTGTCACACAATATTCTGGAAAGTTTAATGTCTGTACTTGATTACAATGCAGCTCAAGAAGCTAACATTAGCCCCTGTGGGCCGGTTGGTGTTTCAATTAACTTGTCTTCATTCGAGCCACATAGACTGTATAGAAAAGTGGACGTAGCTTCCAGGTCGGAAAAATGAGGCCAATGAATTACTTACTTTACTTGCCTTTATTTTCTGTCTGTCCACATATCATTATATCACATCACTTACCTTCACATTCCCTCAGTCTGCATGTTATGCTTTCAGTCTTTTCTACAGTTAATGACATGATTGGCACATAGCGTTGAATCAAAGAGACATTTCAATGTTTATTTGTCAGTCTCGTTCTGAAGTTAGATTTCATGTCGTTCATGTCAGAAAAGCCTTCTTCACAATGGTACGTACAGCCAAATAAAACAGACATTTTCAGAGTTGCTTGCTGAAAGTTCTTATGGTTTTCTGACTAGATGAAAACCTAGAATCTGGCTTGACCCTGTTTGAGGGCTTTTATTTTGAAAAAACGCTGCATTTACATAACCAGCAGTGTAACTTTGGTTACACTGCAGTTTTAAAAAAACTGGTTTTATAACCCCGCTGCTGTGGTCCGGCCAAAGCTTTTCTATTTATGTTATTTACCTAATTTATAAGCACCCGTTTTTCTGCTGTGTTCTGCAGGCGCATTGCAAGTCATGCTAGTTTCTGTCCTCTGACCTCTGTGTTTCAGGAAGGGCGGAGGTGGTCCGTCCAAGTCAGTCTATGTTTGTTAAAAAAATTCAGAGAGCTTCAGCGAGCAAGTTTCGTTTGTATCTTGTTATACTGTTATAGTGTAAGTGGTCAAAATAATAATGATAATAGAAATAAATAAAAACATAAACAAAAAGACTTCAGTCACTCTGAACTTTTGGAGCTGCTCACTAGCTCCTGCCCCCCCTGGTGAACTGCATAGAGCCCTCAATCTCAAAGGGCTCTTCCTCCATCGACACCATGAGGAGACAGCTGGAGAGACTCCACCAGCGCAAGGCTGCAGGACCTGACGGCATTAGCCCCGGGGTCCTGAAGACCTGACGGCATCAGCCCCGGGGTCCTGAAGACCTGCGCTGTCCAGCTGGCTGAGGTCCTACAACACCTCTTCAACCTGAGCCTGAAGCAGGAGGAAGTCCCGGTGCTGTGGAAGACGTCCTGCCTGGTTCCAGTCCCTAAGAAGACGACTCCATCCGGCCTCAACGACTACTGACCGGTTGCCCTCACATCTCATGTGATGAAGGTGCTGGAGAGGCTGGTCTTGGGCCACCTCAGGCCGCTGGTGAAATCTTCTCTGGACCCTCTGCAATTTGCGTACCAGCCTCATGTGGGAGTGGACGACGCCATCATCTACCTGCTGCAACGAGCTCAGTCTCACCTGGATGGAAACGGTGACTCTGTGAGAATCACTTTCTTTGATTTCTCCAGTGCATTTAACACCATCCAACCACTGCTGCTGAGTGAGAAGCTGCGGGTGGTGGAGGTGGACACATCCACCGTCTCCTGGATCACTGACTACCTGACAGGCAGACCACAGTTTGTCCGTCTGGGCAGTGTGCTGTCTGATACGGTGGTTGGTGGTACTGGAGCTCCTCAGGGAACTGTTCTGTCTCCTTCCTGTTCACCTTCTACACCACTGACTTCCAGAACAACTCAGAGTCAAGACATCTGCAGAAGTTCTCTGATGACTCTGCAGTGGACGGTGTATAAGGGATGGACGGGAGGAGGAGTACAGGGCAGTAGTGGAGGACTTTGTGGAGTGGGCGGGAAGAAATCACCTCCTCCTGAACGTGGCCAAGACCAGAGAGATGGTGGTTGACTTCAGGAGGAAGACGACGGCTCCACAACCGCTGAGAGTTCTGGGAGAGGAGGTGGTGTCTCCATGACAACAGACTGAACTGGAAGACCAACATCAACGCTGTCTACAAGAAGGGGATGAGTCGACTCTTTTTCTTGAGGAAACTTCAATCCTTCAATGTGTGCAGCAAGATGTTGGAGATGTTCTACCATCTGTTGTGGCCAGTGAACTGTACTTCGCTGTGGTCTGCTGGGGGAGCAGCATTGGAGCCGGTGACACCAACACCATCATCGGCTACAAACTGGACAGCCTGGAAAAGGTGGTGGAGAGGAGGACGCTGAACAAACTATTATCCATATTGGATAATCCTGACCATCCTCTCCACCACCTGCTGCAGGGACAGAGGAGGACGTTCTCCAAAAGACTCCTTCAGCTCCGCTGCCACAAGGACAGATACAGGAGATCATTCCAGATACAGAAGATCATTCCAGATACAGGAGATCATTCCAGATACAGGAGATCATTCCTGATACTGGAGATCATTCCAGATACAGGAGATCATTCCTGATACAGGAGATCATTCCTGATACAGGAGATCATTCCAGATACAGGAGATCATTCCTGATACAGGAGATCATTCCAGATACAGGAGATCATTCCAGATACAGGAGATCATTCCTGATACAGGAGATCATTCCAGACACAGGAGATCATTCCTGATACAGGAGATGGTTCCTGATACAGGAGATCATTCCTGATACAGGAGATCATTCCAGATACAGGAGATCATTCCTGTCGACCGCAATTAGTCTGTACAATAACTCACCTCTGGCAAAATCCATCACACAACAATAATACTGTTGACTGTGTTTCTTGGTTGTTTGTATATAATATATATAGATATATACTGTACTGTATATACTGTGCATTTTATATTTTATATTTTTACTGCTATTTTACTGCTATTTTATTGCTTTCTATTATTCTATTATTATCTTATTGCTTCCTGTATGCTGCTGTAGTGAAAGCATTTCCCCTCGGGGATTAATAAAGTAACTACCTAATCTAATCTAACCTAACCTAACCTACCTAACCTAACCTAACCTACCTAACCTGACCTGACCTAACCTAACCTAACCTACCTAACCTAACCTAATCTAACCTAACCTAACCTAACCTAACCTACCTAACCTAGCTCCAGTTTTACTTGGAACTTGGTAGCTTTAGCCTTCAGTCTTCTCTGCATCGTTACATGTTGCTGAATTAGCATTATGTGTGTGTCAACCCCAAAAGTGTCTTCATGCATGTTTGTTCGAATTTTTAAGTATTACTTTTTAATTATTTTACAAAATGATTACTATCTGCTTTAGGCTAATCTACAAATCATAATGTTAGCTACTTTATTTCTAAAGGCTACATGTCTTTGTGTCTGTGTTTATACGTGTCTAATGTCTGTCTGTGTGTGTTATTATGCAGTGTGTTTCCTTGCGTGACTGTCTTCAGCTCCTCTCTCTCAAATGGATGATTCATCACTTTTAAATCAGACTGAGGGCTGCAGGCCGCAGTCCCCTGATCAATAATGGAATCACTCATTATAGCCTGCTTTTTAAAGCTGTGTAGCTGCATGTCAAGTGTGCATGTGCGTGTGTGCATGTGCGTGTGTGTGTGTGTGTGTGCATGTGCGTGTGTGTGTGTGTGTGTGTGTGTGTGTGTGTGTGTGTGTGTTCTCTCTAGGGATATGTTTACCATCGAGGATATGTTAGGATCAGCTCCTTTGTAGGAGGTGCCGTTAAGACACCACTTCTACCTCGTACATACTCTACTTTGTTTTGCACATACACAGAAAGCTGCCACACAATCTGCTTTTTCTTGCACATGCAGATCTTGCTTGCACACACACTATTTACCCTGCACATACATAAAAACACTTTAAACACAACACTTTGAATTAATGATCAGATCTGTGGTGAATAACCCGGATGTACATGAAAATGCTGTTGAAAACATTTGAGAAGGATTTCACGTTTTTTGTATTGTCTCATTTCTATAATTATGGAGGTGCTGTATGTCACAAATGCTAAGCGTAGTAAGTTTGACTCACTGTGTAAGACCTTGCTAACTGCATCACCAATTAATTATTTCAGCTCTGCTCCATACCAAGACTCCAGTGTTGAGCTTCGGGAAGCATCAACCATTGACACAAAAGCTGCCATTGATTACTTAAAATTAATAACTATAGTAATAACTGTGTTGTAATAACCACAGCCAGGTGATTGTGATTAGTAACTACTGTACTGACAGATTTGGGTTTGATATGTGGCTCTGACAAATATTCAGAAATGTATTTTAAAAAAAAACATGAAAGCAGGTGTATTCACAAATGGGCACAAGCCGCTTTGTATGCTTTGTCTCTCTGTTTGTAAAATCACACAAAGGAAATGTTTTCTTTTTGTTGATTCATCAAACCTCAAACACGATACTTCCATTCTCATATCCATCCCTGTAACTTCTTTCAAGTAGCAAACAACAGGTCGTAATAATGTCCCTCGCTGGTTTCACCTTGCCGGTCTCTTCAGCTCGGTTTCTCACGACTTTCCCCACATCCTGCACAGGAAGAGCCAGAGAGGGAAAAAGATGAAGAGAGAGGAAACAGGAAAAAGGCAAAGATGGAGAAATACTTAAGACCAGAGAAAAACACACAAAACAAACACACAAGATGATATATTTTCTGGCACGACTGGTGTCAAAGTGTAGCTGAAGCCGGACAAGGTGAAGTCCCAAAAACATGAGAAAAAGTTTGAATGTAATACTGACAGTTTTGTAAGCTTTTTTCTCTACAAGTTTTTCCTACAGAGGATGTGGCACCTCCTTTCAAAGTGGGGGACGCCCCAGTGGCTCCGAGCGTTCATTACAGCAACAACGTGAAAGTGTTGGACAGAACTAACTTTCTCATGGTTTAGCTATTTTGTTCCCTGAGCACCAGTGGGAGTGATGGAAAGATCGATCTCCTCTTTAACAGAATGTCACAGTACTTCCTGTACATCCAAACAGTGTTTCCAATGTAAACCTACAGCAGACAACTTCCACCCGGGTCGTAGCCTAAAACTTTACCCGAAGCCCACCAGCAGCAGGAAGGTGAAGAACTCGTAACACAAACAAGAGTAGATGATCAGAGCAGTCGTGACACCGCAAAAAATCTTACTAGAAGCTCGTGAGATCTTTGATGTAAGAGGGAAGCACTGAAAGATGATGTGCTGGGATAATAAAGGCCTTAAGGCTCAGTTGAATTTGTGCATTTGTCAGATTGTGACAGAAAAGGAGGACAGCCCATGAGATAACTTAATGACCTGTAACTCTGACAACGATTGCGTAATGAAAGGAAAACAACATCGAGTCATCAGCACACTGGGAGGATGTCCGCCTCATCTGGGATGTGGGTTTCAGGGCAGTTTGCCACAGGCTGTGGCATCAAGGCATTTCAGGCCCCGTGGAGGAATTACTGCTGTGAATCACCACTTTTACAAAAGGTAAGCATAAAAGGAGAGAAGTAGCACTGTCCCTTGCTAATTTTACACACAGTACGATGGCCCAGTTTGTGTTTTGATTATAATGCTTCCAGCCAATGTTTCAGTATTCTGTCATGTTGAATCAATGAGCAGCTCTGCAGGCTGATTTCAATAGACATGAAGATGTAGAGTGGTGTTCCAACATAAGGAGCCCGGCACCTAAATAATCTTGAAATGAAATTTGATTTTATGTTTGTGAATATCACTCTTAAGCCCGTGGTTGCTTTAAACACTGCCCTCCAGGTAGGGATGAATGGTGGTGAGACTGCATTACATTATATACACATAAAACATGTAAATGTCTGTTTTTAGTACACTCGTTTTACTCATGTTTGACAAATGTGCTGAGGGAGTGATGTGTAACAATAAGCTTATATGTGACATGATAAAACTTAGCCTACATATTTCAGATCCAGATCCATCGTGGATATTTCTCTCAGAGGTATCCTACGGACAAAAAACTCATTTTGCGAATGAGGATGGATGTGAAGCCACAGTATTCCTTAGAAACAGAACTTTCCTTCTTGACATTGACAGGAATTTATCAGTAAATTGTAGATTCTGTTTGAATAATACCTGCAGGCTTCATTTGTCTATCAAATCTTCCATTGATTTCAGGCCACATCATGTCATTCTGTTAGATTTGGAGTCATTCTCAAACCTTTCAAAGAGAATGTCATGAAGAAGATGCTGAAGGACTTTCCCATTGAGTCACAGCTACTTTAGGACCTAAAGGTCTTGGATCAATGATCAACTGTCAAAAGTGGCACTCCAATCTAAAATACATAAAATCAAGCTGTCAACTCTGTCTGCAGTGCGGTAACTTTAAAAACGTTGTCTTGGTACCATGAAGTGCTCCAAAAACACACTGGAAATTGTTGAAAACACTGACATTATTAATAAAAGATATCAGTTAGGATGAAATGACCTTCTCCAGAATTGGGATTGGCCTGCAGTTACTTGAGGATAAGGGACCCAGGTAAGGTTTCTTTAGCAATGGCTAAACAATATCATGCCTTTTTTTTTTTTTTTTTTGGAAAAGAACCGGAAGCCAGAGAATTATTTAAAAATTCATAATAAGATGGTTAACGGTGAAAAATACCTCCTTGGGCACTTTAGTGGGGACGATATCTAAGACGTAGGAGGAGGATCTGACTTTGGACTCTGCGTTGAGGCTGGACGGGTCGGGCTGGGTGATAATCTCCACCTTGTTTACTAAAGGAGTGAGAAATAGCTCAGCATCAAGTTGAGGGACCAGTAATAACAATAAATTGCCTTAAAAAGAAATCAAGGATTGATGTGTTTTCGAGACATCAAAATAGAGAAATGGGCTGATCTCACATCCTGAAGATCTTTCTGATAAACCTTTGGTTCTTATGGTTGTTTGTGTGCTGTTTTGTACTTGTTTACATTCCAAAGTTCTTCAAAGTGCCTTTCATGGGCTCGAGGGGGATTGTGTGTGTCATGTGTTATCAGAGGAGGGGATTGGATTTTTGTTTCCCATTTAAACGGTGCAATTGTGTCGAGACTGGACAGACAGTGATGGTTAAATGAACACAACAGTGTATCTTGACTGAGAGAACATATGGTGGAAATAAATGAGGATTCATTAAAAGTATTGCATAATGTAGCTGCAGAACCGGAGGTGATAATGTAAAAAAAACATGGCATAGGGTAGGGGCTAGGAATACTGCACTGTTTGGAGCTTTAAAAAACAAAAGCCACATGGTTGGTTACTGGCATATGCACCTAATTAAGACACTCAAGAAAGAAACCACATGAGAGTGGTAAGTCAGAGGAGTTCCCTTGAGAATGTTTGGCCTCTTTAACAGCTTGAATAAGGTGCATACAAAAAGTCTGTAAGATCTGAAATATGAGAAGTGAGGAAATAGGAACTGCAACAAACATGAATACTAAAATCCCCAAGAATAAGCTCTCTGTCATACTAAGACAAAACAATTGATAAAATTACAATAAGTAACAACAGTAAGCAAAAGAGTGGCACTTATGACTTAACTTATAAAAAACAGCTCCACCATCCTCGTGTCCACCCCCACCGCGGCGTATGGCACAGGGCAACCAAGTATCACGGCAAAGCGTGAAATAGACACACCCGTCCACTACGGAAAAACATGAGATAGCCACGTTTTGGGCTGTCTGGGTGTTAAACTTACACTTTTTGTAAGCGTGAAACTTGCAAACATGGATGTCATGTGTGGTTGGATGTTTTTATGTCCCCCTAACCCCAAACATGTTTTTATGTTCCCCTAACCCCAAACATGTTTTTATGTTCCCCTAACCCCAAATATGGTTTTATGTTCCCCTAACCCCAAACATGGTTTTATGTTTCCCTAACCCCAACCCTGGTTTTATGTTCCCCTAACCCCAAACATGGTTTTATGTTCCCCTAACCCCAACCCTGGTTTTATGTTCCCCTAACCCCAAACATGGTTTTATGTTTCCCTAACCCCAAACATGGTTTTATGTTCCCCTAACCCCAAACGTGGTTTTATGTTCCCCTAACCCCAAACCTGGTTTTATGTTTCCCTAACCCCAACCATGTTTTTATGTTCCCCTAACCTCAACCATGTTTTTATGTTCCCCTAACCTCAACCCTGGTTTTATGTTCCCCTAACCCCAAACATGGTTTTATGTTTCCCTAACCCCAACCCTGGTTTTATGTTCCCCTAACCCCAAACATGGTTTTATGTTCCCCTAACCCCAACCCTGGTTTTATGTTTCCCTAACCCCAAACATGGTTTTATGTTCTCCTAACCCCAAACGTGGTTTTATGTTCCCCTAACCCCAACCCTGGTTTTATGTTTCCCTAACCCCAACCATGTTTTTATGTTCCCCTAACCTCAACCATGTTTTTATGTTCCCCTAACCTCAACCATGTTTTTATGTTCCCCTAACCCCAAACATGGTTTTATGTTAACCTAACCTCAACCCTGGTTTTATGTTCCCCTAACCCCAACCCTGGTTTTATGTTCCCCTAACCCCAACCCTGGTTTTATGTTCCCCTAACCCCAAACGTGGTTTTATGTTCCCCTAACCCCAACCCTGGTTTTATGTTTCCCTAACCCCAACCATGTTTTTATGTTCCCCTAACCTCAACCATGTTTTTATGTTCCCCTAACCCCAACCATGTTTTTATGTTCCCCTAACCTCAACCCTGGTTTTATGTTCCCCTAACCACAACCCTGGTTTTATGTTTCCCTAACCCCAAACATGGTTTTATGTTCCCCTAACCCCAAACATGGTTTTATGTTTCCCTAACCCCAAACATGGTTTTATGTTCCCCTAACCCCAAATATGGTTTTATGTTCCCCTAACCCCAAACATGGTTTTATGTTTCCCTAACCCCAACCCTGGTTTTATGTTCCCCTAACCCCAAACATGGTTTTATGTTCCCCTAACCCCAACCCTGGTTTTATGTTCCCCTAACCCCAAACATGGTTTTATGTTTCCCTAACCCCAAACATGGTTTTATGTTCCCCTAACCCCAAACGTGGTTTTATGTTCCCCTAACCCCAAACCTGGTTTTATGTTTCCCTAACCCCAACCATGTTTTTATGTTCCCCTAACCTCAACCATGTTTTTATGTTCCCCTAACCTCAACCCTGGTTTTATGTTCCCCTAACCCCAAACATGGTTTTATGTTTCCCTAACCCCAACCCTGGTTTTATGTTCCCCTAACCCCAAACATGGTTTTATGTTCCCCTAACCCCAACCCTGGTTTTATGTTTCCCTAACCCCAAACATGGTTTTATGTTCTCCTAACCCCAAACGTGGTTTTATGTTCCCCTAACCCCAACCCTGGTTTTATGTTTCCCTAACCCCAACCATGTTTTTATGTTCCCCTAACCTCAACCATGTTTTTATGTTCCCCTAACCTCAACCATGTTTTTATGTTCCCCTAACCCCAAACATGGTTTTATGTTAACCTAACCTCAACCCTGGTTTTATGTTCCCCTAACCCCAACCCTGGTTTTATGTTCCCCTAACCCCAACCCTGGTTTTATGTTCCCCTAACCCCAAACATGGTTTTATGTTCTCCTAACCCCAAACGTGGTTTTATGTTCCCCTAACCCCAACCCTGGTTTTATGTTTCCCTAACCCCAACCATGTTTTTATGTTCCCCTAACCTCAACCATGTTTTTATGTTCCCCTAACCTCAACCATGTTTTTATGTTCCCCTAACCCCAAACATGGTTTTATGTTAACCTAACCTCAACCCTGGTTTTATGTTCCCCTAACCCCAACCCTGGTTTTATGTTCCCCTAACCCCAACCCTGGTTTTATGTTCCCCTAACCCCAAACGTGGTTTTATGTTCCCCTAACCCCAACCCTGGTTTTATGTTTCCCTAACCCCAACCATGTTTTTATGTTCCCCTAACCTCAACCATGTTTTTATGTTCCCCTAACCCCAACCATGTTTTTATGTTCCCCTAACCTCAACCCTGGTTTTATGTTCCCCTAACCACAACCCTGGTTTTATGTTTCCCTAACCCCAAACATGGTTTTATGTTCCCCTAACCCCAAACATGGTTTTATGTTTCCCTAACCCCAAACATGGTTTTATGTTCCCCTAACCCCAAATATGGTTTTATGTTCCCCTAACCCCAAACATGGTTTTATGTTTCCCTAACCCCAACCCTGGTTTTATGTTCCCCTAACCCCAAACATGGTTTTATGTTCCCCTAACCCCAACCCTGGTTTTATGTTCCCCTAACCCCAAACATGGTTTTATGTTTCCCTAACCCCAAACATGGTTTTATGTTCCCCTAACCCCAAACGTGGTTTTATGTTCCCCTAACCCCAAACCTGGTTTTATGTTTCCCTAACCCCAACCATGTTTTTATGTTCCCCTAACCTCAACCATGTTTTTATGTTCCCCTAACCTCAACCCTGGTTTTATGTTCCCCTAACCCCAAACATGGTTTTATGTTTCCCTAACCCCAACCCTGGTTTTATGTTCCCCTAACCCCAAACATGGTTTTATGTTCCCCTAACCCCAACCCTGGTTTTATGTTTCCCTAACCCCAAACATGGTTTTATGTTCTCCTAACCCCAAACGTGGTTTTATGTTCCCCTAACCCCAACCCTGGTTTTATGTTTCCCTAACCCCAACCATGTTTTTATGTTCCCCTAACCTCAACCATGTTTTTATGTTCCCCTAACCTCAACCATGTTTTTATGTTCCCCTAACCCCAAACATGGTTTTATGTTAACCTAACCTCAACCCTGGTTTTATGTTCCCCTAACCCCAACCCTGGTTTTATGTTCCCCTAACCCCAACCCTGGTTTTATGTTCCCCTAACCCCAAACGTGGTTTTATGTTCCCCTAACCCCAACCCTGGTTTTATGTTTCCCTAACCCCAACCATGTTTTTATGTTCCCCTAACCTCAACCATGTTTTTATGTTCCCCTAACCCCAACCATGTTTTTATGTTCCCCTAACCTCAACCCTGGTTTTATGTTCCCCTAACCACAACCCTGGTTTTATGTTTCCCTAACCCCAAACATGGTTTTATGTTCCCCTAACCCCAAACGTGGTTTTATGTTCCCCTAACCCCAACCCTGGTTTTATGTTTCCCTAACCCCAACCATGTTTTTATGTTCCCCTAACCTCAACCATGTTTTTATGTTCCCCTAACCTCAACCCTGGTTTTATGTTTCCCTAACCCCAACCCTGGTTTTATGTTCCCCTAACCCTGGTTTTATGCTTCCCTAACCCCAAACATGGTTTTATGTTCCCCTAACCCCAAACATGGTTTTATGTTTCCCTAACCCCAACCCTGGTTTTATGTTCCCCTAACCTCAACCATGTTTTTATGTTCCCCTAACCTCAACCATGTTTTTTATGTTCCCCTAACCTCAAACATGGTTTTATGTTCCCCTAACCCCAACCCTGGTTTTATGTTTCCCTAACCCCAACCATGTTTTTATGTTCCCCTAACCTCAACCATGTTTTTATGTTCCCCTAACCTCAACCATGTTTTTATGTTCCCCTAACCCCAAACATGGTTTTATGTTAACCTAACCTCAACCCTGGTTTTATGTTCCCCTAACCCCAACCCTGGTTTTATGTTCCCCTAACCCCAACCCTGGTTTTATGTTCCCCTAACCCCAAACGTGGTTTTATGTTCCCCTAACCCCAACCCTGGTTTTATGTTTCCCTAACCCCAACCATGTTTTTATGTTCCCCTAACCTCAACCATGTTTTTATGTTCCCCTAACCCCAACCATGTTTTTATGTTCCCCTAACCTCAACCCTGGTTTTATGTTCCCCTAACAACAACCCTGGTTTTATGTTTCCCTAACCCCAAACATGGTTTTATGTTCCCCTAACCCCAAACGTGGTTTTATGTTCCCCTAACCTCAACCATGTTTTTATGTTCCCCTAACCTCAACCCTGGTTTTATGTTTCCCTAACCCCAACCCTGGTTTTATGTTCCCCTAACCCTGGTTTTATGTTTCCCTAACCCCAACCATGTTTTTATGTTCCCCTAACCTCAACCATGTTTTTATGTTCCCCTAACCCCAACCATGTTTTTATGTTCCCCTAACCTCAACCCTGGTTTTATGTTCCCCTAACCCCAACCCTGGTTTTATGTTTCCCTAACCCCAAACATGGTTTTATGTTCCCCTAACCCCAAACATGGTTTTATGTTTCCCTAACCCCAACCCTGGTTTTATGTTCGCCTAACCCCAACCCTGGTTTTATGTTTCCCTAACCCCAACCATGTTTTTATGTTCCCCTAACCTCAACCCTGGTATTATGTTCCCCTAACCCTGGTTTTATGCTTCCCTAACCCCAAACATGGTTTTATGTTTCCCTAACCCCAACCCTGGTTTTATGTTCCCCTAACCCCAACCCTGGTTTTATGTTTCCCTAACCCCAACCATGTTTTTATGTTCCCCTAACCTCAACCCAGGTTTTATGTTCCCCTAACCCCAAACATGGTTTTATGTTCCCCTAACCCCAACCCTGGTTTTATGTTTCTCTAACCCCAAACATGGTTTTATGTTCCCCTAACCTCAACCCTGGTTTTATGTTCCCCTAACCCCAAACATGGTTTTATGTTCCCCTAACCCCAACCGTGGTTTTATGTTTCCCTAACCCCAACCCTGGTTTTATGTTTCCCTAACCCCAACCATGTTTTTATGTTCCCCTAACCTCAACCCTGGTTTTATGTTCCCCTAACCCCAAACGTGGTTTTATGTTCCCCTAACCTCAACCCTGGTTTTATGTTTCCCTAAACTCAACCCTGGTTTTATGTTTCCCTAACCCCAACACTGGTTTTATGCTTCCCTAACCCCAAACATGGTTTTATGTTCCCCTAACCCCAAACATGGTTTTATGTTTCCCTAACCCCAACCCTGGTTTTATGTTCCCCTAACCTCAACCATGTTTTTATGTTCCCCTAACCTCAACCATGTTTTTAAGTTCCCCTAACCCCAACCATGTTTTTATGTTCCCCTAACCTCAACCCTGGTTTTATGTTTCCCTAACCCCAACCCTGGTTTTATGCTTCCCTAACCCCAAACATGGTTTTATGTTCCCCTAACCCCAAACATGGTTTTATGTTTCCCTAACCCCAACTCTGGTTTTATGTTCCCCTAACCCCAACCCTGGATTTATGTTCCCCTAACCTCAACACTGGTTTTATGTTCCCCTAAACCCAACCATGTTTTTATGTTCCCCTAACCTCAACCCTGGTTTTATGTTCCCCTAACCCCAAACATGGTTTTATGTTCCCCTAACCCCAACCCTGGTTTTATGTTTCCCTAACCCCAAACGTGGTTTTATGTTTCCCTAACCCCAACCATGGTTTTATGTTCCCCTAACCCCAAACGTGGTTTTATGTTCCCCTAACCCCAACCCTGGTTTTATGTTTCCCTAACCCCAACCATGTTTTTATGTTCCCCTAACCTCAACCCTGGTATTATGTTCCCCTAACCCCAAACATGGTTTTATGTTCCCCTAACCCCAACCCTGGTTTTATGTTCCCCTAACCCCAAACGTGGTTTTATGTTCCCCTAACCCCAAACGTGGTTTTATGTTCCCCTAACCCCAACCCTGGTTTTATGTTCCCCTAACCCCAAACGTGGTTTTATGTTTCCCTAACCCCAAACATGGTTTTATGTTCCCCTAACCCCAAACGTGGTTTTATGTTCCCCTAACCCCAAACCTGGTTTTATGTTTCCCTAACCCCAACCATGTTTTTATGTTCCCCTAACCACAACCATGTTTTTATGTTCCCCTAACCTCAACCCTGGTTTTATGTTCCCCTAACCCCAAACATGGTTTTATGTTTCCCTAACCCCAACCCTGGTTTTATGTTCCCCTAACCCCAAACATGGTTTTATGTTCCCCTAACCCCAACCCTGGTTTTATGTTTCCCTAACCCCAAACATGGTTTTATGTTCCCCTAACCCCAAACGTGGTTTTATGTTCCCCTAACCCCAACCCTGGTTTTATGTTTCCCTAACCCCAACCATGTTTTTATGTTCCCCTAACCTCAACCATGTTTTTATGTTCCCCTAACCTCAACCATGTTTTTATGTTCCCCTAACCCCAAACATGGTTTTATGTTCCCCTAACCTCAACCCTGGTTTTATGTTCCCCTAACCCCAACCCTGGTTTTATGTTCCCCTAACCTCAACCCTGGTTTTATGTTCCCCTAACCCCAACCCTGGTTTTATGTTTCCCTAACCCCAAACATGGTTTTATGTTCCCCTAACCCCAAACATGGTTTTATGTTTCCCTAACCCCAACCCTGGTTTTATGTTTCCCTAACCCCAACCCTGGTTTTATGTTCCCCTAACCCCAACCCTGGTTTTATGTTTCCCTAACCCCAACCATGTTTTTATGTTCCCCTAACCTCAACCCTGGTATTATGTTCCCCTAACCCCAAACATGGTTTTATGTTCCCCTAACCCCAACCCTGGTTTTATGTTCCCCTAACCCCAAACGTGGTTTTATGTTCCCCTAACCCCAACCCTGGTTTTATGTTTCCCTAACCCCAACCATGTTTTTATGTTCCCCTAACCTCAACCCTGGTTTTATGTTTCCCTAACCCCAACCCTGGTTTTATGTTCCCCTAACCCCAACCCTGGTTTTATGTTCCCCTAACCCCAAACGTGGTTTTATGTTCCCCTAACCCCAAACCTGGTTTTATGTTTCCCTAACCCCAACCATGTTTTTATGTTCCCCTAACCTCAACCATGTTTTTATGTTCCCCTAACCTCAACCCTGGTTTTATGTTCCCCTAACCCCAAACATGGTTTTATGTTTCCCTAACCCCAACCCTGGTTTTATGTTCCCCTAACCCCAAACATGGTTTTATGTTCCCCTAACCCCAACCCTGGTTTTATGTTTCCCTAACCCCAAACATGGTTTTATGTTCTCCTAACCCCAAACGTGGTTTTATGTTCCCCTAACCCCAACCCTGGTTTTATGTTTCCCTAACCCCAACCATGTTTTTATGTTCCCCTAACCTCAACCATGTTTTTATGTTCCCCTAACCTCAACCATGTTTTTATGTTCCCCTAACCCCAAACATGGTTTTATGTTAACCGAACCTCAACCCTGGTTTTATGTTCCCCTAACCCCAACCCTGGTTTTATGTTCCCCTAACCCCAACCCTGGTTTTATGTTCCCCTAACCCCAAACGTGGTTTTATGTTCCCCTAACCCCAACCCTGGTTTTATGTTTCCCTAACCCCAACCATGTTTTTATGTTCCCCTAACCTCAACCATGTTTTTATGTTCCCCTAACCCCAACCATGTTTTTATGTTCCCCTAACCTCAACCCTGGTTTTATGTTCCCCTAACCACAACCCTGGTTTTATGTTTCCCTAACCCCAAACATGGTTTTATGTTCCCCTAACCCCAAACGTGGTTTTATGTTCCCCTAACCCCAACCCTGGTTTTATGTTTCCCTAACCCCAACCATGTTTTTATGTTCCCCTAACCTCAACCCTGGTTTTATGTTTCCCTAACCCCAACCCTGGTTTTATGTTCCCCTAACCCTGGTTTTATGCTTCCCTAACCCCAAACATGGTTTTATGTTCCCCTAACCCCAAACATGGTTTTATGTTTCCCTAACCCCAACCCTGGTTTTATGTTCCCCTAACCTCAACCATGTTTTTATGTTCCCCTAACCTCAACCATGTTTTTTATGTTCCCCTAACCTCAAACATGGTTTTATGTTCCCCTAACCCCAACCCTGGTTTTATGTTTCCCTAACCCCAACCATGTTTTTATGTTCCCCTAACCTCAACCATGTTTTTATGTTCCCCTAACCTCAACCATGTTTTTATGTTCCCCTAACCCCAAACATGGTTTTATGTTAACCTAACCTCAACCCTGGTTTTATGTTCCCCTAACCCCAACCCTGGTTTTATGTTCCCCTAACCCCAACCCTGGTTTTATGTTCCCCTAACCCCAAACGTGGTTTTATGTTCCCCTAACCCCAACCCTGGTTTTATGTTTCCCTAACCCCAACCATGTTTTTATGTTCCCCTAACCTCAACCATGTTTTTATGTTCCCCTAACCCCAACCATGTTTTTATGTTCCCCTAACCTCAACCCTGGTTTTATGTTCCCCTAACCACAACCCTGGTTTTATGTTTCCCTAACCCCAAACATGGTTTTATGTTCCCCTAACCCCAAACGTGGTTTTATGTTCCCCTAACCTCAACCATGTTTTTATGTTCCCCTAACCTCAACCCTGGTTTTATGTTTCCCTAACCCCAACCCTGGTTTTATGTTCCCCTAACCCTGGTTTTATGTTTCCCTAACCCCAACCATGTTTTTATGTTCCCCTAACCTCAACCATGTTTTTATGTTCCCCTAACCCCAACCATGTTTTTATGTTCCCCTAACCTCAACCCTGGTTTTATGTTCCCCTAACCCCAACCCTGGTTTTATGTTTCCCTAACCCCAAACATGGTTTTATGTTCCCCTAACCCCAAACATGGTTTTATGTTTCCCTAACCCCAACCCTGGTTTTATGTTCGCCTAACCCCAACCCTGGTTTTATGTTTCCCTAACCCCAACCATGTTTTTATGTTCCCCTAACCTCAACCCTGGTATTATGTTCCCCTAACCCTGGTTTTATGCTTCCCTAACCCCAAACATGGTTTTATGTTTCCCTAACCCCAACCCTGGTTTTATGTTCCCCTAACCCCAACCCTGGTTTTATGTTTCCCTAACCCCAACCATGTTTTTATGTTCCCCTAACCTCAACCCAGGTTTTATGTTCCCCTAACCCCAAACATGGTTTTATGTTCCCCTAACCCCAACCCTGGTTTTATGTTTCTCTAACCCCAAACATGGTTTTATGTTCCCCTAACCTCAACCCTGGTTTTATGTTCCCCTAACCCCAAACATGGTTTTATGTTCCCCTAACCCCAACCGTGGTTTTATGTTTCCCTAACCCCAACCCTGGTTTTATGTTTCCCTAACCCCAACCATGTTTTTATGTTCCCCTAACCTCAACCCTGGTTTTATGTTCCCCTAACCCCAAACGTGGTTTTATGTTCCCCTAACCTCAACCCTGGTTTTATGTTTCCCTAAACTCAACCCTGGTTTTATGTTTCCCTAACCCCAACACTGGTTTTATGCTTCCCTAACCCCAAACATGGTTTTATGTTCCCCTAACCCCAAACATGGTTTTATGTTTCCCTAACCCCAACCCTGGTTTTATGTTCCCCTAACCTCAACCATGTTTTTATGTTCCCCTAACCTCAACCATGTTTTTAAGTTCCCCTAACCCCAACCATGTTTTTATGTTCCCCTAACCTCAACCCTGGTTTTATGTTTCCCTAACCCCAACCCTGGTTTTATGCTTCCCTAACCCCAAACATGGTTTTATGTTCCCCTAACCCCAAACATGGTTTTATGTTTCCCTAACCCCAACTCTGGTTTTATGTTCCCCTAACCCCAACCCTGGATTTATGTTCCCCTAACCTCAACACTGGTTTTATGTTCCCCTAAACCCAACCATGTTTTTATGTTCCCCTAACCTCAACCCTGGTTTTATGTTCCCCTAACCCCAAACATGGTTTTATGTTCCCCTAACCCCAACCCTGGTTTTATGTTTCCCTAACCCCAAACGTGGTTTTATGTTTCCCTAACCCCAACCATGGTTTTATGTTCCCCTAACCCCAAACGTGGTTTTATGTTCCCCTAACCCCAACCCTGGTTTTATGTTTCCCTAACCCCAACCATGTTTTTATGTTCCCCTAACCTCAACCCTGGTATTATGTTCCCCTAACCCCAAACATGGTTTTATGTTCCCCTAACCCCAACCCTGGTTTTATGTTCCCCTAACCCCAAACGTGGTTTTATGTTCCCCTAACCCCAAACGTGGTTTTATGTTCCCCTAACCCCAACCCTGGTTTTATGTTCCCCTAACCCCAAACGTGGTTTTATGTTTCCCTAACCCCAAACATGGTTTTATGTTCCCCTAACCCCAAACGTGGTTTTATGTTCCCCTAACCCCAAACCTGGTTTTATGTTTCCCTAACCCCAACCATGTTTTTATGTTCCCCTAACCTCAACCATGTTTTTATGTTCCCCTAACCTCAACCCTGGTTTTATGTTCCCCTAACCCCAAACATGGTTTTATGTTTCCCTAACCCCAACCCTGGTTTTATGTTCCCCTAACCCCAAACATGGTTTTATGTTCCCCTAACCCCAAACGTGGTTTTATGTTCCCCTAACCCCAACCCTGGTTTTATGTTTCCCTAACCCCAACCATGTTTTTATGTTCCCCTAACCTCAACCATGTTTTTATGTTCCCCTAACCTCAACCATGTTTTTATGTTCCCCTAACCCCAAACATGGTTTTATGTTCCCCTAACCTCAACCCTGGTTTTATGTTCCCCTAACCCCAACCCTGGTTTTATGTTCCCCTAACCCCAAACGTGGTTTTATGTTCCCCTAACCCCAACCCTGGTTTTATGTTTCCCTAACCCCAACCATGTTTTTATGTTCCCCTAACCTCAACCATGTTTTTATGTTCCCCTAACCCCAACCATGTTTTTATGTTCCCCTAACCTCAACCCTGGTTTTATGTTCCCCTAACCCCAACCCTGGTTTTATGTTTCCCTAACCCCAAACATGGTTTTATGTTCCCCTAACCCCAAACATGGTTTTATGTTTCCCTAACCCCAACCCTGGTTTTATGTTTCCCTAACCCCAACCCTGGTTTTATGTTCCCCTAACCCCAACCCTGGTTTTATGTTTCCCTAACCCCAACCATGTTTTTATGTTCCCCTAACCTCAACCCTGGTATTATGTTCCCCTAACCCCAAACATGGTTTTATGTTCCCCTAACCCCAACCCTGGTTTTATGTTCCCCTAACCCCAAACGTGGTTTTATGTTCCCCTAACCCCAACCCTGGTTTTATGTTTCCCTAACCCCAACCATGTTTTTATGTTCCCCTAACCTCAACCATGTTTTTATGTTCCCCTAACCCCAACCATGTTTTTATGTTCCCCTAACCTCAACCCTGGTTTTATGTTTCCCTAACCCCAACCCTGGTTTTATGTTCCCCTAACCCCAACCCTGGTTTTATGCTTCCCTAACCCCAAACATGGTTTTATGTTCCCCTAACCCCAAACATGGTTTTATGTTTCCCTAACCCCAACCCTGGTTTTATGTTCCCCTAACCTCAACCATGTTTTTATGTTCCCCTAACCTCAACCATGTTTTTTATGTTCCTCTAACCTCAAACATGGTTTTATGTTCCCCTAACCCCAACCCTGGTTTTATGTTTCCCTAACCCCAACCATGTTTTTATGTTCCCCTAACCTCAACCCTGGTTTTATGTTCCCCTAACCCCAAACATGGTTTTATGTTCCCCTAACCCCAAACATGGTTTTATGTTCCCCTAACCTCAAACCTGGTTTTATGTTCCCCTAACCCCAACCCTGGTTTTATGTTCCCCTAACCCCAACCCTGGTTTTATGTTTCCCTAACCCCAAACATGGTTTTATGTTCCCCTAACCCCAAACGTGGTTTTATGTTCCACTAACCCCAACCCTGGTTTTATGTTTCCCTAACCCCAACCATGTTTTTATGTTCCCCTAACCTCAACCATGTTTTTATGTTCCCCTAACCTCAACCATGTTTTTATGTTCCCCTAACCCCAAACGTGGTTTTATGTTCCCCTAACCTCAACCCTGGTTTTATGTTCCCCTAACCCCAAACATGGTTTTATGTTCCCCTAACCCCAACCCTGGTTTTATGTTTCCCTAACCCCAAACGTGGTTTTATGTTTCCCTAACCCCAACCCTGGTTTCATGTTCCCCTAATCCCAAACGTGGTTTTATGTTCCCCTAACCCCAACCCTGGTTTTATGTTTCCCTAACCCCAACCATGTTTTTATGTTCCCCTAACCTCAACCATGTTTTTATGTTCCCCTAACCCCAACCCTGGTTTTATGTTTCCCTAACCCCAAACGTGGTTTTATGTTTCCCTAACCCCAACCCTGGTTTTATGTTCCCCTAATCCCAAACGTGGTTTTATGTTCCCCTAACCCCAACCCTGGTTTTATGTTTCCCTAACCCCAACCATGTTTTTATGTTCCCCTAACCTCAACCATGTTTTTATGTTCCCCTAACCCCAACCCTGGTTTTATGTTCCCCTAACCCCAACCCTGGTTTTATGTTTCCCTAACCCCAAACATGGTTTTATGTTCCCCTAACCCCAAACATGGTTTTATGTTTCCCTAACCCCAAACATGGTTTTATGTTCCCCTAACCCCAAACATGGTTTTATGTTTCCCTAACCCCAACCCTGGTTTTATGTTCCCCTAACCTCAACCATGTTTTTATGTTCCCCTAACCTCAACCATGTTTTTTATGTTCCCCTAACCTCAAACATGGTTTTATGTTTCCCTAACCCCAACCCTGGTTTTATGTTTCCCTAACCCCAACCCTGGTTTTATGTTCCCCTAACCCCAAACATGGTTTTATGTCCCCCTAACCCCAACCCTGGTTTTATGTTTCCCTAACCCCAAACATGGTTTTATGTTTCCCTAACCCCAACCCTGGTTTTATGTTCCCCTAACCCCAAACGTGGTTTTATGTTCCCCTAACGCCAACCATGTTTTTATGTTCCCCTAACCTCAACCATGTTTTTATGTTCCCCTAACCTCAACCATGTTTTTTATGTTCCTCTAACCTCAAACATGGTTTTATGTTCCCCTAACCCCAACCCTGGTTTTATGTTTCCCTAACCCCAACCATGTTTTTATGTTCCCCTAACCTCAACCCTGGTTTTATGTTCCCCTAACCCCAAACATGGTTTTATGTTCCCCTAACCCCAAACATGGTTTTATGTTCCCCTAACCTCAACCCTGGTTTTATGTTCCCCTAACCCCAACCCTGGTTTTATGTTCCCCTAACCCCAACCCTGGTTTTATGTTTCCCTAACCCCAAACATGGTTTTATGTTCCCCTAACCCCAAACGTGGTTTTATGTTCCACTAACCCCAACCCTGGTTTTATGTTTCCCTAACCCCAACCATGTTTTTATGTTCCCCTAACCTCAACCATGTTTTTATGTTCCCCTAACCTCAACCATGTTTTTATGTTCCCCTAACCCCAAACGTGGTTTTATGTTCCCCTAACCTCAACCCTGGTTTTATGTTCCCCTAACCCCAAACATGGTTTTATGTTCCCCTAACCCCAACCCTGGTTTTATGTTTCTCTAACCCCAAACATGGTTTTATGTTCCCCTAACCTCAACCC
This sequence comes from Embiotoca jacksoni, assembly GCF_022577435.1. NCBI lineage: Eukaryota > Metazoa > Chordata > Actinopteri > Embiotocidae > Embiotoca > Embiotoca jacksoni. The sequence continues at coordinate 1,457,446 of NW_027185395.1, forward strand.
TGGTTTTATGTTCCCCTAACCCCAAACATGGTTTTATGTTCCCCTAACCCCAACCCTGGTTTTATGTTTCCCTAACCCCAAACGTGGTTTTATGTTTCCCTAACCCCAACCCTGGTTTTATGTTCCCCTAATCCCAAACGTGGTTTTATGTTCCCCTAACCCCAACCCTGGTTTTATGTTTCCCTAACCTCAACCATGTTTTTATGTTCCCCTAACCCCAACCCTGGTTTTATGTTCCCCTAACCCCAACCCTGGTTTTATGTTTCCCTAACCCCAAACATGGTTTTATGTTCCCCTAACCCCAAACATGGTTTTATGTTTCCCTAACCCCAAACATGGTTTTATGTTCCCCTAACCCCAAACATGGTTTTATGTTTCCCTAACCCCAACCCTGGTTTTATGTTCCCCTAACCTCAACCATGTTTTTATGTTCCCCTAACCTCAACCATGTTTTTTATGTTCCCCTAACCTCAAACATGGTTTTATGTTTCCCTAACCCCAACCCTGGTTTTATGTTTCCCTAACCCCAACCCTGGTTTTATGTTCCCCTAACCCCAAACATGGTTTTATGTCCCCCTAACCCCAACCCTGGTTTTATGTTTCCCTAACCCCAAACATGGTTTTATGTTTCCCTAACCCCAACCCTGGTTTTATGTTCCCGTAACCCCAAACGTGGTTTTATGTTCCCCTAACGCCAACCCTGGTTTTATGTTTCCCTAACCCCAACCATGTTTTTATGTTCCCCTAACCTCAACCATATTTTTATGTTCCCCTAACCCCAACCATGTTTTTATGTTCCCCTAACCCCAACCCTGGTTTTATGTTTCCCTAACCCCAACCCTGGTTTTATGTTCCCCTAACCCCAAACATGGTTTTATGTCCCCCTAACCCCAACCCTGGTTTTATGTTTCCCTAACCCCAAACATGGTTTTATGTTTCCCTAACCCCAACCCTGGTTTTATGTTCCCGTAACCCCAAACGTGGTTTTATGTTCCCCTAACGCCAACCCTGGTTTTATGTTTCCCTAACCCCAACCATGTTTTTATGTTCCCCTAACCTCAACCATATTTTTATGTTCCCCTAACCCCAACCATGTTTTTATGTTCCCCTAACCCCAACCCTGGTTTTATGTTTCCCTAACCCCAACCATGTTTTTATGTTCCCCTAACCTCAACCATGTTTTTATGTTCCCCTAACCCCAACCCTGGTTTTATGTTCCCCTAACCCCAACCCTGGTTTTATGTTCCCCTAACCTCAACCATGTTTTTATGTTCCCCTAACCCCAACCCTGGTTTTATGTTCCCCTAACCCCAAACATGGTTTTATGTTCCCCTAACCCCAAACATGGTTTTATGTTCCCCTAACCCCAAACATGGTTTTATGTTTCCCTAACCCCAAACATGGTTTTATGTTTCCCTAACCCCAACCCTGGTTTTATGTTCCCCTAACCTCAACCATGTTTTTATGTTCCCCTAACCTCAACCATGTTTTTTATGTTCCCCTAACCTCAAACATGGTTTTATGTTTCCCTAACCCCAACCCTGGTTTTATGTTTCCCTAACCCCAACCCTGGTTTTATGTTCCCCTAACCCCAAACATGGTTTTATGTCCCCCTAACCCCAACCCTGGTTTTATGTTTCCCTAACCCCAAACATGGTTTTATGTTTCCCTAACCCCAACCCTGGTTTTATGTTCCCCTAACCCCAAACGTGGTTTGATGTTCCCCTAACGCCAACCCTGGTTTTATGTTTCCCTAACCCCAACCATGTTTTTATGTTCCCCTAACCTCAACCATGTTTTTATGTTCCCCTAACCCCAACCATGTTTTTATGTTCCCCTAACCCCAACCCTGGTTTTATGTTTCCCTAACCCCAACCATGTTTTTATGTTCCCCTAACCTCAACGATGTTTTTATGTTCCCCTAACCTCAACCATGTTTTTATGTTCCCCTAACCCCAACCCTGGTTTTATGTTCCCCTAACCCCAACCCTGGTTTTATGTTCCCCTAACCCCAACCATGTTTTTATGTTCCCCTAACCTCAACCCTGGTTTTATGTTCCCCTAACCCCAACCATGTTTTTATGTTCCCCTAACCCCAACCCTGGTTTTATGTTTCCCTAACCCCAACCATGTTTTTATGTTCCCCTAACCAAAACCCTGGTTTTATGTTCCCCTAACCCCAAACATGGTTTTATGTTTCCCTAACCCCAACCCTGGTTTTATGTTTCCCTAACCCCAACCATGTTTTTATGTTCCCCTAACCTCAACCCTGGTTTTATGTTCCCCTAACCCCAAACATGGTTTTATGTTCCCCTAACCCCAACCCTGGTTTTATGTTCCCCTAACCCCAAACATGGTTTTATGTTCCCCTAACCCCAACCGTGGTTTTATGTTTCCCTAACCTCAACCATGTTTTTATGTTCCCCTCACCTCAACCCTGGTTTTATGTTCCCCTAACCCCAACCGTGGTTTTATGTTCCCCTAACCTCAACCCTGGTTTTATGTTCCCCTAACCCCAAACATGGTTTTATGTTCCCCTAACCTCAACCCTGGTTTTATGTTCCCCTAACCCCAAACATGGTTTTATGTTCCCCTAACCCCAACCGTGGTTTTATGTTTCCCTAACCCCAACCCTGGTTTTATGTTTCCCTAACCCCAACCATGTTTTTATGTTCCCCTAACCTCAACCCTGGTTTTATGTTCCCCTAACCCCAAACATGGTTTTATGTTCCCCTAACCCCAACCCTGGTTTTATGTTCCCCTAACCCCAAACATGGTTTTATGTTCCCCTAACCCCAACCGTGGTTTTATGTTTCCCTAACCTCAACCATGTTTTTATGTTCCCCTCACCTCAACCCTGGTTTTATGTTCCCCTAACCCCAACCGTGGTTTTATGTTCCCCTAACCTCAACCCTGGTTTTATGTTCCCCTAACCCCAAACATGGTTTTATGTTCCCCTAACCTCAACCCTGGTTTTATGTTCCCCTAACCCCAAACATGGTTTTATGTTCCCCTAACCCCAACCGTGGTTTTATGTTCCCCTAACCTCAACCATGTTTTTTTATGTTCCCCTAACCCCAACCATGTTTTTATGTTCCCCCAGCTTCAACCATGTTTTTATGTTCCCCTAACTTCAACCATGTTTTTTGTCACAAACCCCAAAATGTGATTATTTAGTAAACCCAACTGTATGTTTTTCAAAAGGTTTCATTTTCCTGTAAATCCCATGGCTCAAAGCATGCAGTAGGTTTCACTTTCGTGCACTACTGGCAAACGTGGAAAGGAAAACGTTCACGCCTCGAGAGGCCAAAGTGTGGCTATCTCACATTTTGCAAAAAAGACAAAAGAAAGCTCAACGAGCCAAAAACAAAAGCGTTGTGAACAATATATAAAACAGTATATGTCACTGTTAATACCATAGCATTTTGCTTTCCCTGCTCAATAACAATGATGGTTGTATAACGTGTTAAAATGAAAACATGTCAGACAACTCAACAGTGAAACACTGAAAGGCTGGTACGTCTCAACCCCAAGTGTTCGGACTTGTGTCCCCTCCTAATAAGTAGTTTAGAGACGTGTCCTCTGAGACCCCGACTGGGCAAACATCTGTTATCGAGACTGATTAGAGTCTGATGTTCATTTATCAACTTCTGTTTCTGTGATTTTCTATTTCTGTGAGCAAAGTTTGTTGTTTTGATCTTCTGATGTTTGTTTCACTTTCGGTTCGCCTGATCGTGCTTTGGATTCAACAAATCCAGTTTCTACAAACTGTTTCAGAGCTCCATGCACTGCCCACTTATTAACCTTCAGTCTGCACGGTTGATGCTCAGAAAGCATCTCTTTGCTGCAAACTGACTGCTGACACGTTCACATATTTCTGATGTCATGTTTCCCATCATAATGCTACTCAGTAATGTTCTGCAGGAAACTTGAGGCACAGTCATATTTCTATCAAGTGATCAATAGCTGCAGGTTGATTTACTAGAACAAGTCGATCAAATCCACCTGAGTGTCACCTGATCGCTGCTTCAATGGAGGGATACAACAGATGATGATCGGGCCGTCGCCGAATCCCAAGAGTTAGAAAATGCACATCAAGTATTCTGACAGTGAGAGTAAACGAGGCTTTATTAGGCCTGACCCGTCTCGCTCAACATGACATGCAGTGAATTTGGATAATTGAAGAGTGTTATCTACATCTCCTGTAGTCATACGACAGCACTGCTGACTGAGGAGGTTGTTGTGTAATGTTTTGTTGTTGTTGTTTGATCCAAACTGGAAAATGTATCTTTTAGCCTCATTTTCATTTACATCAGACTTGAACCTCATGAACTGTCATTTGAAGCTTCATCTCAGATTTGTTTGACTTCTCTAGACCACCGTCACTTCATTTAGCACTCACTTCCTGGAACAATGACATTACAGCGGTAAGAACATTCACATCACATTTTAATCATCCAGCTGACACAGGCTGCCGACAGATTCACTCACCTCATTATTCATGACAAATCCATTTGTATTTGTCAGTGCAGATTCTCTCAAAGATGAACAGAAGGGGGGAAGTGCTGTTTCCCTCCGTCTTCTCAGCACTGTCAGATTTTAGAGAGAGAATTCCTCGTGGGATTAAGACAGATCGATCGATTGACTGCGTCTGGCTGCAGAAACACAAACAGGTGAATACAGTTAAAGGGAACTTGGTCAGACACAGAGAGTGAGTCACTTTCTCTTTATTTTCTTTTTTTTCTTTCAGCCTATATCCTCTCCTTTATAATGTCCCCAATTTCCAAAATGTTTAGAAATGTGGCTAAAATGTGAATTTTATTTGATTATACTTGAATTATGCACAGTTGACCCAACGCAGTAATAGAGTCGGATTGATAAAAGTCAAAACATTTGGAGAAAAACATTTGGGGGACTAAAATATACTATACTATAATAAAATCAAATACTTTTAGAAACTAGTCTGGACAAAACTTGTTGTGTTCAACATTAAAGTTTGGCAGATGTTTTGCTTGCATTGAATACTATCTGATGCTCTTTGGTTCAGCTGCTGGAAGGTAAAAGTCCTTATAACCGCTGCCTATTAGACATCAGATTAAAGAGTTGTACATGATGCCACTGGTTTCATTTCAATATGCTAAAATCTTTGTTAAGAAATCAAATGAATAGAATAATCAACAAATTCAGCATCAACTCATCAGCATGAATCATTTGACACATAAAAGCTCACATGAACCCGTTTGCTACGATGAAGCTTTCTTTTTCTCTGGAAATCTGTATGTTCCTCTTGTAATAGTAGTTTCACATTATGAATACAGTACATATTCCATGTGATATTGTTTTTTTTTTTTTTCTTGGAATAATACTTACATTTTCTTGAAATATTGGTACTTATTGTTGTAATATTGGTACGCTGCTGAAAGATTACTTTTCCTCACAATAGCTATAACTACTTTTTCTTGCCTAATCATCTCAGAAAAAGTAAAAAAAAAGTAAAATGGCACTGATTCTCAAACTGATAATATTGCTGGCTTTTTTTCCTGAAATCTCAGACTTTTTTTTCCAACAGTGGCTCTTTTTAGTAAATGAATGATCGTTGATGAAAATGATTACTCAGCATTTCTCTGCACATGTGTACAGAGTGAAAATGTGTGTGGTAAATAAATATTGTGATTTAACCAGCAGTTTTTTTACTTTGAGATGAGAGTCAGTCCTGCTCAGATCTGCATCTGTTAAGTGAGATGAAGCGAGAGCATCGACTTCACCCTCAGTCTGAACATGTCGCTTGTCAGTTCCCTTTGGGGCTGAAGAGCTTTTATTCTGTTTGCTTCACTCTCCCCACTAAATTTGTCATTTCAGCTTTTAGTCTAGTGTCTATCCTCCCTCGTCTGTCATCTGCCTCTTCATTTCTGTGTTTTGTTTTCCTTCTGAATAATTTTTCTTCTTTTTATTAAAGCCAGCAGCGTTTCTTTGTGCCACCCACTCCGTGTGGTTTTGTCTCTAAGTTTTAGTTTCTTCACTTATCGCTCATGTCTTTTTATATAAATATGAAGCTACAAGCTTTCTTCTCTTTCAGAGAACTGGTTCAGCTGAAAAAAAACCTGCATCACTATTATTGTTATCAGGATATATGATGATATGATATTATGATATAAGCTCATACTGTGGTGAATATTTGTGATATATTTTTTTTTTATAAATACAAGTTTATTTACATTTTCTTTACATTCATAATTATCTGACAGTCTTTACATCACATTATTTGGAATTAACCGAATGTCTTTACATTGTGGGGTTTTTTTAAGAATTTGGCAAAGAAAAATACAACCATTTTCAAAAAAGTTGTGACAGTGCGTAAAACGTCAATGAAAACAGAATGTAATGAATTTCAAATCAAACAAACTCATATTTAAGTGAAAGCAAATCTCAATTCAACAATGTCAAACTGCATTCAGCACATTTTAGAAAAAATACAACAAAG
>NW_027185395.1:1468926-1493926 GCF_022577435.1 Embiotoca jacksoni
TCCGTGTGGAAACTGGGCTAATTGGCTGTCAGTTAGTGAACAGAGAGCTGTCAGATCCACTCCCTGCTCATTTTAGGGAGATTAGCAAACAGCATGCTCATACTGCAGCAGAGGAAACAACACAGCTGATTCTCTCAGCCAGAATGACCTGCAGTGATTTTGGGAAATGCGGAGGAAAATTACATTTTAAAATTAATATAGGAAATAAAAAAAAGTTGGAGCGATGTTCTTACCTGCAAGTTCCAGGCCTGAGTTGCAGCCTAATTTAACAGGCCATGCCTCAGGTTTTACGTATGGTGCTACTGCTTTATAGTTTAGTTATATTGAGCCTTTACTCAATAAATGTGAAGAATTTCTTATCATTTTTCTCGATTAGGGTTCAGCCTATTTGGAGCATAATTATCCGACACTACCAACCTCTCCATTACTTTGGTTACACAACCCGCACCTTAGTAGCATTTAAGTCAGCCATCCTTCATCTACGAACTACCACAACGTACGGGAAAAGACAGACAGTACAGCAAACATGCCTCAAAAATACAAAAATATGTGATGACGGAAATATTATTCAATAAAGTTTATTGTCAAAACACTCAAACTAACTTAAGATCAGGTGACAGAAATAGCACTGCCGTGTGGACAGGAAGTAAACAGCCGCTCTGCTCTGTTTCAATGTTCAGTGTTCATTAAAATGGACTGAATGAAATCCACCAATGAAATGCTGTCAGTGATGATGTGATATCTGGACCGACCATCACGTTAATTTCCTGCTTGATAAAATGTTAATTAGCTGTCAGACAGGCAGCGGAGTCCTCTCCTTTTATTAGAACCACAGCTGCAGCATATTAAAGAACTTCTCCACTAGTTATTTTTCCCTTTGGGAGCATTTGTTCTATTTTATTGTCCAGCGTCGGGTTCGCTATGTTGTCGTCTGAGAAGGAAAAAACAGATAAAGCACAAATGTTTAAGGCAACATGCTCCAAAAACAAAAACACCATAATTACCAAAGACATAAAAGTGTAGTTGCCGTGCATGTTTTATTGAAGGAGAACAGTTTCTCAATCCCACGGCATCCTCATGAAAACTTTAAATCATTATACAATTTAGTGATTCGTGAATAGATGTTCCTCCTGGAGGTATCAACAGATTCGGTAGCCAACATGGTTGATTATTCACTTAGAAAAGATGACTTACTCAACATACGGCTACTGTTGTTACTCAGGGAAATTCTGAAGCTCTCAATAATTTACTAAATTATCAAACTCATTCTGCTTTGACAAAGAAATAAAGAAATAAAGTTGTACATTGTGGGACCTGTGATACATCCATGGCTACTCTGAGCTCTGCAGCTGGAAGGAACCAAACAGCTTGAACAAAGATGGTCTTTTCACACGGGAGCTGTTCGCCCGGAGCGAAGCGTACTGTGAAAAGCATGGGAGGGTCTGTGTGTACTTATCAGACTCAGAACAAATACAACGTACAAAGAAGTTTACTTTCAAAATTGCATAAATAAAGCTAAATAAAACACTTATATCCAGTCTGCAATATGTGAGGGGGCTCATAGCCTCGTAAGTTGGACTTTTGACATCTTACAAACAGGAGTGTGTAGTCAGGATCATGTTTCAACAGCTCCACCAACCTTTTATGAAGTCGTTTGAAGAGTTCTTAAATATAGCAGATGTTTATCTATATGTAAACATCCTGCATTTTATGTTAATTAAAGGAGCTAAATACTTTTTCCACAATGGATTTTCACCGAAACCTTTGCTGTGTGTCAATTTACATACGTATGTACTTCACTACGAGTACCTGGATGGGGTCAAATCGGGATTTTAGTTTTTACCCTAAACGGTCACCATCCTGCTACGAAGTGCAGCGGGAGGAACCAGCAAGCTGTTTCTAAACTGCTGCAACCGCTGCACTATACCGATGCAAGTTGTATATGTCCACAAAAGGGTTTATTTGTCACAAAGTTGTGTGCGTGAAACAGGGTACAAAAGTGCACAATGGATTTGAGACAACACTACCCTGTTAAAATGCATGCACCACACTAGTAAGTGTATTCACTGTACGTTTATGAAATATTAGAGTATTCACTGTACGTTTACCAAATATTAGAGTACTCACTGTATGTTTACCAAATATTAGAGTACTCACTGTATGTTTACCAAATATTAGAGTACTCACTGTATGTTTACCAAATATTAGAGTACTCACTGTATGTTTACCAAATATTAGAGTACTCACTGTATGTTTACCAAATATTAGAGTACTCACTGTATGTTTACCAAATATTAGACCAAATATTAGAATACTCTGTATGTTTACCAAATATAAGACCAAATATTAGAGTATTCACTATACATTTACCAAATATAAGTGTACTCACTGTAAGTTTACCAAATATAAGTGTACTAAATATAAGTGTGTGAATTGGGACGCATCCATTGATGTTTCCCTCAGTGTGCCTTCTCTCTTCTATGTATTTTGTCCTTGGAGGTCATTGTAGTCTTTAAATGCTGCACACACAGGGACAGTCCCTTAATACAGACGTTGTGCAGTGTTTTCCCCGGTGAGTGGGGGGGGGGGGGGGGTAACACGTTGATGTGGTTTCACTGTCAGTCACACAGCGGATGGTGAAGGCAGACTCCTCTGACTGACTGCAGGCTGGAAACACAGACGCTGATCAATAAGTGGGCTGTCGGGAGCTGAATGTATGAGCTTCCGTCTGAGCCCAAAACAGACCAATTGTACGTCTATCAGGCTCCACTGTCGTTATCTGTTGAGCCTGACAAACAGCTTGCTACTGCATGTTTGTGTTTTCACTGCCATCCTCACTGTCTTTGTTTCCGTTAATCTACAATATGGAAATTAAAATCCTGGTTTCTAATTGGCTCAGTTTGAACTTTTCTCTTGACCTTTTTTGTTGGAACCAAGTTTATCACCACAATCGACTCCTTTTACCATTATTTTATAGTGTTGTGGAAAAACTCTCCATTATAGCTGCTTTAAGACTTTTTAAAGTCTACAAAGTACATTTAGATTCTTGTGCAGATTCCAGATGAACTTCACCCTTCACTCTTCAGACAGACAGCACGCATCACAAAATTACCTTGGTGACCTTAATGTAATGTGATTTTTTTTTTCTCTGGAAATTAGTTTAATTTGTTTTTCTTAATGGAGAGGACCAGTGCAACACAGTCCTCCACTGACAGCATTACATTATTGGAAGACAAACTGAAATTGAATTTCAAGAGCTGAATTAGAAATCATCTGACTGAGTTAAGTAATTAAATTACAAAATAAATGGAATTATCTATTATAGATTGTGAAAAAAAAAATTTAAATCACATTTACTGTTCAAAATGTTGATGATTACATCCAAATATATTATTTTTTGTAAAACAAAAGCTTGTATGTTAATAATATCCATCCCTTCATACGTCTGGACAGGCTTCCTTCATCTGGCAGAATTAAACTTTCAGCCGTGTTTGTGTTTAGGTCTCATGTTTGAATTTGGACCATCTGCAAATCAATTCAATGTACATTGTTCGAAGCAACATGCAGAATCCAGTGTCAACATGTAAACGGCACTGAGCCTCGATGAGAGTTTTATCATCACTCAGCAGGGAGTTGAACTGAATGTAGACTTGAGTTGAGATTGTGTGAATATTTCTCCTTTACTGCAGTCAGTTACAACATACATACTTGTGATTTGTTTTGATGTTTGTGCTGTAAAATGAAGACAGTTTTAAAAGTCATCAATAAAGTAATCAAATGCAACAAGTTACATTATTTTGATGAAGAGATTAAATCAGTTCCCTTACTTATTACATTTTTAACTTCAAGACATTGTAAGTCAACAGTTTGATGACTAAGAAGTATTGTATGTGTGTCCAAATCCAGATAAACAGGGTTGCTGTGGAGACTAAATGTACATAAATCCTGTTTGCCTTCCCCTCACAGTCTGAAGTAGCCATTACTCAAACCTCCCTGGTGTTTGTGAACACTTCTCATCACTTTGCACACCTGTTTCTCTGCTCGGTAGACTCCCTCTCTCCGGTCCTTCTGCTAATTCAGACCTGCTTGCTTTGTTTTCTGCTGGCACATTGTACCCTCCTGTCATCAGTGTTACAATCTGCTGATACGGCGCAGCATCCACAGACCACCCACATGTGCTGCATGAGAGTGAAAACAAGCTGATGATGCAACAGTCGAGACAGACGTACCACATTCATGGAAGTGGAGTTTTGTTGACAATAAAGAACATACATTGCTCCTTGGGATTTGTTCTTATGTCTTCATTTTCTCTTTGTTGTTGTCTGTGTCTCTTCGTATTTCGGGCTCTTACTGTGTTTTTGCTGACGTCACCGTCGTGGCATGAAAGCTTCAACAGAGCAAAGACTGCAGTAGTTGTCTGAGCTTCACGGCTCAGTTGTGAACTGTGTTGAGTTTCTGAGTGCCAACAGTGTGGAGGGGAAATTAGGGGATTTGGGGTCACTGCTGAGCACTTTAGCTAAATGAGCTTTAGTGTTTGAGAGCCTTAGTGTGTGAACAGGCTTCATAATGAGCGGCTGGAAGCTTCAGTCCCGAAAATCACAGAGCAAACAGAGTCATCATGGAGGGGAGTCCGCCTGTTACGTTGGGAACTGGTGGAGATTAGGCGATAATGTGAGGATCCAGCAGTCTCTCTCTGAATCATGCCATCGCTGCCCCCTGCTGAGCATCACCCACACTGCTGCTTCTGCTGCCGGGTGCAGCCTTGCCCAATGAACAACTTTCAGAATGTAACATGTAAAGTAAATGTACAGGAACTTTAAAAAGACACTGAAGAAAGTGACGTGGTTTTGTGTGCAAAGCAGAAAACCGCATCTAAAGTTGACCTTTGACCCTGTCTTCACACCTAAATGTGATTGGACGATGACTACCGAAGCACAAAGCAGAGTCAAGCTGTCCAATCCGATATTCAGATGATTCACTTCCCCACAAGTTTGGAAAAATTTAGATTTTCAGCATGAACAACAGCACAGGCTCTTCAATGAGCCTCGTTTTATTTAGTTGCATTTAATGATATTGTATAAAATGATGGAAAACATTTTAATGCGTCGCTGCTTTTTCTCTTTTTTCTCATTTAAGATGGACTGAGACGAAGTGGAAAACTGTCCTGTGGTCTGATGAAGCAAAATTATAATGAGTTTACATGTTTTTCAAAACATTGCATTTTGTTTTTATTTACATTTTACACAGTGTCCCAAATTTTTTGGGAAACAGGGTTGTAGACCTCCTGGATTAAAATGGAGGTTCCAAACTGTAGTGTCAGAGCTCCACATGCTTAATACTTATCTTACATTAGACTGAGCTGGATCTGATCAGCTGTTCTCCGAGGTGAGTCGACACGGTCAGAGTTAATTTGTAACAGGCTTCAGGTCTCAGCCCCAGCAGGACAAAACCATCATCACCCGCCATCACGACTGTCATCATCATCATTTGTAATCACAGAAAAATCTGTTTCTGTCGTCTGTACTTCCATCAGTGGTGGCTGTGGCTCAGGCAGCTCTCTGCGTCAGCGCCGAGGCCAGTGTTTAAATTTAGCAGGTCACGTCCAGTCCCATCTATTCACCATGTCTTTTACAATGACATCATTACCTTCCAGTGACACCACACCTCAGCAACATCAAGGACACATCAGGCGGCATCAGTTCACATCATCCGTTCACTGATGAATCTGTGAGCAAACCACAGGTTCTGTAGGATCATGGAATATTAAAGCATTAAAAAAAATGCTACTTTCCAGTCACCTCCTCAGTTAAAGAGCGTGTTTTATGCATCTGGGACCAATAGTGAAGATAATTGAATACGATAGTTTCTTTTACAAATGATATCAATTTGAAGGTTTGAGTAAAACGTTGAAAAATGTCAGTGAATTTCAGAATATCTTACATTTAGTATATTGTATTATAATAATAATAGCTAATTAAAACTGCAAACAGTGATATGCGGGCCCTCGCACGCTGCACGTCAGGGATCCAGCAGGTCGGGCCGTCCACCGAATTTCATGCATTATAGGTAAATGTAGCGGCATCTGTTTAGGGGGCGCTAGTGAGCCATTTGGTCACACCCACTCGGGACTCCACTAAAACAGTTCAAATTGTATTTAATTTAATTCAATTTCATTGTTTTAGTTTATTTTATTTAATGAAAAAAAGTCATACTATAGCATTTCGGGCAAAATATTACATAAAAGTCATATGAAATATGAAAAAAAGTAATATTATAGTATTTTGTCCAAATTATGAAAAACAAGTCATACTACTGAATGTCGTCCACAATATCTAAAAAAGTCATACTATAGCAAAATATGCTAGTGGAGGTCATGATGCCAAGAGAAACACATGTCCAATGAATTTGGTGTGTGCAGGTGAAACTGGGTGCCATGCTCCAGTTAGGGGGCGGTAGCGAGCCATTTGGCCACGCCCACTCGCAAAACACATATCGTCTCACCACGCCGGATGTATTTGCCATGTTTCATGAGGTTTCAAGCATCCTTTCACCTGAAACATAAAGTTCCTGTGTCACGGCGAAACATCAAACTTTGACGCATCGCCACGGTGACGCCCTTCGAAAAGTCACGCAAAATCCTGAATATATCCTCATCAACATGTTAAGGCTATTCTGACCCGACTTTAGGTTCATGTGATCAACCAGCTCAATGAAGCATGTGAAAGTATGAAAAGTTGAATTTCCAGTTTAAAGCAGGGGCGCTATGACTATGAGCGCATTTTACCATACAGATGTCTTCAGGGCCGGACTGTTATCATACGTGTAAAGTTTGGAGACAGTCGGTCCATGTACATAAGATTTAAAGCTATTACACTTTCATGGCGAGACACACCGATCGACGAAAACAAAATCTTTTTACAACTTTTAATCCCAAAGGTGTTAAGAAAAATTCTGCAGGAGTTCATTAAAGCACAACATGTACGAATCGGCAAAAATTCAATATGGCAGACTTCATGTTAAGTTTAGGTCTTAGTGCCAAAAGACTTTTTTTTTATATGTAGGTATACTACATACTACATGTCCACCGAATTTCGTGCATGTAGGTAAAACTAGGTACCAGGACTGCAGTTTAGGGGGCGCTAGTGAGCCATTTGGCCACGCCCACTCACGAAACCACTACAATATGTTAATTTTCGCCACGACTGATGCGGGTTCCAGAATTCCTTGAAGAACAACAGGGCTTTCACACCACTCGGTGCTCGGGCCCTAATAAAGTCATGGCCGGAAGCCTATTTGTTCTGGTTTATAGCGTCTCCTCTTCCACTGCCGAAGGTGATTGTATTCCTCTACATACCAAGAGAATCCCTCGGCGCATCGTTACCACTCCTCTGCTTCAAGTCTTTCCTGAAGATGTTGAATCTGCTCACATTCAGACGCCACAGTATTTGTGAGGTCAGTTGATGCTCCCGTTCTCTCACAGGGGTCAGATGAGTTTGAGGTCAGAGATCTTCAGAGGTCTTGTCTACTTTGCTTTGTGCATGAACGTAAATTGAAACAAGTAAGAGACAAACACAAACTGTGATGTTGGAAGCAACACTATCAGAGATTTTCCCTCTCTGGATGTAACAAACCAGAAGAAACAGAGTCAAATCCAGTGTGGACAAAGATGTCCACATACTTTTGGCTATGTAGTATAAAAAAGAATGGTGTCTGGTTGGAGTTCTTCACTGTGTGTTGCTGCTCTCTGGTGGTCACAAGAAGAACTGCAGCAGCATCAGGACACCCTGGACTCGCTGACAGTGCAACGTTTCAGATGATGGTGGTGGTGGGTGTCCTGCTGTATGCTGCTGAGGTGGCAGCATGACACAACATCCCTGCAGGTCAGAGAAGGAGCTGCAGCTCACAAACCTCCATCCAGAGGCAGTGGGTCGTGACTTGGACTGTTGATTGTCTCCTTCCTCTCCTGCCTCGGCTCTCTCCACATTCTGTTGGACTGTGTTTTCATGAGTGCACTTTTTATTCCATTCATCTATTGATTTATTGATTGGTTGATTTTTCTTCGGTAATCCATTTTGGTCTCGGTCGTGCTTTCAGTCTTCAGATCCAGATCTTTTTTTTTAATCTAATTTCCCTGTTGGGATGAATAAACTGTCTGTCTGTCCGTCTATCTATTTATCTTAGAAGTGACATTTTTCTCACTTTATTAAAGCCTCTGTTTTTGATGGAGCATGTGTGGTCTTGTCGTATTAGTTTGTTGTGATATGATCTTCTTAGTTGTTGTTGGCATCAAACCGTGTCATCTTCTCACCAAGATACTCTGCAGCCACAAACTGTACTCAAGTAAAAATACTTTTACTTACGAACTAAAAAGTCATTAAAAGGGTCAAAGGTTGTAAATGGAGTAACGAAGTAACTCAGTTTAGTACAAAAATATTTGAAAAGCTCACTTTTGTCTATTTCTTTTTTTGACATGACTGACACTACTTCAACCAGGAAACGACAATATATTCAGTCTGTATCTCACAATGTGAACAAAAGATGTCCTCGTGAATATTATGTTCATTTTACACTCTATGAAACCTTTGAAATGACACTATTTGATTGTTAGAAAAAATAATTATATGCGTGGATAATATCTATTACGTAAAATAGGAAGTATAAGAGTGTCAACATGTTAGAGTCCTTCAACCTTGACATAATTATAGTATACAATAAGATTAAAAGGACATTTAAATAACACAGTCTGACCAGTGACATCAACATTATTCACTCAGATAAAAATCATAAAACACATATATAGCAGATATTAAAACATTTCCAAGTCCAACAAATTTGCAGAGAATGTCTAATATTATACGACTCTTTTAGGATCATTAGGAGATAATAAAGTGATGCTTTCTCATATTTGTCTATTAAAGACTGTTCCGTCCACTTTTTAATGTTTACCTGAGAAAGAACATGTGTTTGAAATATTATATCAATCACGTCCATGTAAAACCAAAAAGTAGTCTGTCTTTTTATTTGGTCTCTGAGTTATCCAGCATCATAAACTGAGTGTAGATAACATTAAATGTATTGATATTTACACAACAGACTCTCCTTGTCTAGTGTCTGCGAAGTCCTCTGATGCACTGACTTCAGATCAGTGTTGGTGACATGATGTTTGCGTGTGTGAAGCGTGTCTGGTTGGTGGCACATGTTAACACTTTTGGATTCCTGCTGAGAAAATTGTTTGTTGTGTGTGAAGGTTTCATTAGAAAGAGATTGTTGTAGCTGCAGCATCTTTCCTTCAATTACACACACACACACACACACACACACACACACACACACACACACACACACACACACACACACACACACACACACACACACAACACACACACACACACACACACAACACACACACACACACACACACACAACTAAACAAAATCTGCTCAATTAATTCTTGCTGAAGACATTGTGTTGTGTTGTGTGTGTGTGTGTGTGTGTGTGTGTGTGTGTGTGTGTGTGTGTGTCTCTATATTTGTGAGGACCTTGACTGAACACTTGAGACCTGTTTAAAGTTCATACTTCAAACTTAACCCATACCACCTTGAAGGCTGTGGATGTTTTTCTGCTTCAACATCAGGGTTCCACTCGGTTAAAAATATGGACTCAATGTGCATCATGTCAGAAATATAAAGGGAAAACTATGTTTTTTATTTACTTTTATTATTAACAAAAAAAGCTGAATCCAAATAAGCCAAAATCCTATTGGAGACACACAGACAGGTTCTTCCTCCACACAGTGACTCCCAATAACCAGGTCAAGTTGAGACTAAGAGCTCCTCTCAGTGGACAAATAGAAAAACTACAACCTCTGGGTCGACATCCAGGCTGAAAAGTTTGTCTGTTTGGTGGGTAAGAAAGAACTTTGTGGTTGTGAAAGGAGCTGTGTATGCACCTCGCAGAAAAAATAGATCAATGGTGAAGTTAGTGGTCCTGATGCAAGGAGGAAGGCCACAGAAATAAAAAAACAAAACATAAACACAGAGACAGCCGAGCCCACACAAGGTCAGCGGAACAAGTTCAGCCCTCCCAAACAGCGTTATCGATTCACAGACCGACTCACTCAAGAAAACAACAGTTTCATTCTGAACAACAACACTGTGGCAAAGCAAAGGAATAAAACACAAAAACATCATCACCCTCATGACATTGCAGGAGCTTAACTGTACTCAAGTCGATAAGGAGGCAATATACACAAATCTGACCATGACTGTGCAGAAATAGTCGGCCATATTTCAAAATGCACTGCAAGGTTGTCACCAATACGATAGAAATGCAAACAGAGGCTGATGAAAGCACAGCTCACAGGCGTCTCCAGCTAATCATTGATGCAAGATGTGGTTTCAGTGGTCAGAGAGCTGCTTTAAGACACAACAATCAAAGAATTATAGCTAAAATGTTTCTAAAATCTAAAACCCTCCTCCTTTATATTCACTCGCTCCACTGATTGGCTGTGGGGGGGGAGTCCCGCCCACCTACGACTGCCGTGCCAGCTCTGATGATCGGTGTCTTCAGCTGTCCTTCAAACAAAGAAGAACTTGTGCCGGTGCACCAGATCAGTGATTAAAGACTTGAGCCGTGGCCATGAACATGCCTGCTACACATGTAGATTATAAAACATGCAAATTAAACACTGCATGCTAAAAAACACATAATGCAAATAAAAACATGCTAAAGCCGATATAAAAGCAACCAAACACAGCAAAACTAAAATGGCCTGTTCTCTGCCTGACGTCATGTAGCTCATGTTTTCCTGGTCATCGTGGAACTTCGAGATTTGACTTGTGGTGGTGAGTCCACATAAAGCCGAGATAGATGGAGAGTTCTTCAGCATGCATCTTAAAAGCATCGCCACCGATGGGGCTGCAGTCATTATAATAATTATTATTATAATAATAACAGTAATTATTAATTGCCAACTGGCTTTCCTTGTGACAGAAAAACGCCTTTAATGTCACTGCCTGGTACACTGATTACAACTAGTCAGAGAAGCTCTTCAAGAAGGGACTCACTAATCACTGAGTTATCTTTTTAAACTCCACTCACTC
Organism: Embiotoca jacksoni; assembly: GCF_022577435.1. Taxonomy (NCBI): domain Eukaryota; kingdom Metazoa; phylum Chordata; class Actinopteri; family Embiotocidae; genus Embiotoca; species Embiotoca jacksoni. The sequence continues at coordinate 1,480,029 of NW_027185395.1, forward strand.
CATCAGCAACTAGAAATGATAGAAGTAGTGGATGAGCTCAACATACAAATATGAGATATTGGTCAAACTTTCACCATCAGATGCGTCTCCAGTGGCGAGAAGAAAGCAAAAGCTCTAAGATCTCTGCACTCGCTCTCCATTTTAAAACGTCTCCTCTTATGTTGAGAGGCAAAATGCATCAACGTTTTCACAGCCATGAAGACATCTGGTGGGAAATCAATGATGAAGGCTAAAGCGTGTCTCATCAGACCGTGGAGCTGACAGACGGCAGCCGGAAAATAAACAAGCATCGCTTTTATGAATTGGTGGTTGGCAGTCAAGCCAAGCGCTTCAGGGAGTCAAACATAGTCCAGAAGCTCATAGCTCTTGATAAGCACTTTTGGCAGAGAGCAGGAGGCCTTGATTTTGTACGGCGAACATGAAGCACACAGCGAATCTAAATCGCTATGGGAACCAGATAGGAAAGCTGTGGAGCAGTTTAGAAGCCAGAAACTGTAGAGAACACCACAGAACATAAACCTGCAAAGACTATGCATAGCAAGGTGCACTTACCTTCCAACCTGGTAAAACGTGAAATAGACATGCCGGTCCACTACAGCAAAACGTGAAATAGCCACGCTTTGGCCTGTCTAGGCGTGACAGTTACACGTTTTCCTGTAGTGGACAAAAATGAATGCTGGAGCCATGTGATTTACAAGAAAATGAAACTTATAGCTAAAACACAAAAAAACAACTCAACAAAAACGTGGTCACCTCCTGGATTCGGACATCATCCTGCATGGTAGTCCATGACTGATGCCCCAAAACCAAAGTCCTGCCCCCTGATACTGTGAAAAAAGTACTTTACTGTAACGCCTAGACAGGCCAAGGCGTGGCTATTTCACGTTTTGCTGCAGTAGACCGGCGGGTCTATTTCTGAAAAATGAGGGTGTCGGTGAGGCGAGTGTCCTGTGAGCTCTCTTCGGCAGTGCATAGGAGTTACCTACATGATAATGATACTAGCCTGGTTCATGTGTGTGCACACCATGGACAGCAACCCCCCCCCCCCTTCCACCACCTGCCACCAGGGATTTTGCACACTGGGTACAAGCACATCAGTGGCTGTTGAACATAAGCTGAAACACAGCTGCAGCAGTAGTTCACATGTAAAGGAAATAACAGAAACAGTGGTTGTCCATGAAAAATGACACACAATACGTGCATTAATCATTTCTAACGACACAATTCTGCATTAAAAGAGATGAAAACGTGCTTCTGACTTGGCACAAAAGATAAAAGATGATGTTTTAGAGCGATGGACACGGCATGAAGCCAACGTCTACAGACGCTCCAGATGAAACTTTGCCAAAGAATTTGAAAAGAAGCCTGATGCACGCAGGCAGCACTTTGTTCGGTCGAATGAAACCAAAATAAATCAGGTGGAATCAGATGGTGACGACCGTGTTTGATGTAGAACGAGTCCAGTCCATGTGCCCAAGTGTCCTTGGGCAAGACACTGAACTCCAAGATGTTCCCTTGTGTGTGTGTGTGTGTGTGTGTGTGTGTGTGTGTGTGTGTGTGTGTGTGTGTGTGTGTGTGTGTGTGTGTGTGTGTGTGTGTGTGTGTGTGTGCAGTCTATTTATAGTGGCACTATGAATGCAAGCTTGTGTTCCCAAATACTAAATAAAAAGATGATTCCCAGTTTCAAGAAGCTTGGCAGGAGAGGAATTCTCCAGGATGCCAATGATCCCAAACACACTGCTGGAGAGTGCAAGAGTTTTAAAGATAAAAAAAAAAAAAAGAAGTAAAAAAACTAAATCTGGCCAAGAAGTCTCTTATCTGACATGAATCCAACAGATCACCTCTGGGTTGTTTGAAATTGGAAGGCGGTGCAACAAAACTCCTCCAGCAAAGAGCAGCTGAAAGGAATCACATGACGCATGGCAGAGCAGATTTGTGGAAGACTGGTGGGATCCCTGTTCAATCTGTCATCAAAAGGAAAGGCCGACATGCAACATACTAAAACAATAGGATAGTCTCATTAATTCAGGGTGTGGAGGATTTTAATGCACTTAAAGATTGAACGATTGAGATTGAACTTCGCAGCAAACCTGTTTGTTTTTAAATATACATGAGATCAGATAGCCCACACTTCAATTTCAGATCTTACAATTGTAATGAGATGATGATATTTTGGATCATTTAACCTCTCAGTGATATTAAACATTGGTTCAGTTGGACTGTGTTACTCTGGGTCAAGATTTTATGGTTTTAATTTCTTCGTTGGCAGGAAAAATGGACGTTGATTGTTTTCTTGTTTTATCTCAAAATATAAAAAAAACAAAATCAAAATCAAAAGCTTTCTTTGTCACACTGTCTAATACAGATGAGTCATTTTGTTGTATAGAAACGTACCAACAAAATATATTTGTATAATGCATGTTAGAGTGTATTCTGACATTACTTTATTATGCTGCAGTTTTTCTTGTCCCTATTACAAATTATACAATAATGTTGACAGAGTTGGAAGATACTCAAAAATTAACCGTTTTAATTAGTTTCCTTAAAAAACGTTAAAAATGCTCCGTTTTAGTTAGTTTTGTATTCCAGATTTTATCTTCGTAAAAGTTCTTTGAATACACAAAGTGAAAGTCCTCGTTATAAATTCAGGTGTTTTCAGTGGTGACGTGTGGAGGCTTCGGGCTCCTGAAAGATTTTCATCATTGTAAAGATATTATACAAAAAAGTTATAGTGTCTTTACAAGTCTTTGAAAAATCAGTACCTCAAGTTAACTTCTGTCTGTTTTGTTGCAGGAAATGTTACAACTTTGATATTTGAATCGATAACTTCACATAAATGCATAACTCCAATCTCAGCAAGTCTAAACAGCGACATAACATCACCAGTATCATACATTCAAAGTCCCAGTGATAAATAAATATGAAGTGAAATGCATTAATGAATTGCCTCTGATATATAAGAGGAGAAGTATAAAGAACTGTAAACGGAAAATACTCGAGTTATGTACCTTCATATCATACTGAGGTACAGTACTTGTAATTTTCTTTAAGTTACACAGTGAAGTTGCATCTGTGTGTTGATTCTGTTAGAAATGTTCATGAGTTTTTCGATTTTTATGTTTTCATGCCGTCATTAAAAGGATGGAAATCCCCAAAAGTGAATGAGTTTATTCACTATAGAGCAATGATTCCATGATATGAGGTAAGAAAAACATATTGTATGACCCACTGCCTCTGGCACCAGGCAGCAATAAAGTGATTCTTTAACCATCAACACCAACAAAAACATTTTAATAATACTTGCTATGAATCAAAAAGGCGAGATATTTCATTGAATTCTTACTGGATTTATTTTTTTGAATATTTTCTAAATATACATGTTGTCATGTAACTTTAATCACGATAAATGCACAATTTTCTTCTCTTCCCGAGGCAGCGGCTCTTCGCCGGAGGCTGATGGGTGGAAGAGTTTTTATCACCTTCTCCTGGTTGATCTGCTGATTTCAGGGCGACTCCAACTTTCTGAAGCTCTGCTGAGCTTTCTGAGCTCGTCTCGTTCTCTCATCAAAGAAACTCTGCTGGAACCGATTCCTCTGATCCAGCCGGACCACCCACTGCTGCCTGAGTCTGGAGACGGAGAACAAACGAGGAGGAAAAGAGTCAGCTGGTGTTCAGAATGAAAACAGCTCTACTTCAAATAAAATAAAATAAAATAAAAGGATTAGCATTGACATCAACATTGTGTATGTTATGAATCCAAAACAGTTTTAGAAAATATCACGCAAAGTAGCAATTCAGGTAAAAATGGAACGATGGTGCGACAAATTCATCTGAGAATATGAGATAGATAATCAGGAAACGAAGCTGTAGGTCGGATAAAATGTTTAAAATGTGCACACAATGGCGCTCATTGGCGAGGCTGGCTGTTTTCTTCTCTGTGAACGCGGTCTGGTCCTTCTGAGCGGCGGACCAATCAGTGACCAGTGTTGGTGGTTAACTGCGTTTGTCCCGACCCTCCTTCACTGTGATTGGACAAGTTCAGCGCTCAGTGCAGAAAAAACTCTCAGCACCTCGTCAGTGTGTTCATAATGTGTGTATATAATTCATCCTCAGTGCATCTTGGTTCACATTGGAAAGCCGCCTACTCAGCACATGTCCACTGAATAAGAAATACAAATGAATGCGCCTCTGTGTTTGTATCTGACCAGCTGCTTCCATATTTTGCCGTTTTGTACAGCAGGTTTGTTAGTTTTGGTTGTTTTCTTTCCTCCATTCAATCTTCACCTGAACATCTCTGCCTGCTCTTCTTATTTTTTTGCTACCAGAAAAAAATCTCCTGCGTCTCTCTGACACTGAACTGAACAGAAAGCAGGAGAGATTTACAGCCATAAAGCTGCTTATTGATATAAAACACAGGCTGCATGAAGCTGTTTCACCAAAGGCTCCTCTGGGTTTATCTTTCTGTTCATTTTCATGTTTGTTCAGACATCCTTCTCAGGTTGTTCATTAATCCACAGCAGCAGAGCTCAGCACTGCAACAATTAAATAATGTGACCCGAACCGGTCGGGTCGTGATGGAAACACTGAGCTTAACTCAGCAGGAAGTGGGCCGCAATAATGACAACTTATCCTCTCTGAGATTTGCTTTAGTCACAAGTGGATTCTGCGGGCGGGTGGGGTGGGGGTGGAGTGGGGGTGGAGCGGGGGTGAAGGGGGGTGGAGCGGTGGTGGAGCAGAGGTGGAGCGGTGGTGGAGCGGGGTCTGGACATGCCTGCAAAGTCAGCGTCACCGGACCAAAAATAAAAAAGGTTTTGACCTGATGATGGTGCTGAGTGAGATTTTCAGAAATCACCACATTGGTCACAGCAAGTGAGCGTGACGGCTGCTGAAGCTCGCTCTGTGTGTGTGTGTGTGTGTGTGTGTGTGTGTGTGTGTGTGTGTGTGTGTGTGTGTGTGTGTGGTGCTGCCAGCTCTGTGCTTCTACACCTAGTTTCCTTTGGATAACAGCCATCGGTTGTTATAGACAGTCTGAGGTCCAACAAGTGAAAAGTCGTAACCAAAACACAGGAACTTGATTTTTGTTTATGAGTAAGAATAGTGAACCAGAAAAACGGACCTGTTAAATCATTAACATGATATATAATTATAGCCTACAAGGGGTTTCTGCAATGATTTTAGAGTTTACAAGTGATCACAGATCTTTTCCTTTTCTACTTTTGCTGGGAAACACTGAAAGGCTTCATGACAAGCTGCAGCAGCGAGGACGACAGCTTCACGGAAACAAACAGGCAGCGTTTGGAGATCACTAATGAATATGTCTACATATAGTAACCTATGTGATATAGCAATCCATCTTTTAGTTTTACCTTGGTAGAGACAGACTGAAAAGTACCCTAATAGGTTCTCACAATCGACTGAAGCATGTCAGACATTTAAATTCCTCTCAAACAGCAGCACAGTTTGTAAAATGTTTCACTTGTAAATGTTGTCTTCAGACCCAGCTTACACAAATCCTTTGAGCTATATTTCTCTATTAAGACCCACTTTACACAAAAAATATTGTTATTTTAATGCTGCTGAAACAATGATGTATGTCAAATGAAGGATTTTCATGATGCACCAAATAATTTTAAGCCACAAATCACCTCCAGCTGTTCCCCTGCAGAAGACAGGCAGTGATTTTGTAAAGTGTCTCCAAAGAAGAATAAAGTCATTTATATGTGGCTGTGTGTCGGATGTGTGAGGAGCTTCAGAGGCCGTAACTCCTGGGCTTAAATTAATCATGCACACATCCAGTGAAACTCGATCTTCAGTCGACGCTGTCAGGGATAGTTGTGTTTCGGGAAAGGAATTGTGTGTGTGTGTGTGTGTGTGTGTGTGTGTGTGTGTGTGTGTGTGTGTGTGTGTGTGTGTGTGTGTGTGTGTGTGTGAGGCTGCAGGATTAATATTGTTGTGTCTGTGTTAGCTCACACTCGTCTGTCAGCGCGGTCCGTCTCGTGTCCGTTAATCTGCAGCGTTGTGCTCGTCCGTCCTCAGATATCCACACTGATCTCCGGGATTCGAACCTATAGCCGAGCCGGCTCTAATCAACATTCTCAGGCTACTATGTGATGACAGACAGACGAGCTGTAAACATAACTGAAGCATTTTCTAAACTAATCAAGTTATGACACAAAGGAAGGTTTATTTTGAATGTTCTTTTCCTCTGTGACTCTGCTGAACCCTGCACTTCATCCTTCTATCAAACGTGTGCTCTTCATCAAACCCCAGAACTTTATTTTAAATTTTAATAACGTTTATAAAGTTTCCAAAGACACCAAATATATCAGGGGGAGTTTTTGATCAGTTTTGCTAAAATAATGCATAAAACATGAAAGATATTTCCCTTCTGATATAATACTGTATCCATAAATACTTTGAGGTTTGAATATTAAACTTGCATATTTAGTATTTAACCTAAACCTGAACTCATCTTCTAACTTTACATCAGTTAGACGAGGCTAAATAACACAAACACTTTACTTTGAAGGGCAAACTAACAAACATGATCATCCTGTTGAATGTTGAATCATCATCTCATTAAAACTTCGACACAAACTGAAGACAGGAACACATATTATTTTATATTAGTATTGCACGGCTGTGTGGGGAGTAGAAAAAGTTCCAAGGCCGTTCCTTGACCTTTGAAAGTCTTCAGAAAGTCTCCAGCGATGAAGTGATGAGTCGGGCGAGGTGTTCTGATGACATCACGTTTCAAAGAGGGGCGGAGCTTCACTGTCCGAGACCGAAGAAGGCACGTCAGGTCAGGAGACACCAGGTGGGTTTTCTTTGACGTTGGTGGGGTTGTGCAACCGTGAATTCGTCCCCCAGAGAAAGACTGTCAACACCGAGTTCCACTGGGACCTTCTGAGGGAAACATTCACCACCTCAACTGTGACCTGAACAACTGGCTTCTCCAACACAGTGTTAAAAACACAGTCAGAAATTATGTGGGGGATTTTTGTTGGAGACAGAGATGCTTGAAGACTGAAATAAACAAATACTACGAGGGTAAATCAATAAGTTCCGAGACAGGAAGATCAAACCCTGATGAGGAACTGGTCCAATCGTCCTCAGTTCCTGAGGTCCACTGGTGTTTGAGCAGCGTTCTGCTGCGTCTGTGATGGTTTTCACTCCTGAAACTTGATCAGAGAGCGAACATCAAAGTTTGTGAAACATTTCTGGGGAACAGAGAGACGTCTCAGGGAGACCAATCGTGTCTTCGTGGTCTCGGACCTCCTGAAGCATCCGAAGAGTCTCCGTTGATGATTTCCAGAGTTTGATAGTAAATCTGACGCATCGATCCGCTGCTCACAAACACGGTGGAACTCAGGAACTGATGCTGATCAACTCTGTTCCAGTTCCTCATCAGGGTTTGATCTTTCTGCTGCTCCGTGCACGTCGCCGTGCTTCGCTCCGTGCACACGCACGAGCACTAGTCCCGGAACGTTTTGATTTACTCTCGTAAAATGCTTTTAAAGTAGTTTTCTTTAATGGCCAGAACACAAAACTGGTTGTATTGATCTTGGTTTGACCAGGATCCGTGTGCAAATCAGGGTCAACTGCAGCCCAAAGGGTCGTGGTAATACTTCAGTAATGGTAATACTTCAGTCATGTGATACTTCAGTAATGGTAATACTTTAGTAATGTAATACTTCAGTAATGGTAATACTTCAGTAATGGTAATACTTCAGTAATAATACTTCAGTAATAATAATACTTCAGTAATGGTAATACTTCAGTAATAATAATACTTCAGTAATGGTAATACTTCAGTAATAATAATACTTCAGTAATAATAATACTTCAGTAATGGTAATACTTCAGTAATAATAATACTTCCGTAATAATAATACTTCAGTAATGGTAATACTTCAGTAATAATAATACTTCAGTAATAATAATACTTCAGTAATGGTAATACTTCAGTAATAATAATACTTCCGTAATAATAATACTTCAGTAATGGTAATACTTCAGTAATAATAATACTTCAGTAATAATAATACTTCAGTAATGGTAATACTTCAGTAATGGTAATACTCACTGTATGTCACTTCCTTATCATCGCACTGAACCACCGACACGGCTCGCTCATTGGTCCGCCCCTCAGACGATGAGCAAACATTAAAGTGAGCAGCTACTTCTACATGTCTAACAACCATCTTAGAGTTTGCTGGGATTGTAAACAAGTCTTTGCTCTGGAAACTACAAACTTGTAACAGACACTTAAAATTGGGTGACCAGGTGTCTCGCTTTGTGCGACTGCACAGCATTTTCCTTCCTTTTTCCGTTTCCCACCTATTGACACGATGTCCCACTTATTGACACGATGTCCCACCTATTGACACGATGTCCCACCTATTGACACGATGTCCCACATATTGTCACGATGTCCCACCTATTGACACAATGTCCCACATATATAAAGCAGGGAGGGCTGTCATGATGCTTCTGTGACTGATGTCAATCAAACTGCGCTTGCAGGTGAAGTTCAGGTTGGTCTGTCACCGTTACGACCAACGTGGAATATAACGAATCAAAAAGTCACAAGCTGCACAAATGTCAGCAGAATATGATGAAAACTACCTCAAAGAAAAGAAGATGCAGCCGCGACAAAGACTGGAAACTACTTATAACCGGTGGAACTGGTAGAAGGTGATTCTCAGAGAGTTTTTGCTAAACGTATTTTTCAATTTTACGGCCTGAATCGACATGTAAGTCTCACATGAAATGTGTCGATCAAAAAGTCACTGTTCATGTCTACCGTCGTACTGGTCACTGTTCATGTCTCCCGTCGTACCGGTCACTGTTCATCGTACCGGTCACTGTTCATGTCTACCGTCGTACCGGTCACTGTTCATGTCTCCCGTCGTACCGGTCACTGTTCATCGTACCGGTCACTGTTCATCGTACCGGTCACTGTTCATGTCTCCCGTCGTACCGGTCACTGTTCATCGTACCGGTCACTGTTCATGTCTCCCATCGTACCGGTCACTGTTCATGTCTCCCATCGTACCGGTCACTGTTCATGTCTCCCATCGTACCGGTCACTGTTCATCGTACTGGTCACTGTTCATGTCTCCCGTCGTACCGGTCACTGTTCATCGTACCGGTCACTGTTCATGTCTCCCGTCGTACCGGTCACTGTTCATGTCTCCCGTCGTACCGGTCACTGTTCATGTCTCCCGTCGTACCGGTCACTGTTCATGTCTCCCGTCGTACCGGTCACTGTTCATGTCTCCCGTCGTACCGGTCACTGTTCATGTCTCCCGTCGTACCGGTCACTGTTCATGTCTCCCGTCGTACCGGTCACTGTTCATGTCTCCCGTCGTACCGGTCACTGTTCATGTCTCCCGTCGTACCGGTCACTGTTCATGTCTCCCGTCGTACCGGTCACTGTTCATGTCTCCCGTCGTACCGGTCACTGTTCATGTCTCCCGTCGTACCGGTCACTGTTCATGTCTCCCATCGTACCGGTCACTGTTCATGTCTCCCGTCGTACCGGTCACTGTTCATGTCTCCCGGTCGTACCAGTCAGCACACTGTGGGACGAAGCTGGAGCTCGTAGATTGCAAAGAAAAAGTAATGTGGTCGGACGAAAGTAACGGATATGAAGACAGATGTGCTGACACATCTAAAATTTATATTAAATTAAATGCTGCAGTTCTAAGTTCTAAGTTCAAGTCTGAATAAATTGAATCTGATGGTGTTTGGACGGCACGCTGGTGCTCATGTCTGTTGTTGACAGACAACTAGACAGACCAGAAATCTGGGTGGGACTTTCTGGCACTTCATTGGTTTGAATCCTACTTGAAGGACCGAGAAGACTTTGTGTCTGCAGCTAATCACACATCAGAGCGCACTAAAAGGACATGTGGTGTTCCCCAAGGTTCAATTCTGGGGCCTCTTCTGTTCAACATCTACAGATTATGGAAAACAACAAAGTGTGTTTTCATAATTATGCAGACGAAACACAAATCTACATAACTATATCGCCAGCGGACTATAATCCCAGACAAGGGTTGTAAATGCATTGAACAAATCAACAACTGGATGTGCCAGAAGTTTCTTCAATTAAACAAATATAAAACAGAAGTCATTGTTTTTGGACTGATTGAAAGTCAGTCACTGATGTTAAAAACAACAAACCAAGTCAGAAGTCTGTCGTCATGGATTCAGACCTCAATCTGAACAGACAAATTAGACAATTACAAAATCAGCCTGCTATCGCCTGAAGAACATATCGAGGATTGGAGGACTTATGTCTCAACAGGATTTGGAAAATCTTGTCCGTGCATTCATCTTCAGTAGACTGGACTACTGTAACGGTGTGTTTAAGGGTCTCTGTAAAAAGTCAGTCAGAGCGCTGCTGCTGATTCAGAGCGCTGCAGCTCGAGTCCTCACTGAGACCAAGAAACTGGACCACATCCCTCCAGTTCTGAGGTCTTTACACCAGCTTCCTGTCCAACACAGAATCCACTTCAACATCCTGCTGCTGGTCTATAAAGCTCTGAACGGTTTATTTGTGATCTGCTGCTCCTTTATGAACCATCCCGACCCCTCAGGTCGTCTGCTGCTCTCCTTTCTGTTCACAGTCACAACTAAACATGGAGAAGCAGCGTTCAGTTTCTATGTTCCACATATCTGGAACAAAGTCCCAGAAAGCTGCAGGTCTGCTGAGACTCTCAGATCCTTTAAATCAAGACTGAAGACTTTTCTGTTTGCTGCCTTTCATTGAACCAGATGTAAGGATGTTGATCAATTTACTGTATTTCTGCATTTTACTACTGTATTTTATTTCTTAAACTGCACTGTAACTTTTATTCTATTTTTAGCTTGTTAAAATTACTGTTTTTAATGTTTTAATAACTGTTTTTAAATGTTCTTTTCTTTCGCCTGATGTTTTGATGCTTTTAATGGTTTTATGTGAAGCCCTTTGAATGACCTTTATGTGTTATATAAATGAACGTGCCTTGCCTTGTTGTATTAAGTCACATGCAAAAAAAAAAAAAATCTGTAACCTGCACTGTCTTCTGTGTGTTTATTTTTATGAATGAATAAATCTAAACTTCAGAGTCCCTCTCCCATCGTCCCTCCTAAACGTCCTCTACGTCCCACATTTGGCTGGTGGACACCTGTCTTCCAATGTAAAAACTGTCTGACCGTCCCAGAGCGCTGCTCCTCCTGCGGGTCTCCTCCTCGTCCATCTGCTCTCCCTGCTCCACGATCTTCTGCTCCCAGAACGACCTCAGCTTGTGTTTGTCGTGGATTCGAGCTGCATTCATCGCCTGGCAGCAGGAATCACACACTTTTCATACGTTCGAGGAACGCGATGCTTTTCAGCCTTCACAACAATAATTCTTTTTTTTTTTCTTTGTACTTACTGCAGATTCTGTTTCTCTTCCTCTTGTATTTGATCTCGTTCTCTCTCCTCTCTGTGTCCTTTCTGTGTGCTGTTCGGTCTCAGAGATTCCTCATAATCATCTTTTCTTTTCTTTTCTTTTCTTTTCTTTTCTTTTCTTTTCTTTTCTTTTCTTTTCTTTTCTTTTCTTTTCTTTTCTTTTCTTCTTATTTTTTCTTTTCTTCTTTTCTTTTCTTTTCTTCTTTTCTTTGCGTTTCTTCTCTTTACATTTCTTCTCGGTTCTTGTGCTCCTCTCTCTCCACCTGCTCCTTTATCTCCTCTTTTAGCTCCTCCCCCTGCTCTCCACCTCTATTCTATCATATCTCTATCTCCTCCTTTGCTCCTCTTCTTTCCTCTCTTCATTTCTTTAACCTCCTCTTTTTCCACTTCACTTGTACTTTTCCACTTTTCTTTCTGTATTTAATATTATATTTCCTTAATCTTGTTTTATTCTTTTTCTTTCGGTTCTTACTGTTTTTGTTCACTTATGAAGTACTCATCATTATGTATATATGTAAATGGAATAAATACACAACATAAAATAGGTCTATAGGTATAAGCAGAGTTGTAATGGTGTGTGGATGAGCCTCATTTCAGCTACTATGTGTAGTTTCTTGAAAAATGACAAAATGTAAAATGCTGATCGTGACATTTGATGCAGAAAAGGTGCTTCAAAGGATCTCTTGGTGTTTATATTTAAGGTGTGTTGAACAATTAAAATTTAATTTTACCAGGTGGTTAAAGTTTACATATCACTGAGGGAAAAGGCAAAGGGTTTCATGGGCAAAATAAAAGTACTTTTTTTTTCAGTTTGCTCATAGAAATCCTTTAAAGAAAAAAGATGTCGTTCTAAAATACCATAATTGTTACTTGGACAGGAAAACATAAATAAATAAGCTGCACATGCAGATAATTTGTTTCTTTGCCAAACCAATCATTGGAGGCAGTTAATGAGGAAATAAATCACCAACTATTAAATCTAAATTTAACTCCAATACTGGAACCTAACCATTTCTGTCATAATACATAATATTGTAAAACGTAAGCACACAGCGTTTTTCAAAGGTTAGCGATCCGGGAACATTCAGTGAAGAGTACTGCAATGCAGCGTTGAACACGATGGTCACTGAGCCATTATTACAAGGTTGTGTCTAATTTTACATTTTGATTAGGTAGAGGTGCAAATGTCTGTTTCTTCCTGGATACTTTTTAAACTCTCAGTCTGGCCTGGCGATGGGAAACGGACACATGTTGAATTTTAAGCTTCTCCAAAGTTTCCCTCATCCATTAAGCCAGAGGAGTTCATTTCAGCCTGTCGGTCGTGGAGCTGTTACTGACGGAATTTGGGGAAGCTTTTTCAATGTGTGTGTGTGTGTGTGTGTGTGTGTGTGTGTGTGTGTGTGTGTGTGTGTGTGTGTGAGTGTGTGTGTGTGTGTGTGTGTGTGTGTGTGTGTGTGTGTGTGTGTGTGTGAGTGTGTGTGTGTGTGTGTGTGTGTGTGTGTGAGTGTGATAATTTTTCACACTGACTGTAATAAAGACTCAACACAGAACACGTTGATACCGTATCATATTTTTTTAGATAAATTTTAACTCAGACTGCTGCCACAGACAGTATGGACATTTAAATGTTCTTTTTTCTGTTTATGTACCAACAGTCGTATTGTTACACACACACACACACACACACACTCCACTCACACACACACACACACACACACACACACACACACACACACACACACAGATCACCGTACATAAAGACACAGATGTCACATGGCTTAACCAAAGGCACCAGGATCTCTGCACAGCTTAGTCGTCTTTACACTCCCACTGCAGCACAGTCTGGTTGTGTGTGTGTGTGTGTGTGTGTGTGTGTGTGTGTGTGGTGTGTGTGTGTGTGCGTGTGCGTGTGCGTGTGTGTGTGTGTGTGTGTGTGCGTGTGCGTGTGCGTGTGCGCATGTGCGTGCGTGTGTGTGTGTGCATGTGTGTGTGTGTGTGTGCGTGTGTGTGTGTGTGTGTGTGTGTGTGTGTGTGTGTGTGTGCGTGTGCGTGTGCGCATGTGCGTGCGTGTGTGTGTGTGCATGTGTGTGTGTGTGCGTGTGCGTCAAAAAAGAAACCTTCATATCTGCAATGAATCAGTGAACAGATCTGTTTTCATGGTCTGATCAGTAACAGTGTAAAAAAGTTGTTCACTGAAAATCAACAATCTTACACAGAACTGTACGTACGAGTGTCGGCAGTTGTTCTTCTGTGTTTATTGTTCAAACTTTCTAATTTGGGAGATTGATGACATCACCAAGAGACTATGATCTTTATTTTTTGGTGGGGAGCAGAAGAGGTCGTGTGTGTACATTGTGTACTATTATTAGTTCAGGTGCCGGACAAATTTAATGTCCACCCACTGACGTAAAGCTGACAAATATTTTATTGGACTGAAAAGAGGAAACGTTTCGAC
>NW_027185395.1:1501426-1563926 GCF_022577435.1 Embiotoca jacksoni
CTGTCCCTCCACACCTCGGGAGGATTAGGGAGCTCACCCATTCACCTGAAGAGCACCTCAAATGGTGGACTGATCGAATGGAAAAACACCAACACAAATACTGCCCGACCCGTCGCAGCGGGTGGAAGTTCTCAGTCTACCTTTTGGTGTCTCGTGTGCAAAGTATATCTTACCGCAGCCTTTATGGAAGACGTGGGGGAAGCAGTGCAGGACGCCGTAGATACACCGGCAGTAGGAGCATCCTTTCCGAACCCATGCGCCGTGAGGAACCGGACCGCAGCTCCTGCAGACACACGGAGAAGCTGGGAATTAATAACCTGGAAAACACAAGTAATGGTTTACAAGCCTGATTCATAAAGGTTTACTCTGGCGACCCATGCTGTGTTCCACATCACATCCCTCCCTCACTGGTAGAGTAGAGACAGACAGGACATGACATCAGCATGTGAACACAGCACCCTCCAAAATATCTGCAGCTTAATTTGAAAATCTTTTACATCGGTGGCCCCGCCCACTTTCTCTACAGAGCCAAGATGGCGACCGTTTAGGGTGGAAAGTCTCCAGAACACAAGAATAACATCTGGAACACAAGTAGAACACCTGGAACACAAGAACAACATCTGGAACACAAGAACAACACCTGGAACACAAGTAGAACACCTGGAACACAAGAACAACACCTGGAAGACAAGAACAACACCTGGAAGACAAGAACAACATCTGGAACACAAGTACAACACCTGGGACACAAGAACAAAACCTGGAACACAAGTACAACACCTGGAACACAAGTACAACACCTGGAACACAAGAACAAGATCTGGAAAACGTTTAGAACATCTGGAACACATGTAGAACATCTGGAACACATGTAGAATACCTGGAACACAAGAACAACACCTGGAACACAAGTAGAACACCTGGAAAACAAGAACAACACCTGGAAGACAAGAACAACATCTGGAACAGAAGTAGAATAACTGGAACACAAGAGCAACATCTGGAACACAAGTAGAACACCTGGAACACAAGAACAACACCTGGAACACAAGTAGAACACCTGGAAGACAAGAACAACACCTGGAAGACAAGAACAACACCTGGAACACAAGTAGAACACCTGGAACACAAGAACAACATCTGGAACACAAGTAGAACACCTGGAACACAAGTAGAACACCTTGAACACAAGTAGAACACCTTGAACACAAGTAGAACACCTTGAACACAAGAACAACACCTGGAACACAAGAACAACACCTGGAACACAAGAACAACATCTGGAACACATGTAGAACATCTGGAACACATGTAGAACATCTGGAACACAAGTACAACACCTGGAACACAAGAACAACACCTGGAACACAAGAACAACATCTGGAACACATGTAGAACATCTGGAACACAAGTACAACATCTGGAACACAAGTACAACATCTGGAACACAAGAACAACATCTGGAACACAAGTACAACATCTGGAACACAGCATAAGTCTTGTAAAAAAAGAAGTAAGAGTTCACTTGAATGGATTTTGAATATATGTTGAGAGTTCCCATCATGCTTTGGGTGATGTGAGTTTAAGTATATATATTTATCTGCATTATAATAAATTGCAACAGGCGGTTCCTGTTTGAATTGTAACCATAGAAACGATCAGCTTGATTACTTTTCATATTGAAGAAATCATCCCAACGAGGTCATTTGAAGGTCAGAGTCAGCAGCTTTCAGAAGTCTGTGTACGACGTTTGACAAAGTTACGACTTTGAGAAGAAGAAATGTGTTTTACACAATCTTAAAACTTTGATTTCCAAAATATCACCTGACTGGAAAAGGTTTAAAAAAGCCTCCTGAGTGGCTGAGAAACATGAAGTTCAACGTTAACGGAAGCAGCAGTTTCTTCACAGAGAACGTGGCAGCGCAGCGTTTTCTGGTGCTTTACCTGACGCGCTGGTCGTACTCGCAGCTCCTCCCGGTGAAGGACGGAGGGCAGGCGCAGAAGCTGCCCAGGATGCAGGTTCCTCCGTTCTGACAGCAGCTGCGACTCTGCTCCGCACCTCCGAGAAAAAAACACATTACAGCTTCAACCAACAATGACGTCCACATTCATGTCCTTCAAATAGACAACTGTACTTTAGACCGTCGCACATATAACCCTGTTCTCTACTATTGTACGATCTGTGCCGGTTTTAATTAGTTGATAAGAGGGTGGTCAGTGGCAGGGCCCTCGGACCTCAGGTTGAGCCTCCCTCCCTGTATCAGTATCTGTGAGATAAACCAGAGTCTCCATCTGGCAGCACATTCCTGAACTCCTCCGCTTCACATCAGCAAATACAAAGTCTGAACAAACATCTGAAAATAACAGAAACACACTAAAACTCAGCTGACGATGGCCTGAAACAACCAGTGTGTGTGTGTGTGTGTGTGTGTGTGTGTGTGTGTGTGTGTGTGTGTGTGTGTGTGTGTGTGTGTGTGTGTGTGTGTGTGTGTGTGTGTGTTCGTTAGCTTCACATCCCTTCAAAAGGAAATAAACTACATCTTATTTACATTACATTATGTTGTTTTTGGATTATTTTTTTTTTACTTAAAAAAGATTGTTCTTAATTTATGGATTTAATAGTTTTTCTATGAAATGTACTTTTTCATTATTTTATTCAAATAATTGTGTCGTACTATTTTTTCCTAAACTTTAATTAAATAATTTGGCTCAGATATCCAGGAAAAAGTTTGATTTTCTGTGCTATTTAATGCAGAAATGTTTAAGCTTATATTTCTGTAATTTAGTTCTTAAATTTTTAGTCTGCAGTAAAAAGTTTTCAATGTTCATTCAATGAAAGCCGACTTGTTTTTTTCAAATTTCAAATCACTCTTATCGAAGTAAATTTAATTTTTTTTTTTTTTAAATTAAAAAAAACGTTGCTAATTTTCCTGATGTTACTTCATTATTGGATGGTTTTAAAATACATGAAGACATAAGTAAATTCTTATGAGAGCATTTGTTCAAATTATTATGCTCTGAAATCTCCAAAAGGCTAAACAACATTTGTTTTCTTAATTGTTTCTTTACTTCACCAAGTGAAACTTTACTTGTACAAACTTTTAAGTAAACTGCAGAATTCTTGCCCCCCCCACCCACCCTCTCCTCCTCCTCCTCCTCCTCCTCCTCCTCCTCCTCCTCCTGTGTGTACAGTAGTGAAGTGTGAACTCACTGCCAGTGAGGCCGATGAAGGGCAGGACCAGGACGGCG
This sequence comes from Embiotoca jacksoni, assembly GCF_022577435.1. Lineage (NCBI taxonomy): Eukaryota > Metazoa > Chordata > Actinopteri > Embiotocidae > Embiotoca > Embiotoca jacksoni. Next base: position 1,504,676 of record NW_027185395.1, read on the forward strand.
CTGGCGTCGCGATGTTTACGGTCCCCGCTGTTTGAGGAGTTCACCTGGGTCAACGGATCCAGGAGGTCCTGGAAGTTCTTGGATTGAACCACCTCAGAGGGAGAAGCAGCAGGAGCAGAGGAGGAGAAAGAAGGAGGAGGTGATGAAGGTGAGGTTTGGTCTCTGCTACACTCATCTCCTTCACAGCCTGCAAAATAAAAGAAAGAAGGCAGAAAAGAAAAGATTTTAAATTTAGAAAATCATCAAAGTAGGAGGACAAATCTGCATCTACAGCAAATCATCCATCATGACATCACAGGAAACGGGCCATCAAATCCTGCTGATGTCGTGATTTTTCCAGTTTGGTACAGAAAATCATTCAGCACACTTCTGAAAAGTTGTTTGACTTCAAAAGTAAAGAATTTATTGAATCTCAGCTGATTTCATGTTGTATGCAAATTAATGGAAACTAATTTCTAAGAGTGCAGAAAGTCTGAAATAATACAGAGTTTGAAAATAACCTGGAAATTTTGAGTTTAAAGGGCTAAAGCTTTGTTGTGGTCCTTTAAACTCCCACTTATTTAGTTTTCTGTTGTTTCCTGAACTCTCTAAGGACACAACCTCAGCAGCTGCTTTGCTGATGTGACATTAGGAACACACAGCTGCATATAAAAATCCCCCCAAATCATCAAGCATTTTGTAGTTTATCACAAAATGTTTAAATCAAAGGAAAATCTGATTCTTGTAACTGAGAATTCAAAATGATTTTGCAACATGATTAATGTCTTTTTACAATCTGAAAACAAATGTGACCTTTTCTACATTGTTTATTTGTTTACGTGTTCAGTTTAAGCTCTCAAAATGTTTGTGTGAGTGATGAAGAGACCTGAAGCAGCCTGGAGGCACATCCACGCACACAGCACAATCCTGAAAACAGCCACAAACAAACGCATTCAATAATGAGATAACAGGAAGACTCGATTAACCGGCTTGATTCGGTCCTCAGACTCACCTGGGCAGCTCCGGACAAATCATTTCACCGGAGAAACCAAACACGTTCTGCACGTTTCTTCACCGTTTTTAACTCACAGTCGTCGTAAATGAAAAAAAAAGAAGAAACGCTCAAATGTACCGGAAAAGATCTCCAGAAATCTCCGTTTGATGTCTCAAAAGTCCGAAAAAGGAAATGTCCATAAAGATATATATTTTGTTAAAAAGAGTCCTCCTCCTGCCCTGAGAGGTTTCACTCATCTACTTATCCATCGATTTAGAAATCTGTAAAACTAACACAAAGTAAACTCTTCTCTGGAGAGATTTGAGAGCTTTGACAGAATCCACATCAGAAGCAGTGAGTCCTCTTCTGAGTCTTCAGCCTGCAGCTCTGCCTCTCTGCTGGTTTCCTCCACAACAGGTCTGACTCCAGGTGACTCCATCACAGGGGGAGGGGCTCCGGAAACCACGCCCACTCTCGATGGCTCTTCGTTTCCGTCTGTCTCGTGGGTTTTCAGTCTGAATCAACAACGATGGAAAGTTTTGCAAATTGTACAACAGAAACCCCTGAAAAAAAGTTTTAATCTGATTTCTGTTTTTAAATAACGGGTTTGTTTCTCTGAAGAAGGTAATCATTTTCTCAACCTGATAAGTTGTTTCGATGTTCTGCAATGACTTTCTTCTTTGCGTTCAGTGTGTTTGAACAGTAAGAACTTGTCTGAACTTTAATTGAACAATTCAATACTTTTTTTAAAACCCAGCCTGAAAAGAATTTGCATTTAGTTTTGAAATGACAGCTTGTTATGAGGTGAAGACAGACCGATTGTATGGGAAAGAATGAGATAAGAACCTATTTACTAGTAAACCTGGGTGACTTTAAACATAATAATAATCTAGTTTTAATAATCTTGATCTGAAGATCAACAGGTTGAAATTTGAGCCATTTTACAAATGTCATTTGTACATTGACTCCACTTTTAATGAGATTAAAGAACAGAGTGAAACATGACTCATTTATGTTCCTTGTATTCTTCTTCCTTTCTTTCTTTCTTTCTTTCTTTCTTCCTTTCTTCCTTTCTTTCTTTCTTTCTTTCTTTCTTTCTTTCTTTCTTTCTTTCTTTCTTTCTTTCTTTCTTTCTTTCTTTCTTTCCTTCTTTGTCAGATGGAAATCATTCCATTTTGCCTGCTGACAAATTAGTCAAATCTTTTCCTCTCCCTCAAGTTTGCCTCCTTTTCCTCTTTCTCAGCCATTACCTCCCTGTACCCCCCACCACCACCACCACAACCACCCCACCCTCCGCCCCCTATAGACATGTATATTAACTTCACTCCCTGGTGCAGTCTGACTTTCACATCTTAATGAGCCTGCTGCTAAAAGGAAGTCCTCCTTTACAGAAACATTCTTCACTGCAGACAGCAACAGAAAGCAACTTGGTTTTTATACACATGAAAACACAAATACATATATTTTATCTTTCAAATCACATCCTGTTGCTGAAGATGTCACGTAACAAACAAATATCACAAAGCTTCTGATTTCTCTCATTTTACCCTCAAACTTCCTAAAATTGACAAATGGTGCAGATGTTTTCACTATTTAATTGAACCTGTTAAATGCACAAATAAATCAACACGTGATTCGTTATTGACTTTGAATTTTCAAGTTTCCTGGAATGTAATCATGTTCAGATACCAACGAACCAGAGACAACGTTATTTCAGGTGCGCTGCGCTGAGCTGAAAAAAAAGAAAAATTGAAGCCACTTTGGAGATTTCTAAAACCAAAGCAGATATTTCACATCTTTTAAGTACAATTACATTTTTAGTTTAACATGCTTTTTAAGATGTTTTTTTTTTTAAACAGTAAACTGGATTTCAGATTCCTCAGAAAATTACAATTATATTCACATGGCCTGTTTGCTCTCGCCACAGTCTATTGAAATAAAGAGTTTTACATTTGATTTCTCTCTGTTTCTCTTTTTTTTATGTTTCTATTTTTAGTCTTTTCCCTGTGTTTCTGTTTTTTCAATAAGATGTGAGTAAATGTGAACATGTTGATTGGTGTTGAGTGAGTACCTTTGGAGAGAGAGAGAGAGAGAGAGAGAGAGACTCAGGAAGACAAAAAGAAAACTTTTCTTATTCCACTTTTGACCTTTTATCCATCTTTTTATCACCACAGTATTAATGTCATAATGCCTTCATTTGCAGTTAGTTGGTAACATATAAAAGCTTTTGTAGTATTGGGCTGAGAGTGAGCACAACAGTGTAAACCTGACACGTATCAAACTTGTAAAAACACCAGCAGAAAAGTCGAATTTATTCCTTTTTTTCCTGCATTTGAAGCTGGTGGACGTAAACGCTGCAGGAGACGTGTTCATGGGGCCGAGTGTCAATCAGAGCTTCTAGGAAAGATATCCTGAAACCATGAAGAACTGGTTGGTTGCTGCTTTATAATGAAAGTTAACTTGGAAGAAACATTACAGAACAACTGTGTTCATTTTAAAGACAACATGGCTCTGAGATGATGAGCATCTTTCCATCATTACAGCCCTTGTGGACCCTGAAAGTAGAAGTTTCACAACTCCTCTGACCAGACTACCCCCCCCCCTCTACCCTCCCTCTGTTAATCTGTCTGTGCTTTAAACTCAGAGGTGGAAATGTGGAAATGGGTATTTTGTAATCTGCATAGCATCACAATGCAGTCTGATCGCATGCTAATACACAGCAGCAGGAGGGACAGCCTGATTTCAGCACAACAGGAAATCTGCATCTGAAAGCTGGTGAGCTGCTGGAGGACTGGGAGGGGGAGGAGGGCACAGATTCGCCATTACTAGGGTGAAGAAACAGTGACTGGTGTCGGAAAGCACAGACATTTATAGCTTAAATAAGAGATTCAGAGGTCAGTAAAACATCATTTCGATTTTATCAGCTGATGGTTACATCACACTCAGGTACCCAGGCAGGTTTCTTTGTCACCGGCATGTTGACAGACTTTTATGCAGAGTTGGCCTTCATCACTTGATGGTCTGAATGAGGAGACTGGTTCCTTATTGGAGTTTCAATACTTCATCATAGAAAAACTAAAAAAGCAAGAATTTTTCTCCTCCTGTAAAATAAACACTGACCTCAATTATTAATTATTGCCAATATAACTGTAAATTGAATTCATTATTAGTTTCTTCCCATTCTAATATTAAGATATTCGCTTTTTTCATTTTGTTTCAATTTGTTTGTATGTAGTTGTATGAGTTTCCCACCAGGACAGAGTTGTGTTTAACGAGGGCGCCCTCTGCTGGCCACCTGCAGACTGCTGCGTTGCATGCTCAGTGGGAACCACTGGTGGTTTGTGCCGCGTTGTTCAACCTGAGGTGACCGGATTCAAGAAGACGCCGAGTGAGACGGGTTGAAGTCCAGAGAACAGTTTCAATGACAATATTCAGTCAAAGCGACACAAGACAAACATACAATGTTCAACGTTTTATTTACAAAAGACTAATGAACGGTCACATTTAAAATTGTGGCAGCAAAGGGGATTCAAGAGGATTTTTTTTTTAAAGTCTTGGAATATATATAATTCACCATTAAGATGTGTAACTTGGGCATCTGTCACTTTAACACAACAACAACACAACTGTTTTGTTTCTGCGGAAAAACAACAGTGGTGAGAATACAGAGCAGAAATGAGCAGCTTTCACTGAGTTCTTTGTACCTGTATCTGTAAACTGCCTGATATCCATCACTAATACGTGGGAGAATATATTTAAAACACAAAGGCTTTCTCCTCCCAGCGTTGTACCAGAGGAGCAGCTCTGAAGTCGCTCAGTGTCTTCGTGGTGCATCAAACGGATGTCTGACCCCCGAGAGTCCCATGAACACATCATGGTGGACCTGAGACACTCAGTCACCATGAAATAAGACATTTCTTTAAAGTGCTTGTCAATATACTTCAGTTCTAAATCTTTCAGAATTGTCAGCCTCACCAACCGTTCTTCTCTTCTATCTCTATGCTGTCCTTTTCTCTCTCTGTTCTCCCCTCACCCCAACCGGTGGAGGCAGAATTTCTATTTCACATGATAAAATTAAATGATTCCTACTCATGGTCTGATATATTTATATTACATGAGATGATATATTTATATTATATGAGATGAGATATCTATATTATATGAGATGAGATATCTATATTACATGAGATGATATATTTATATTATATGAGATGAGATATTTATATTATATGAGATGAGATATTTATATTATATGAGATGAGATATCTATATTATATGAGATGAGATATCTATATTACATGAGATGATATATTTATATTACATGAGATGAGATATCTATATTACATGAGATGATATATTTATATTATATGAGATGATATATTTATATTATATGAGATGATATATTTATATTATATGAGATGAGATATTTATATTATATGAGATGAGATATCTATATTACATGAGATGATATATTTATATTATATGAGATGATATATTTATATTATATGAGATGATATATTTATATTACATGAGATGATATATTTATATTATATGAGATGAGATATCTATATTATATGAGATGAGATATCTATATTACATGAGATGATATATTTATATTACATGAGATGAGATATCTATATTACATGAGATGATATATTTATATTATATGAGATGATATATTTATATTATATGAGATGATATATTTATATTATATGAGATGAGATATTTATATTATATGAGATGAGATATCTATATTACATGAGATGATATATTTATATTATATGAGATGATATATTTATATTATATGAGATGATATATTTATATTATATGAGATGAGATATTTATATTACATGAGATGAGATATTTATATTATATGAGATGATATATTTATATTATATGAGATGATATATTTATATTATATGAGATGAGATATTTATATTATATGAGATGAGATATTTATATTATGAGATGATATATTTATATTATATGAGATGAGATATTTATATTATATGAGATGAGATATCTATATTACATGAGATGATATATTTATATTATATGAGATGATATATTTATATTATATGAGATGAGATATTTATATTATATGAGATGAGATATCTATATTACATGAGATGATATATTTATATTATATGAGATGATATATTTATATTATATGAGATGATATATTTATATTATATGAGATGAGATATTTATATTACATGAGATGAGATATTTATATTATATGAGATGATATATTTATATTATATGAGATGATATATTTATATTATATGAGATGAGATATTTATATTATATGAGATGAGATATTTATATTATGAGATGATATATTTATATTACATGAGATGATATATTTATATTATATGAGATGAGATATTTATATTATATGAGATGATATATTTATATTATATGAGATGAGATATTTATATTATATGAGATGAGATATTTATATTATGAGATGATATATTTATATTACATGAGATGAGATATTTATATTACATGAGATGAGATATTTATATTATGAGATGATATATTTATATTATATGAGATGATATATTTATATTATATGAGATGAGATATTTATATTATATGAGATGAGATATCTATATTACATGAGATGATATATTTATATTATATGAGATGATATATTTATATTATATGAGATGAGACATTTATATTATATGAGATGATATATTTATATTATATGAGATGAGATATTTATATTATATGAGATGATATATTTATATTATATGAGATGATATATTTATATTACATGAGATGATATATTTATATTACATGAGATGATATATTTATATTATATGAGATGAGATATTTATATTATATGAGATGATATATTTATATTATATGAGATGATATATTTATATTATATGAGATGAGATATTTATATTATATGAGATGAGATATTTATATTATGAGATGATATATTTATATTATATGAGATGAGATATTTATATTATATGAGATGAGATATCTATATTACATGAGATGATATATTTATATTATGAGATGATATATTTATATTATATGAGATGATATATTTATATTATGAGATGAGATATTTATATTATATGAGATGAGATATCTATATTATGAGATGAGATATTTATATTACATGAGATGATATATTTATATTATATGAGATGATATATTTATATTACATGAGATGAGATATTTATATTATATGAGATGAGATATTTATATTATGAGATGATATATTTATATTATATGAGATGAGATATCTATATTACATGAGATGATATATTTATATTATATGAGATGATATATTTATATTATATGAGATGAGATATTTATATTACATGAGATGAGATATTTATATTATATGAGATGAGATATTTATATTATATGAGATGATATATTTATATTATATGAGATGAGATATTTATATTACATGAGATGAGATATTTATATTATATGAGATGAGATATTTATATTATATGAGATGAGATATTTATATTACATGAGATGAGATATTTATATTATATGAGATGAGATATTTATATTATATGAGATGAGATATTTATATTATATGAGATGAGATATTTATATTATATGAGATGAGATATTTATATTACATGAGATGAGATATTTATATTATATGAGATACTGACAGATTCTCAATGACAGTTCTCTGATACCAAATAGCACATCAGCATTATTGAAATAAAACGTACAAGTGTATTCTATTGTTTTTAATAAGAACATGTTTTTATTACAAACTGTATAAATTACACAACGTAACAATTCACGCTTAAATCACGTCATAGTCTTTATTTAAAAAGAGCAAAACGCCATTTTATTCTTCATCATTATTGCAGATCAAATAAAAAAAGAAGCATCCTGCTGTCGTTCCTTCCGCAGGCCAAACACCACACCACCCTGCAGGCTGCGGTACCACCGGTACCACCGGGGGGGGCTCCGGTACCACCGGGCTCCCCGGTACTACCGGGCCGCCGGACGGACCGGGCCTTCACAAATACCGGCCCGTTTTCCATGATTGGAAAGCCTTCACCGCCCTGAGACGCCGCGAGGCTCCATTTCTCTTTCATTTCCTCCTGCGGCGCCATTTCATCTCAAAATCAACTCCAAATGTTTAAAATGTGTTTTAAATTCTACCGACCACTTCCGCACGTCGTCTTCTTCTTCTGCTTTATTGGCAGGTCGTAAACACGTGTTCTCGGTGCATAGCGCCACCTCGTGTGTCGGAGTGAGTAGATTCATGACGTTAACTGTCCGGAAAGTGACTGGAGAAAACTAAAAACACACCTTGTTTCCTAATCCTGCCTTTGCGATGAAGTATCTACCGACGCGCTTCTGATTTCATGATTTATATTTTACAAATATGAGGAACTTGTTGTAGCTCAGCTGCATCTGACATTATGAGACCAAAACATCCTGGAACTTTTCACGATTTTAGGAAGATCAGGATTCAGGTGTAATGTTTATGTTGTACAAGTGTACCACGATGCTCTTTGATATGAATTTATTTCTCGTTCAATGCTAATGAAAGAGATCAAAACCCACTTTCCACTTCAGGTTTTTTAAAGGTGTGAGTTTAGTTTTCCTCAGCTTTAGATTTCCTTCCTGAATATGTCATAGTGATTTTATCTGAAGTAGAATTTAAAAATGTTGAACTACATGTGTTTTTTCTTCTACTTTTTGTGACACAAAGTGAGTTCTATGATGTTTTATGACATTATGAAATGAGGATAACTAGAAATGTGAATACTCGGTCAGACTGAAGGCAGCAAGTGAACTTTGGAGGAATTCATCTAATGGACTTTATAATAACGTGTTTCAGGACGAAGTGAAAGAAACCTTTTATGACCACAAAAAGAGATCTGTGCATATGAAGGAAAAGAATGACTTCAGTAAAAGAAATAAACATGTAAATACATGATAAATAAATACTTAATGGAGATTGAAATACATTTTCTTGAATCTCTTTTCTTCATCATCTGACACTAAATAAAGACATAAAATGGAGTTCAAATGTGTCAAAAACAAAACACAGACCATTTAATTTAATACATGTTTGATTTGTAACTTTAGTCAAACTTGTAGTTTAACATTTCTTTACTTTGAACATAAAACGATGCAGTAAAGACACTTTTTACACAGTTTGATAAATTCTTCGTTTATGTCTGTGGTCTTTGTTAAAGTGCTGCGTACTTTCAGACCGTCACTCCATCCACTTCATTGAACAGTAACTGCTCACTTTATGGTGTTCTTTTGTATTTTGAGCAGCAGAAGGTAGTTTATCATCTTCTGACGGCGTCCAGAGGAATCAGTTACAGTGTGAAGAGAGAGAACAAGACTCCAGACTCCAGGTGGCCACGTTTACACACTGATGACATCACCACACCTTTCAGGAAATAAAGCTTCAGGTCAGAGGTCACAGATTTCCACCAAATCACTTCATTTAGCCGCTCTCACTTTCTCAGCAGCTGATCTAAGATCTCACCTCTAAATAAACTGACAGCAATGACTCCGGCTACAAAAACAGTTCATATGTTTTAACTTACATCTCGATTTCTGATCGCAGTGCAAGAAATTTGCTCTCAAAACTGTCTTTTGTGCATCCATTAAAACAAAGACACAAAACGACCTCGATAAGAAGAGCTGCGTTCTTATCGAGGTCGTTTTGTGTCTTTTTTCTTTCAGATACCAAAGTTTTGCTTTCATGTTGGATGTTCTTATCCAGCTGTTTGTTTCCTGAAATGTCTCATTTAGTGTTAAACTTTGAGGTTTGCTGAGGAATACCTCCAGTTTACTTCAAGCAGGCGTATTCATAATGAACATGGCTGCAGTGCCTCCATGGTTCATGCTAACTGTTCACTCTTTACCACCTCTGGAAACTCGAGGAAACGAGCAGCCCGTAAAACAGCGTACAAACGGCAACGTGAGCCTCCTGCAGCTTTGCACACAGAAAAAGAAAGGTGTGTGCATGATTGATTTTAAATGTCTTTTTGAGTGCATTACCTGTTGCTCCGTGGCGTCGTTTCATTCCTGCGTCTATACGAATGAATTATAGCAGCAACACCGCGCTGCGTCATTTATATCATAGAACCGTATAGAATATCCTCCTCTAACATATAACAGGGAAACCGTGTCATCAAATCACAGCAGAAACCCAGTGAGGGCTTCAGTTATATCATGATGATCTGTCTCGCCCTCCCGCTCCTGTGTGTGTCTGTGTGTGTGAGTGTGTGTGTGTGTGTGTGTGTGTGTGTGTATGTGTGTGTGTGTGTCTCTCTCTCTCTCGCTCTAAACGAGGGTGAACAAAACTCCTCTTTGTGATCACTACTTATCACTTGTCATACATTAAAAAATGCAACACTAATGGCCGTTATCAAAGAGACACTCACTGATGCAGAACATGCAGCCGATGTGGACACGCACACGCACACGCACACGCAACCTGAGCGGCACGCGAGAGGAAACGCACACGCCAGGTGAGCAGTGTTCCTCAGGGCTGACAGATCTGAAGATGTTCAGGTAACAAGTGATGTTCATCTATTTGCTGCCAATCGATGACAACAGAGACTGGTTGCAGTTATTAAGAAACGAGGCGGACTCTGAGGGAAACACGGGAAGAAGGAAGATTTGGACTGAAAGGAACAACTTCCTCATAAAACAACAGCCGATACCATCGACTCGTTTAGTCGCAGGTTCGATTCCCGACCCCGCCAACTTCAGCAACACTTTAAAATGTCGTTGTCCTTCACAACTCAACATCTTTGTGAACATTTCAACATTCTTCATCTTCCTCCTCCTCTTCTTCTTCCTCCCCCTCTTCTTCTTCCTCTTCTTCAGTGTCCTCTTCCTCCGTCGCAGCAGCGTTGTTCATTTTCCAGCTGAGGGTCCACTCCGTCTCCGGCGTGCCGCCCCCCCCCCCCTGTCAGCCCCGTGAGTCCGTGAGTCCGGCGCTGCGCGGAGAAACACACCACCTCGTCCTCGTCCGGCTTCCTCCAGCGACAAATCCTCCACGACTCCTTCCAAGCTCGCCAGCCCTCTTCCTCCTCGCCCGCCTCCTCCTCGTCTTCCTCCTCGTCCTCGCCCCCTGTGTGCGCCACCGCCACCGCCCACGACTGCTTCCAGGAGGCGAAGGACGCGGTGAGTTTGTGGAACTGCAGGTGCAGCGGGACGTCAGCTGTGACGCGTCTCCGACGCTTCTTCACCTTCTTCTCTTCCTCAGCATTTATCTTCTCTGCTTCACCGGTGTCTTCCTCTTCCTCCTCTTCATCATCCATATCCTCCTGAGTGCCCACTTTTTTGTCTTCCTCTTTGTCTTTTTTATGTATTTCATCATCGTCCTCTTCATCCACTTCTTCATCATCTTCATCTTCATCTTCTTCATTTTCGACTTTTTTGTCCTTCTCTTTATTGTCTTCCTCCTTCATATGTGCTTTAACATCTTTCTTCTCTGATTCTTCATCCTCCTCTTCATTGTCCTCTTCTTCATCATCTTCATCTTCATCTTCTTCCTCATCCTCGGCCTCTTCATCATCTTCATTGTCGACTTTATTGTCTTCCTTCTTTCGATGTGCTTTAACATCATCCTTCTCCTCTTCTTCCTCCTCTTCCTCGTCTTCATCTTCCTCCTCCTCATTATCTACTTTTTTGATGTCCTCTTTTTTCTCTTTCTTTTTGTCCTTATGTATTTCATCATCTTCATCCTCATCTTCTTCTTCATCATCCTCTTCCTCCTCTTCTTCCTCCTCTTCCTCCTCCTTGCTGTTATCTTTTTCATCTTCATTTTTCACATCCTTTTCTTCCTTTGATTTGACATCTTTCTCATCCTTGTCGTCTTCATCCTCCTCTGTCTCCTCTTCCTCCTCGTCTTCCTCTTCATCCTCGTCATTCTCATGTTTTTCTTTCTCTTTGTTTACCTCGTTCTCCTCTTCCTCTTCATCTTCTATGTTCTCGTCCTTGTCTTTGTTTATTTTGTCGGTTTCTTTTCCTTCTGCAGTCTCCTCATCTATTTCTTCCTCCTCCTCCTCTTCTTCTTCATCCTCCTTCTCTGATTTTTTATCCTCCATTTCTGCTGCATCATCCTCAGTGTTTTTATTTATGTTTTTGTCTTTTTCCTGCTTCTTATTTAACTCTTCTACTTCCTCCTCCTCCTCCTCCTCCTCCTCCTCCTCTTCGTCCTCCTCCTCTTCATCTTCGTCATCTTCTTCATTGTCCTCACCATTCTTGTTTCCCTCTTGGTCTTCCTCCTGTTTCTTCTTTCCTAAATGCACAACTTTGTCTTTCTCTTCTTCATCTTCTTCTTCACTCTCCTCCACCTCCTCCTTTGCATCTTCGTACTTCTCCTCTTCATCATCTTCTTTGCTTTCTTTTTCCTTGTCCACATCCGTGTCTTTGTTTACTCTTTCATCCTCCTCGTCCTGTGTTTCCTTGTCCTTCTCATTGTCAACATCTTCATCCTCTTCTTCCTCGTCTTCCTCATCTTCCTCTTCATCCTTCTTGTCTGATTTGTTGACTTCAACATCGTTTTCTGCTTCATCCTCCTCCTCCTCTTCCTCCTCTTCCTCATTGTCCTCATTCTTCTCATTTCCTTCTAGGTCATCCTCTTCCTCCTCATTGACATCTTTGCCCTTTTCCTCTTCCTCTTCTCCTCCGCTTATGTTTTCCTTATCCACATCCATGTACTTCTTCTTTGCTTCTTCATCTTCCTCCTCTTCCTCCTCCTCCTCCGTCTCCTTGCCCTTCTCCTCTTCCTCTTCTCTTCCGCTTATCTTTTCCTTATCCATATCCATGTACTTCTTCTTTTCTTCTTCCTCCTCCTCCTCCTCTTCCTCCTCTTCCTCCTCTTCTTCCTCTTCTTCCTCCTCTTCCTCCTCCTCCTCTTCCTCCTTGTTAAAGTATTTGTCTTTCTTCTCCCTGTCTACTACTTTGCCCTCTTCATTTTTGTAGACAGCTCTCTCCTCCTCTTCAACACCTTCATCGTCCTCCTCCTCTTCATCCTCTTCATTGTCTACTCCTTTATCCTCCTCCTCTGTGCCTTCCACTGTTTCTCCTGCTTCACTCTCATCTTCTTCCTCCTCCTCTTCCTCCTCTGGTTGAATCCATCCTTTAGGAGCCCTCCAGGCCTCAGTCCACTCCACGCTGTCTATGATGTCATCGTCTAGCTCTGATGTGAGGAAGAGGTTGGTAGATCTGCGTCTCCTCTCCAACATGGCGCTGTGCTGATGTTGGGACTTCAGTGAAGCTCTGCACCATCTGTGGATATAGTTTAAGATTGGTCAAATCAGCTTCACCTACAACAGACAAACTGAGCATGGAAATCTATTCTTAACAGAGTAGATATGAAACCACATCTGTTCCTTCATCCATGGAAAGATTGCTGAATGAATCGAGTCTCCACAGGTCCGACAGAAACAAAGTGAGATGCAAAACCACCACAAATATGTGGTTGAGTCTTTGCATCTCTTCAGTCTGGTGTCCAGCCTATCTCTGGTGTCCAGCCTATCTCTGGTGTCTAGCCTATCTCTGGTGTCTAGCCTATCTCTGGTGTCTAGCCTATCTCTGGTGTCCAGCCTATCTCTGGTGTCCAGCCTATCTCTGGTGTCTAGCGTATCTCTGGTGTCCAGCCTATCTCTGGTGTCTAGCCTATCTCTGGTGTCTAGCCTATCTCTGGTGTCTAGCCTATCTCTGGTGTCCAGCGTATCTCTGGTGTCCAGCCTATCTCTGGTGTCTAGCGTATCTCTGGTGTCCAGCCTATCTCTGGTGTCTAGCCTATCTCTGGTGTCTAGCGTATCTCTGGTGTCCAGCCTATCTCTGGTGTCTAGCGTATCTCTGGTGTCCAGCCTATCTCTGGTGTTTAGCCTATCTCTGGTGTCTAGCGTATATCTGGTGTCCAGCCTATCTCTGGTGTCTAGCGTATCTCTGGTGTCTAGCCTATCTCTGGTGTCTAGCGTATCTCTGGTGTCCAGCCTATCTCTGGTGTCTAGCGTATCTCTGGTGTCCAGCCTATCTCTGGTGTCTAGCCTATCTCTGGTGTCTAGCCTATCTCTGGTGTCCAGCCTATCTCTGGTGTCTAGCCTATCTCTGGTGTTTAGCCTATATCTGGTGTCCAGCCTATCTCTGGTGTCCAGCCTATCTCTGGTGTCTAGCCTATCTCTGGTGTCCAGCCTATCTCTGGTGTCTAGCCTATCTCTGGTGTCCAGCCTATCTCTGGTGTCTAGCCTATCTCTGGTGTCCAGCCTATCTCTGGTGTCCAGCCTATCTCTGGTGTCTAGCGTATCGCTGGTGTTTAGCCTATCTCTGGTGTCTAGCCTATCTCTGGTGTCCAGCCTATCTCTGGTGTCCAGCCTATCTCTGGTGTCTAGCGTATCTCTGGTGTTTAGCCTATCTCTGGTGTCTAGCCTATCTCTGGTGTCCAGCCTATCTCTGGTGTCCAGCCTATCTCTGGTGTCTAGCGTATCTCTGGTGTCTAGCGTATCTGTGCACGTTTGCCTTCATCAGGGACCCCGAATCAACAACGGACATTGAATGTGTCCAAATATTGAAGGTTATTTCTGTCAGTGGGAGAATTCTCACTCACTCATGAATAAACTTTCTACAGTAAAATAGCAGCATCTGGAATCATCATTTACTGGAAGGAAGTGACTGATGTAGGTTGTGAAGATAAAAGAGGTTGGTTATTGATTATTGATTTGGCATTGTTGGATATGAAATCGTAGCCTGTCTGCACCTACTCGCTCTCACAGCTTCAGTTCTCTTCTCTGAATACAGAGCGTTTGTACAGCCGCTCTGAAGGGCGGACCAATCAGAGACCAGCATCGGTGGTTACCCGCGTTTGTCCTGCCCCTTCTTCACTGTGATTGGACGGCTGGTGACGAGCACAGCATTAATATTTGTCTACTCTTGCTGACCGGAAAATAATTGTCCAACGTTCAGTGCAGAATAAAACACTCAGCTCCTCGTCAAGCTGCTGGCTTATATTAAAAAATATTCTGCACATGGTAGGTCGCTGCAGCGGTGGCAGAGTGTCTGATTGGTTAAATTAACTGGAGGTCAACGCCCAGTAGGATGGAACGACTGCAAACGATTCTCTATAGAGGGTGAACGGACACATATTCATGTAGTGACTTAAATTCAATTCAATTAAATCAACGAATCACATTTAACTTACTTACATCTTCAGTAGAAACTGCAGTGAGCAACAGAAGGTCATAAAGTATCAGCAGATGGAGAAAGAGGTTGTTGATTTTGGTCTTCTCTGTTTTTGGCTAAATATTAAATATCAAAAGCCTTGTCATTCAGGAAATTGATCCCAGCATATATCCATGATGAAAAAGCTCTTGTTGAGTTTAGTACCAAACATGACATGCCCAGCAAACACCCACCTGAACTGCTGACTGAAGCCCCAGCAGGAGCTCCAGCTTCTCTCACGCTCTTCATGCTCCTCCGGAGGAGCTGCAGAGAGCAGCCATGATTGGCTCCATCCTGGCACGAAGACATCATGTATCCTGATAACGACTTCGGTGTCGGTGGTGGAGGAGCTTCCACTTAGTGCGTCGTCGTCTGTGTCGTAGTCTGAGTCGTAGTCTGTGATGTTGTCTGCGTCGTCGTCTGTGATGTCGTCTGTGATGTCGTCCGTTATGTCTTCTGTGTCGAGTTCTGCCTCAGACATTTTCCATGAATCCTCCCAGTCCCAGCCAAGCTCATCCTGTATGATCATCACAGTACATATTTTAAACAGGAATATTAAAGAGCCCAAAAGATCAGAAACAAGGATGCAGAGATCTTGTGAATGACCCCCACCTGCTCCTCCAGTTGCTCTATTTGTTCAAACTTGTCGCTGATATCTTGTTGGTATTCAGGCCAGATGTGATCCCAGTCCTTCTTCTGCTGTCTGAAGGCAAAGTTCATGATCTTCCAGGTGCCAGCCCAGATAGGAAGGCCATATGTTCCTATCTCAGCTCTGCAAACCATTTCTTTGGCAAACAGAACCTCCCATTGGAACTGTTTCTCCTCAGAGAGCTCCAGCTGGGCCGGACTCTTCACCTGGAAACAAGAACAAGAAAACAAAAGGTGCTTTAAAAAATATGTCCCATTAGTAGCTCGCTCACAGTTTCTCTTCACTTGTGGTTTGATTGGGTCACGGAGGATCTAGCTTGAGACTGATGACAGCTGGACAAGAAAAGAGATAAAACCCACTGGATTTTACGGAGTGGTGTTGAAGGATATTATTTTCCTACAATAGATGATGGAGCACAAAATAAACCATCAGAAAACCACATCTCAGCTGCTCCACTTTGGTTCTATGTTGATAGAAGCTGCAGATCTGGAGCTGGAGATGTTCTGTTATATTACATTTCCAAGCTGTTGAACTTCTGCTTGGCATGATAACAGATATACTACAAGACAGGACCACCGTGGACAAAGCCAAGCGTCTGGTGGTGGTCCGTTGGTAGATGTTGCGTAATCTTAACTCTGAATGTTTTCTGTTTTGGGTTAGTAATAATTCAAATGAAGTGAAATCTTAACGCTTCAGTATCCAATGATATGACCATAGTGTGCTCTCAACAAGATCCATTCTTTTCACGGTTCCAACATGACAGAGGACAAAGATAAATCCTTGGAGAAAAGACTTTTCCAGTTTGGTGTGAAAGAAGCTGACTGATCTATCAAAAACTCCATTTAGTCATTTTCACTTGAAAATTCAAAAAGCAAACTTTTTTCTTTCAATAGTTTGTAGATGTCTCTGCTGTGGATTCTTGATTTACACAGTAAAATCTAAGTTGTGTCTGGTCAGTGTGTCGACATGGTTGTGCTTTGATAGTAATAAAACTCCAGCACATGCAGGAGTGTCAACCAATCACAGGCATGTTCAGAGTTAAACCCCATAAGATGTAAACTTAAATCCAACGGTTTCACATCGTAAACGGCACCAGACTCCGACACGCCTGTTTATTTAGCTGTAAATACAGCAAAGAATCATGCCTGACAAGTTTTCTGTGATTACCGAAAAAAGCGAGTTGCTCTTAGACTATAATGTTCGTGTCCCCACAGATCAGATCAGCACATCCGTGCAAAATAATGGTGTAAAATAATAAATAGTGTAAAATAATGGTACAAAACCAAACCACCAGAGGGAAATTAGTTTATAAATGACTGTAAAATGCCAAGTCAATTTCATGTATGTCTACTTTGCCGGCCACAGAACACACGAGATCGAAAAGTTTAGTTTGAGTCTTCATCAGGCCCTTCAGGCCGGCATCAAGCTGGTGCTACAACCCCACCTAGTGGTCGGAGGTCCTCCACGGACATCTAATTCTACCTTATTGGGTCTAATTACCACCAAAATAATTTACTTTTCAGTAATTCTCCACAAATAGCATGCTAACTAACATTAGCAGTGTTCTTTGCCAGCTGACTTCCCTTCCATAGTGCAGAGTGGTGCCATGAAGTCCTTCTTTCAGGATCTTTTTTTTCAGATATGTCAGGAGACAACAAATCTGAGATCAGCGTTTTTACCATGATTGTTGGTGCAATTTACTACACAGCAACTCTTTGGCATGACGTTATTATTTATAATGGTTAGTTTAAATTAAAACTTTAGAGAAAAGTCTCAACTCCCTGAATGTTCCCTCGACCTCGTCAAGCCAACACACACTTCAAATAGTCAAACTTGAACCCAAAACATGTCCTGACCAGCCTGAAACGGACATGTTTGAATGTGAAACCATCGCTCGGTGTCAGTCTCGGTACCTGTTTCCAGGACTGACTCCATTTACTGGTCGAAGACGTCCACTCGGGCTCTGATCCGCAGCGCTCGGCTTTGTACTTCCTGTTGTCAGCCATCTCGATGGTTGTGAAACCGGCGATTCTGGCTTTCATCTCTTTGGCTTTCAGGCAAAGATACTTCGGAGGCTTCAGGCTCATCCAGGACTCCTTCCAACACAGCCTGAACACATCTACTTCCACTGTGCGTTTTGGCCTTTTAAGTTTGGGTGAAGCCGACCTCCTGGGAGGAGGCGGAGGGGGGGGAGGCGCCGCTTTGATTTTGGGAGGAGGAGGCCCGATTTTGAATTTAATTCTGGGCTTGGCTGAATCGGCTTCGTCCGCGCCGCTGGTGATCCTGCTGAACTCTGACACTTCGCCATTGGCAACAACCGACCAGTGATACTTCCACTTTGAGAAGAGTCTGCAGATTGAAAAATACATCAATAATTACAAATACAAGTAAGTACAAATACAAGGATGTGATGTATTTGCACTTGCTCAGAATATGATGAAAACATGGAGGATTTAAATACTGATTCATAAAAGTGAAATATTTTTCATGGAGCCTGTGATTTCGCTCTTGTTACTTTAGTTTTATTCTGAAGTCCATGAAGCAGCTGAGAAAAGATGTCAGGCCATTTGTTAAAACTGGACTAAATTTAATTATGTCCTTTATCTTAAATGTATTCAATGACTCTATTTTCAACATATCATCAGTCCTACTTGGTCTGCTGGACAGTTTTATTGGCAAAGGTGCTTAAAAAGATAAATCCTTTGATACATAACATACTGTGTGCAGGTTTTAAAACAGTAATGGCTGCTTGTCCTCCACATATCACGGAGACTCCGGATGTTATCAGACACAGAAAAACCGGCCTCTTAAAACATCCTCCTAAAAAACATTTAATTGATGCTTTGCTTAATTATTTCTAGTGTTAAAAACAGCTTCAGTGAACCAAACATCTCATGTTATTAACTGAGGTTTGACAGCATTCAAAATATTCATTCATAAGCAGGTTTTGAACTGTAAAAAGATGTTTTCTTTCCTCGTAATGATGACATCTTGTAATTTTTTTTAGAAAGGCTCTCATAACTATTGAATGTAATTATAAGATATAATCTGTTTTTATAAATCTTGTAAACGTCTTTGTAGTTATGGTTGATTTCTGTCATTTTGTCCTGACTCTCCTTGTTTTATGACCTCGCCTCCCTACTATTGCATTTTATTCATATAGAAATGACTGTTGTGCACCAACAACTGTCAATAACATAAAAATAAAACAACTTCAAACTGTCCCATGTCTGAATACGCAGTAATGTGTACGTAGGATGTTCTACATGGGAAATAGAGAATGAAGAGTGACGACTGATGTAAATAACCTGATATGTGTTTTGCTTCTATCTAAGGATGGCCAGACAGTTATAGACAGTTGCTGTTTTATTTTGTACGTCTTCCTCTGAGTTTCCACGGTCTCGCTTCCTGTTTTATTTTGAGGCTCTTACTTTGAAAAGCACTCGCTCGGTTAGTCGCGCAAAACAGAAAGAAGAGTGAATGTATGTTAAAATGGTAAATTGGCGACAGAACACAGATTGTTTAAGATATTAGCAACAAGCTCTGACGCTAGTTTGTATGTTTTAAATAAAAATGTCGATGACATCCTCAGATTATTTTTTTTGTGACCTGAGTTCCTCACGACAGTCATCATAAGATAAAACTGCGCAGCTGGAAGTGATTCAGCAATTGTTTGTTGGATGTGTGTTCATTTCACCCATCGCATGACAACGATCAGTTCTGCTCTACTTTCTGGGGTTCGTGTTGCCAGTTGTTTGTTCGACAACAACAACTCACACTTTGACGGAGCTCTTCTCCTTCCTCTCGGCCTCCTGCTTGTTCTGGTCCGCCAGGCTCTGGGCTCTCTTCTCCCACTGGTCTCTCAGAGGCCCGTTGCTGAATGTCCTCTGACCCTCTTTTTTTGACAACATCCTGTCGCCTAGGAGACGCTCACAAAGAAGCAGAAATAACAGTCAGCAACAGGCAGGTTGCATTTCTTCAGCACGTCCGGTTAACTTATATCTTAGGTTTTCCCCAAAACTGCTCAGAAACTTTGGTCTCAGGGACTAATGTCAGCGAACTTTTATTCCTCTTTTAGCCTTTATCTTCGCTCACAACTTTACAAAACAGTGGCGATTTTAATAAACTTGTAAGGTCTAGTTTTACACACAAGTCAAAGCAAAAACGCTGACACATTTGACCAATCAGCAACGTTCAGTGCTTTAAGCCCCGCCCTAAAGGTTCCTGTACTACAGTATTCCCATATCAGGGACACGTTGAACAATCTGCCTGGGATTTCATTGAGATCCTGGTTCATCCCACGGAAACGCATGTAGTACAAAGTTCCTGGAAAAAAGTTCCTGTTGTGGCTTTTGTGGTGAAGAATCGTCAGATATATGTTAATAATAAAATTATTGTACTTCTCTTTAAACCACTGAATGGTTTTGTAGCAGCCCACTTATCAAACATGCTGCCAATCTATGAACCAGGACCGTCTCTCTGGTCTTCTGGCAGTTTTAGTATCTTTTAGTTGTTCCAGATTGCAGGAACTGTATCTTAAAGTTGGAACAGACTGAGGATCTTAGAATTAGGGAATTAAAATTAGAATGAAAAAGCTTTTGAGTGTTTTATTCCCTCTTTGTTTTTTTGCAATTATATCTGCTCTACTTTTATTTCATTCTTTTATTTTTGTAAATTAGTGTTATTCATTTAATTTCTTTTGAGGGTATTAATACTGTTTTGCAATTTTTGTTTCTTGTGTGAATTAGTCTCAAACAATTTCCTGTCAACATTTAACTTGTCTTATTTGAATCACATTAACCTGTTTGGTTGATTAATTGATTAATTGATTTGATACTTGAGTTCACAAGCTATACTGGAAAACAATCAAAAAAGGTCATGTGAGTTTGTGAACTTCTCAAACAGATTATCACAATTTCCCACAGCACACGAACACACCACAGCGCAACAAAAAGGACACAACTGTTCCTGGGATAATATTCAGGATTTTAAAGTTTCACTGAATTTCACTGAAAAACACAATGTCAAGACAAAATACTGGTTTTCTGATTCATCTCAGTCTGCGTATATAAAACAGTTGTATGAAACATTTAACACAATATTTACAAGCGCATATGTTTATACATACCTACAATACTACACAGTTAAAGGACTGTCTTTGACCAGTTTTGATCCATTTCTCAGCGCAGCGTCCTGTTGAAGACCAACTCATCTAACTGTGACACGAGACAACCAGCGTCGCTCTATAATTAAACACAACTCAGCAACGTGATTCAAGGAGCAACAACAACAAGAAAACAGCTCTCAGTTGGGAAAGATGGAGATCCTCATTCTGTGCTTACTATATTATTCACAAAGATTTGGTCATTTTCCATCCTGCTGCTTTTTTCACATTTGAAATCCCAGACATCACAGTGTCTTTGTCTTAGTTAATTAAAAAAAAAAAAAAAATTGATAAATTAAAACCCTAATTTAAAAAAAAAAGGGTATAGTTAACAGGCTAGATCTACAAAAACATCTGTATGGACCTTTAAATGACTACCAGACGAGAAATAAAGTCAATGGTGATACAGAGAACGTATATAGAGGCTTTAATCTGTGTGTCTGGAGGATGGATTCGGGGACTTAGCGGTGTTAAATGAGACGGACTTAACAGACTAATGATGATGATTTCAAATTCGGAAATGAGCTCAGGCCTCTTTCATCACCTCCCGACACAGGATGGTAAGAAATGTCCCCAGTGGAAATGACAGAGAATTAAATAGCAGTGATATCAACAACTGAAGTAACAACGCATACAAATCAGCAAATATATTCTCTCATCCAGGAATATATTGTCTTTTCAAACACACATAACACTTAATGTCACATTTTATAGAGTGCAGTTTGTTTCTCGGAACTATTTTACTCTGCTTTTAACACCATTTTGTGTTGGGAAACTCAAAGAAAAGCACATTTTTGTGTCGTGTATGTTCGTGTTATTAATGCTACAGACAGTGGTTTCTATTAAATGCCCCACGGCGGCCAGGCTAAGCTGTTTTGAGCTTTATTTGTAGTATTGAAAATGTGTATGTGAACGTTATCATCACATGTTGGATGATGAGCCTTCTACACTTCATTAAATGTGCATCTTTGTTGTAAATAGGAAACTTGTCTGTTTGAAGTAAATAATGTGCTTTTTTTGTCCGTCACCATCTTGCTTGTTCGGCGTGGTTTGGAGCAGGAAGTGACCATATTTGGACGAGCTGAGGGAGGAGCCAGCGGTGGATCTGATGGATCTGATTGGAAACCTCGCAATACTACATCCCGCCCACCGATAGCTGTAACCTGACTGCACCACAGGCCTGTCAATCAAACAGACACGCCCCCAAAAACAGGTCTTCTTGAATCTTCTTTTCTAATGAATGAGGGATTATTTTCAGATGGACCTCCAGAAAACTAATAAGAAGGAGTGACTTTAGCTAACAACACCGAGATAACTGATGGACACATTTTATTCACTTTGGATTTGATGAGAGAAGTTGAATGGGAGTCTATGGAGCCGGAGGCTTTTTGGAGCCGACCTCTAGTGGCACTCGCTGGTATTGCAGCTGAAGACACTTCTGGATCAGAACCATTTTACAGACCTGAAGCTACGAACTCTTTTATATCCAGTCTATGTCAGAGATTAAAGGGTACAATCAATGTAGCCTAAAGATGATAGCCCAGGGATGTATTAAGAGAGCTGGATACAGAAGTGCCATATAGACTCGCTGCCAATTTGCCCCAGTGACTGCTCGCGGTACTGCGACGTGAATCAAATATTTCTCGTATATTGTATATTGTATAAAAGATGTCTATGAAATTGTTAAGCGCACAACTCCAACTGCAGACTTTCATCATGAATTTTTAATCCATGAAGGTTTCACATTTTTCAAACCTCCCTCTGTGGACTTTGCTCACATGACCCTGAGTTTGTATGTTATTCAGCCTAGCTTAGCACAAAGCTATGTAACCCAGCCTTCTCTTTTCAACAACACCAACACTGTTTACAAATATTGTCAGACAAAAAATATAATGTGAAAAATATATATTGTTCAGGTTTAATAAATTCAGAGAAATCAGTAAACTGGTCCTGACTTACCTGATGTCTCTTTGTCTCTCAGTCTGTCTTGTATTCCTGGTTTTAACTAAGTACAATTAAAGGTGAACTACAGTGTGTGTCCACTGTCTGTCTCAACCTCTGGACCTGTCTGTCTCTAATCTTTACAGCAGCTTTACAGGCACCTGTCTGTCTCTTTGTGTCTGTCTGTCTTCAGCCTGTTTCTGCCGTTAACTTTTAACAGCTTACTGTCAGTCCGTCCTGTGTATCTGCTCCGCTGTGAGCCCACTTCCCTCCTTTGCTATTTTTATATCAGATGTTAACAGATCCAGAGCTGCAGCTCTAAATTTAGTGTCGGGGTGAAGCACGAGGCGCGCAGCCTGGAAACGGAGAGAAGTGACATCAATTGTATGAAAACACTGAAGTTTAAATTACTCTTTATTTAACAGGTGTAACAGCACAAACAGACCGGACAGCCGCAAGCAGGTGCGAGCCAATCACATCGCATCACGGCTGGTTTTCAAACCACCAGTTCATGAGTCGCTCTAAATGCAGAGACATTTACATTACTTTGACAAGAATCCAAGTCATGGTTCCGCCTCCATCTCGCTGCCTGGCGATTGGCCAATCGTTGCCAAGACTGTGAAGCATCTCGGTGTACAATTACAGGCATCCAGGGTGCGTGTGAGAAAAGTTGGGTTGATGACTGACACTTGGAGGGCAGGGATGCTGGGATGGATGTGAAACTGACCTGGTTGAATCATCAGTACAGGTGTCTGAAAATTAACTAAAAAAAACAAAACAGTCTCAGGCATAAGATCACAGACATAAAAACTGAAGGAGAGGCTTTGTCATGCCAACGGTTGAAGCCTGGTGATGACAATACATAAGAAATAAGTAAGAGGTGTATACTGATTAACTGGGTATCAACCATGGATGTTATAAGGTAAAATGGCAAATCGGTATCACTGCAAAGTGTGAAATAGACACGCCCGTCCACTACAGAGAAACATGAAATAGACACGCTTTGGCTTTTACAGTGACAGTTACACATTTTCTTGTAGTGGACAGAAATGAAACCTACTGCATGCTTAGAGCCATGTGATTTACAGGAAATTAAGCTTTCAGGAGAACAACACTGTCAACTCCTGGATTTGAACCTCGTGGTAACTCATGGCAGTCAGAGATTCATCTAGATTTATGCCACCGAGCCACAACTTCCTCCTAATACTGCTGAAAAATGTCCTTTGTGCTTGGTGTCGATACCTTTGTTGCTCTACATTGGTCACGTAGTGCTTCATCACATGATATTTAGGTGCGTGTCAATCTCACGTTGTGGTGTAGTAGACGGGCGTGTCTATTTCACGCTTTGCCGTGATACCGGGTCGAAAATGGACACAGGATTATATAATTGCACCTCATTCATTCTGATGAAAGCTGCTCAGTGGAAATGTTTCTCCCTCTATAAGGTATCTTCATGTTCTTCATGTTCCTGCAGGTCCACAGAGCGCCAACTTCATTATGGCTGCCCGCACACTTAAAGAAGATTAAATAAAATACCCATATGGCTCTTTGCAAAGCTCTCCAACTTCTCCTCACATCATCAACACAAACCCCATCAGGAAAAAAACATAAAATGGAGGTGGCAGGATTTCTGGGAAATGTGGGTTTGTCATGAGAAGTATTTTGTACTTTGCTGCATCAGTCTAAAAAAAACTCAGATACAATTTGGACAAATATTCCTTGTAAACAACTATTTATACTTCAGGTCAACAGGCTGTGAGGATTTCAGCGTGACTCAGCAGAACAAACTGTTTTGACACGTGAAGTCTGATGATGCAGGACGATCACCAGAATAAATCATTTACCTGTCTGTCCTTGTGACTTCATGTGTCTTACACACTTTACTGTGACTTACTGAACTCTCTTCATACAAAGTGAAGCACTGCTGCTGTCCTGGGTTCATTTTTCTGTGAGGTCACCCAGCAGCGGGAGATCCCTTCACCTGTAACAGGATCCTCAGATCATCGAGTCGAGCTGCAGACCAGGCGGGTCTCAAACTGAGAGTCACTACTATCTTTACAACAACCACTACATTTCAACCTGCAGTCAGCTCTATATCCTGGATGTGATGAATGTGTTTCCAGACAGTGGATTTGTTTAAGTGGATTTTGCAGCCAGAAAATTCAGATACAGTTTGCTGGGAACGGTTGGTGGTGATTTTTTCACCATCACGTCTTTTTGCACTGGAAAATGTCCTTTTCATGACCTTCAGCGTTCCCCAACATAGAAGAGAACCTCTATTTTAAAAATACCACCCGAACTAGTTGGAATGACTTCACCTTTGTGTCACTTTGGTATGAGAGGTGGCACTAAATACTATGATACCCATAAGATTCAGCAGCTGTTGCTATGGAGAGGAAGCCAGTCAGAGGTGCCCCCAACCATCAACCATCAGTGATGTCATCAACCAACAGTGATGTCATCAACCATCAGTGATGTCATCAACCAGCAGTGATGTCATCGTTGGTTTGTGAACGTTATGAATCCTCCAGTTCAGATTCTGTCCGTCACCATCTTGCTAGTTCAGACTGGTTTGGAGCAGGAAGTGACCATATTTGGACCAGCTGGGGGAGGAGCCAGCGGTGGATCTGACTGATCTGATTGGAAACCTGACGATACTACGTCCCGCCTACCGATAGTTGTAACCTGACTGCACCACAGGCCTGTCAATCAAACAGACACGCCCCCAAAAACAGGTCTTCTTGAATCTTCTTTTCTAATGAATGAGGGATTATTTTCAGATGGACCTCCAGAAAACTAATAAGAAGTCTTCCACATATTTGCTTTATAACTCCCTTTATTAGCTTTTACACCAACAACATCATTTCTCCCCACATCGTTCACCTTTTCCCTCTTTTCCTCCTGTCTGTCTGTTTCATTATCCTATTTTGTCGCAGTCGAACTTTCAGTTCATCCACATCAGATTCAGACTCCATTCTACAGAAGCAGCAGAAACATCGAGGCGAGTGAGTCACTGATGAAACCTGATCTCTTGCTGCAGTCTGCATGTCCGTCATCACTGAACCAGCTGGTTTAAGACTAAGAAAACAAACTTAATGCTTCATGTGTAGAGTATGTCACATTACAGATGGACCCCAGTTTAAGCTGTGATTGGTTAATGTGTTTAGGTTTGCAGCCTGTGAGCTCTGTGATGATTTTAGACCTTTGAATGAGTGGAGACAGGTGACACGTGAAATGGATTGGTTAAAAATACACGTCATTGGGCAAGTTATGAATTATGAATGAGTGATTGGACAGCGTGGGAAAGAGGATGTAATGTAGAAAAAAGAAAAGGAAACCGGGAAAAGCAAATATTCACCCACAGAGGAATGAATATGAGACGTGAGAAAACAGAACTTCCTTAGTGAACTTTGCACAAGCTTCAATATGATGTGTATAAATGCTTTCTTCTTATATCTCTCCCTTCAGATCCACCATGAACTGCTGGTGAAACTGTGTCTCTCCTGCAGGCAAGTATAATAAAATCTACTCTTCAGGTAAGAAGTAGTGAGTTTGACTGTCTCCCATTGTTTGGTGATGCATTCAGGGGAGGCCTTCAGGTTTCTAGTGCTGAGCACCAAAATGCAAAGTATATTTGATCCTAAACTTCAGAGAACTGCTTGCACTGAACTCTACCACAGCTGTCTGAATAGGAACATTAACAGGGTTGGAAATTTAAACATAATAATGTTTAGGATATTTTCCATTTTATTTTGTTCATATCTTTCAATGATTAAGTATCCCTACTTGTTTTCTCTGTCTTTGCTCTCATTTTTCACACAGTTGTTGAATAATATGATGATGTAATCACACAGAAGGGTTGGCATGGTGGGGGACAGGATTAGAAGTATTAGCTTTGCAGAATAATTTTGCTCCTTCATACATTTCCCCCTTCTATTTGTTTTAGTGTTACTGTATGCTGTATATACTCTGAATATACCCGTTTGTGTTCTTGGTCGTGTCCTAAGCACGCTGCGAACAACTTTGGAGTGGACATGATGTGATTGTGCATTGACGGATGATGTATTACCTGTACATTGTAATAAACATATTGCTGCCTGACCACCTCAGCCTCCTTAACCAAACACAAATCATATTAAAAACACTTTAATTAAATGCAGGAAGAAACATTTCTCTTAATTTACAAAGGTGGATCTAAAAGTTCCAAGTCTGCTCCTGCAGCGCCGCACCATGACATGCATGGAGCACAGGGAGCGACAAGCTTCATCAGGTTGCTTAATTAACATCAGCACCTGAGTTATGTTTCCATCAGCACTGGTATGAGCTGATTTTGCAAGAGGGAGCTCATGAAATTGGATATCAAACTCAGGAAATCAACAAGGGAGACTCCTGAAATGTTTCAGAAAGCCACTGAAGCATTGAGTGTCACCGTTCAAGACTGAACCAGGCGCGTCAGGTCAGGAGCAACCAGGTGGTTTTAATTTGACACTCTCGGGGTTGTGTCACCGTGAATTCGTCCCTCAGGGTCAGACTGGCAACACCAAGTTCTACAACAATGATGGACAACATTCACTGTGAACCACCTGAACTACAATTCAATGGCAACAGGGTTCTCCAACATGACAACGCACCTGGTCACAGTGTGTTGAAAACGGTCAAGTTTCTCACCGGCAACAACACAATCCAAACCTCCAACACAAAATGCTATGTGCACTCTTTGCTCAAGTTTCATGTCCAAGGTCCACGTACCAGCGGTCGCAAAAGCGTGTGGAACCCAGGTGCTGATTTTGTTTATGAAACTTCCCCCTGCTCCATGAACATCACGGTGCTGCACTCCACTGATGCTCAACAGAAACTGTCAAGTTAACCAACTTAACTTTGTGTTCGACCCTCATAAAGAACTGAAATGACAACAACTTCACACTTGAAATGTGACTAACCTAAAAACAGAAGTTTCTGTCTGAAACCTGATCAAGGCAACTGTTAGCTGGGTCACAGCAGAGGTCTCAGTGGTCTGAGGTTGTGAGAAACTGTGTTTAAAACTAGTTCAGAGAGAAATATATACGTTGCATAACAATCACAGGAAATCTCATGTTGGACGCAGCCTCGATGGATAAATGGAAAACTAGGCTGAAAGTTACGGTTTTACCTCAGGAGGAGATGTTCTGATGAATGTGTGAAGAGGGAAGAGAACCAGTCTCTGTTTTCTGTGTTTAACTAATAGATTCATGTCACACCCAACTTGTCCACTAGGTGCACTCAGCGTCCTTCTCCTACAGCTTGAGTGCTGTCTGTGAAATCAGCCACCTGTCAGAGCAGCTGCTCTTCATTAACTCATAACTCCACTGAACATTGACAGGAGAATTTCATGTCTCCTTGTGGCTGCACTATTCTTAAGAGAACAGGTTTTTGTACTTTATTTTCTGAACGGAGGTTAATCTGTCTTTTTTATGAGAACTAGAGCATTCCTTCTGTTTAAGAATTTTTAACTTTTTCTTTTTTAGGTTTTTTTTTCTTTGTATTTTCCCTTTTTGGGAGTGAATATCATTGTGCACTTATTGAACGGTCAGATGTATATATGCCTGTCATATGTACACATTTTAACCATCTATATAGGTGTAATATCTATTTACCAGCAGGACTGATGAAAATCTGTCTGGGATTGAAATTTCTCCATAAACAAATGTGTTGCTCTTCCGTGCAGCCATTACTCATTCAATCCAAACTACTCTTAACTCATCTATCTGCATAATCAGTGTTAGCAATGTAGCTACTGTACAAGCAAGATCATCAGACACACACGTGTCGTTGTTTGATGTATCAGTACATGGGTGCAGGGATTTTCCAGGATCAGAGAGGGAAAATGAAACTGGTGTGCAACATTTCACCTCTTGTTTTTTTATGTGAAATAAGTGTGAAAAAAACAGACCACATCCAAAAGGAAACAGTGGATCGTTTCTTCCTTTAGTCTGAACCCTCTGAACTGAAATATGGGTGAGAGTGTTATAAGAAGAAGTGCCATTTTCAAGTTGAGTCATATTTTATCTGCAGGTTTAACTTTCAGATTTGGATCCAAGTGACAGGGGAGGAAATGTGTAAACAGACTCATTCACATTCACATTTATGATTCAATCATTTTGAAACCATGCAGTTTGAGTTTTCAGTGTTTTTTCCTGATAAATATGAATGTTTTCCCAAACTTTAAACAAGAAACTGCCACAAAGAAGCATGCAATATTGGACAACAAGTTGTCAGTAGTTTAAAACTATTAAACACCAATGGATAATTGCAGGAAAACTGGTTTAGTTATGACCTTCTGGAAGAAGAGTTATGTAAATCACTTCCTGTAAATCTGTAACATTTTGAGTTACACTGTTTTTGTAGTACAGAACAAAAATAAACACTACAAACTTATCTTTTTACTCCTTTATTCAAAATAGAGTGATTGGCAATAAATCCATTTACACCAACGCAAACAAGTACTTCAATCAGCATTTGCCAGCTCATCAACATTACAATCATTTCTTCTTTACATTTCAAAATTCAACTTACAATTTTCCTCTTCGTGTTTTTCTTTCCATAATAAAAACGAGTTCTGATTAAAAGAGTTTGTTGTGATGTAAAACGTGATCTTTTTATGATAATAAAAAGGGAACACAGTGGTGATTCCCACGGATGTGATGAATATCAGACAAAACTGGATGATTTCCCTTTTTGGCAAAACAGTTTAGTTCTTTGGAAAATAAAAGTTTGCACATTGTCTAAAAAAAGTGTTTTACGAGCTTATATCTGTGTAATACCTCACCATTACTAATACATTATCAACTAGTGGGAGATGAGCCAAAAACTGCAAGTTGGAAACCTTATAATTGTTTGTGTATTGCCATGAAATGCTACACAAATTTGTTTAATGTTTTAATGGTTCAAGGTTTGTGATGTTTGAATTCTGAAAAAAAAAACCTGTCTGATTTGATGGAGCTAAAAAAACGACTGAACGAACTATTTGGCTTTTAGGCCGTTCATCGGCTGGTACAATGGAATGAGGAACTTCCATGACTCATCCCAGCCTGAGGGGGACTTGAGGGACATCTGCTTTTTCAGACTAACAGGTCGGACCAAGAACCTCCACGATTCGGCCCACTCTTCAAAGAACTTGTCTTTGGTTTTGCCTTTAAGCTGAATCTTTACTGAACCAGGACCTTTCTTGGGACGTGGTTGTGTTTTACCCAAGAGGTGACATCCTGCCAACCGCCTCTCTGACTGTTTTTCCTTCTCAATGATGGAGAACAGAGTCCTCCTTGTCCTGGTCTTCTCTGCTACGATCACTCTCACATCACTGGGTACTTTCTGCTTACTTTTGTCTTTGCTCTGTGCACCGGCACCCTGCAGGAACCGATGGGAGCTTCCCCAAAGCTTGAAGGTTGCAGGGTTGGTGCAGAAGTTGGTTCTGATGTCATTTTGTATTTTCTTTCCTCTTGACCACATGGCTGAATAGGTACCTGGATTAGGCCAGGACTCCACCCATGGTTGCTCAATGTGCGGCATGGGGTTGGCGAGCCTGAACGATCTCCCCCACTTCGATCCATACTCACTTGAACCACCGTGTTGCTGCTGAGTAGTGCTGCTTACGCTTTGCTGATTCATTCCTGAAGATCCGGAATAACCCGGTTGATGGTTGAGGAGTGACCCAGCGCTCCATGAAGTGCTCCAGTCTTTCTCAGGGTATCTTTCTCTGAATATGTGATTGTCAAAAGAGCGGCTCATTTTAGCTTTGGAGCTCTGCAGAGAAGTCTTCTCTTTGACGGGTTGGATCTCCATCGTTTCATCCACCCGGTTTACTCTCGGCACCTGTTCAGTCCAGTGCTGAATGTGGTAGACCGACCACATCCAGGCTTCCCTCCACTGAGTCAGGGATGGTCTGTCATGACGGAACTCAGTTTCTGACACCATCCAGGCTGCCTGCCAGTCAGAAATGGACTCAACGAGAGTCTCTTGTGACCGCGGATTCTCGAGGAGGTGAGAAGCCACACTTGACCCTCTTTGGCTGACTTGTGAATTTCCTTGTACAGATTGTGATCGATGCTGGTGCCTTGAGAACCTCCATGATTCTCCCCAACTCAGCTCCGTGGTTGGCCCATTCTTAGGGAGTTCCACAGGCACAAAATGGTTCTGGTTCAATGCCCTACTCACAAGGATTGGGGCTGTGGTGGACCAACCCTGCTGCCACTGATCAGGCTCCTGGTTCAAGGGCTGGCAGGTATATTTCCACGAGTTCTTCCACTCGGAGGCACTTGGCCTCATGGTCTCCCCCTTCTCCGACTCTCTGAAAGGCTTCAAAGGGTCAGACCTCATTCTTCTTCTCTCCACCCTCATTCGATGGTTTATTACCTTCCATGAGTCCCTCCATTCAGACGCCAAGGTGTTTTCTATGTTTTTCAAAATAAGAAGCTTAGAATAGGTGAATTTTCTCCTTGGCATATACATTACATCATGTTTCAGTTCATCATAGCGTGCGTCTGCTCTCTCTGGTGTTGAACATTTCACCCGATGGTTCTTCTCCACCCGCTGAGCCTCCACGCCGGTCTCCATCCTTGGTGGTGCAGCCTTTAGGACTTTCTCGATTTCCTCGCATGGTTTGGAGTTGTTCTTGGTCACCTGCCAGGACTTGCTCCACTCAGAGAGGGCCTCAAATTCACTGCAGAGCTGCAAGTACAGATCTTTGTACTTATGTTCTTGGGGTGTTTCGTGGATGGAGGACCGTTTCTTCTCGCTGCCTACTACGGAGGGATTTGAATTCTTGTGGTTGTTGAGGACCGCCATGGCTGCTCTCCATGAATTGACCCACTCTAGACTGTGAGATTTTTGAGGCAACTTGGATCTGTTGCAGCAATGGTGGTTAACACGCTTCCAGCATTCTTCCCACTCTGAGCTCATCTCTCTATCCTCATCTTGCGCATTAGATACAGACTCATTCATTAAACCATCATCTGGAACAGTCGAGGGATCCTGCCGATCTGCTGGCTTGGTGGATGTCCACGACTCACTCCACTCTGACGAGTACAAGGCTTCATTGTGGTGCTGAGTCTCCATCAGCAAAGTAAAGAATTCATCTTTCGGGACATTCTCTCCATTTCCAGATGAATCCGCCTGATTGTTTTTGTCAGATTTTCTCCAGGATATCTGCCACTCCTCAGGGGGAAGACTCAAGTCTAGGTCCTGTGAGTCCACCACCCTGCAGCCCGGTTTCCTCCAGAGATGAAGGCTGTGAGGATCGAAGAAGTTAGGCCCATTCACCCAAGGCTCGCCTGCTTCAGAGTAAGGCTGCTGGGTTGCAAACATCCAGCACTGACCCCAGCTTGAGGTAGCTGTGGGGCCCTCTGCTGGTGATGGTAAGGATTTGTTGTACTTCCATGACTTCCCCCACACCAAAGCTGAAGGTTGGGTTTGGGTGATGGAGACGAGTAACTGCAGCCTGTTGGAAGTCTTGTCCTGGCCCTTTTTGTCCTTTTTGTTGGATGCTGGAGTGGAGAAGCCTCTGTTCTGGACTCCCGGTCTGCCAAGATCTGAACCTGATCCACGAGGAAGAGTAGGAGGAACCTGGGGTTGCTTGCTCTTCCAGATATTGTTATCTGCCTGACTCTCAGCCAGTTTAGGTTTCCTCTCCACCCTTTTGTAACTTCCCAATTTGGCAGACAAACGACTCGCCCAGTCCTTGTTAATGCTGTTGAAACATACAAGAGAAGAAATACAAAATACTTAAGAATCATCTCATTCATCTTAAATGTAAAGTAAAGATTAATTTATATTCGCAGAGGTGTGACGGCAGCAGTATGTATATATGACTGCTGTTTATATTTAGGCCTGTGACTTTGCGTCGGGTGAGGTAATGTTACTGACTGATGAAGTGATACTCTGGTTAAAATACTCGCTGACATCTCTTTAATAACTCCACCTTGTTTATATTGACACGGTATATGTTGTGCTGCTACCACTGATCCAGAAGTAATGCTAATAAAACACAGGAAATTACTTGTTTAAATTGTCAACTTAAAGTATGAATCACTGACAGATGATACATTTGAAATTGGGTTAAGACTAAATAATGAACCAATGTTTATGTTATCAAATAGGTTAACATTTAAGCTAACCAATTTGTAAATCCTGCCCCAGTAGGAGCAGCATGATGTGTGGAGGTCATTTACACTCTTCTTTTGGACCACGACAATAACATCATTATCATTCTTACACCAATACCTACCACCGATATCCGCAAACCTGAGATAATAGACGTTATTGAAGAAGAAAAAAGCTGGAAGTTTACACTTATCCTGAGTCTGAAAATGAAGAACCAGAGAAATCTTGGTGTGATCTTGTACTGAGAGTTTAGCTACATCAAATCAGTTATATAGTGTGAGAGAGAGAGAGATATGCAACACCTTCTGTCAAACTGGTATTTACGACCTGATTTATGACCTGCCATGTGATTTATGACCCCCCCCCAAGCGCCGCCCCCTTTTATGACTTCCTCCAATCACGTAACCCCTTTGATCTTAGTCCCGCTCCCCTTTTTTGTGGCGTTGATTTTAGCTGTCAATTAATTACCTCTCAATGACCTATTGATCTTAGTCCGGTGTTGTTTGATGTTGATTTTACAACATGTAATAAACTAGTTAATTACCCTGGGAAAGGAAGGAAGGATTTTATGATCCATTGATCTTAGCTGACCTCAACCCCCATACACACTTCCCTCCGATCACGTGACCCAAGAGGTGGAGTTTAAAATGAACCAATGAGAGTGGAGTAGGTCGGCTTTATAGGGAGCGAATGGATTTATAAGGTCAAAATGAAGTCGTCGCTCTAAGCACCGCCATGACAACAGATAACTAAAAAGTTAAACCATCCAAGTCTCTGATTATCTAATCTATTGTCCCAGAATCAAACAATGTCCACACAAGCACTGTTTAGCAAACATTTAGGGTATCGTGTCAGACAGTCAGCCTTCAACCACAGAGCACACAGAAAAGTTGTATTTTCTGCACAACACAATCAGACTTCTTTTGTCATCTCTACTCAAACATTGAAGCACTGAGGTTTAGATGATGAGGAGAGAGAAAGTTATTCAGGATATGAGGATCCAGAGTTGTGCTGCCGGTACAGACCTGTACTGAGCCGGCTGAAGCAGAAGAAACAAGCACGGGACAATTCTTTTACTTTTGATATCAGTGTTACTCACCTTCGACCACCAACATGAAACGGGAGGTTCAGTTCATATTATATCTTCAGGATCCCTCTGCAGGTCACTCACATGGTTGAAGAGAATCTTTTTTCAAAAAGTGAGCTTTTTGAATGACAAAACATCTTTATATAATCAGATCAAATGTAGTAATGCTCACTTTTTTTTTCAAACGTTTATCTTTTTCAAAATATTAAGCATTTTTGAACATGTTTTTAACATTTGAGTGAATGAGGAGATTCTTCAACTCCTCTAAAACTTTCTGTCGTTGTCACAACAGCAGCCAGACATCATCTCTCTGATTCCTCATGTTTCCCGTGTTTCTTTGTCTGACTGATTATTTGTGTAACGTGTCCGAGCCGTCCTCTCCTGAGTGGCAGCTCCACCTCACCTGCTCCTGATCACAGGTGACAAAACTGCACTCAGTGAACTCATCAGCCTCCTGATGAAATGATCTGGTCCTTCAACTACTCTGTGCCAAATGAAGTCATGCCAGGTGGAAGTTTCAGTCTTTGTGTACCTTTTGCATAGCTTGTTTTTTTGTTGTTTCTTCCTGGATTGAAACCTGTTCAGTCATCAGCTCATGTCTGCCTCGCCTCACATGCGTCTTTTGTTAAGTTTGATTATAAAATGAATTTCTTTTTGTTAAACCTCTGGTGTGCTCCGTCTTTGCTGCGGCCAAGAACCGGGCCGTAACACAAAATATTCTAAAATAATATAAAATACTCGTCAGAACATTTCAATATTTTAGTTTTTGTCACAAACAGCAACATAATTCTTCATGATGCTTGTAGGTAAGATTGGAGGGATACAATTTAGAGGAAGGGATTTCATTTCCAAAACTTCTTTGTCATTTAGACTAACAGTGGTTGTAATGCTAATCCTTTCCTTCCAGTGCCCTTTTTCCATTAGTCACATGAAGGGTTGAAGTTCTTACGCAGATCATTGAGATGAGAACTAGTCTGTTGGTGTTTGATTGCAGTTTATTGAAGAGATGTAGTTGTACAAGATGAATAAAAATCATACCATGAAATGTGTTGGGTTGTGTAGTTCTGGTCTGGTGGTTGTGCTCTGAAGTGGTTGCTCTTCCTGTGCACCTCTCCTGTTTCCTGTGCCCTGGATATACACTAACCCAAACACCCATGTGCATCCAATTACTGCTACCAGGTGTCCAAAAAATAACATAACATAAATTATATCCCTCCAATCTTACCTACAAGCATTATGAAGAATTATGTTGCTGTTTGTGACAAAAATTAAAATATTGAAATGTTCTGACGAGTATTTTATATTATTTTAGAATATTTTGTGTTACGGCCCGGTTCTTGGCCGCAGCAAAGACGGAGCACACCAGAGGTTTAACAAAAAGAAATTCATTTTATAATCAAACTTAACAAAAGACGCATGTGAGGCGAGGCAGACATGAGCTGATGACTGAACAGGTTTCAATCCAGGAAGAAACAACAAAAAAACAAGCTATGCAAAAGGTACACAAAGACTGAAACTTCCACCTGGCATGACTTCATTTGGCACAGAGTAGTTGAAGGACCAGATCATTTCATCAGGAGGCTGATGAGTTCACTGAGTGCAGTTTTGTCACCTGTGATCAGGAGCAGGTGAGGTGGAGCTGCCACTCAGGAGAGGACGGCTCGGACACGTTACACAAATAATCAGTCAGACAAAGAAACACGGGAAACATGAGGAATCAGAGAGATGATGTCTGGCTGCTGTTGTGACAACGACAGAAAGTTTTAGAGGAGTTGAAGAATCTCCTCATTCACTCAAATGTTAAAAACATGTTCAAAAATGCTTAATATTTTGAAAAAGATAAACGTTTGAAAAAAAAAGTGAGCATTACTACATTTGATCTGATTATATAAAGATGTTTTGTCATTCAAAAAGCTCACTTTTTGAAAAAAGATTCTCTTCAACCATGTGAGTGACCTGCAGAGGGATCCTGAAGATATAATATGAACTGAACCTCCCGTTTCATGTTGGTGGTCGAAGGTGAGTAACACTGATATCAAAAGTAAAAGAATTGTCCCGTGCTTGTTTCTTCTGCTTCAGCCGGCTCAGTACAGGTCTGTACCGGCAGCACAACTCTGGATCCTCATATCCTGAAGAACTTTCTCTCTCCTCATCATCTAAACCTCAGTGCTTCAATGTTTGAGTAGAGATGACAAAAGAAGTCTGATTGTGTTGTGCAGAAAATACAACTTTTCTGTGTGCTCTGTGGTTGAAGGCTGACTGTCTGACACGATACCCTAAATGTTTGCTAAACAGTGCTTGTGTGGACATTGTTTGATTCTGGGACAATAGATTAGATAATCAGAGACTTGGATGGTTTAACTTTTTAGTTATCTGTTGTCATGGCGGTGCTTAGAGCGACGACTTCATTTTGACCTTATAAATCCATTCGCTCCCTATAAAGCCGACCTACTCCACTCTCATTGGTTCATTTTAAACTCCACCTCTTGGGTCACGTGATCGGAGGGAAGTGTGTATGGGGGTTGAGGTCAGCTAAGATCAATGGATCATAAAATCCTTCCTTCCTTTCCCAGGGTAATTAACTAGTTTATTACATGTTGTAAAATCAACATCAAACAACACCGGACTAAGATCAATAGGTCATTAATTAATTGACAGCTACGATCAACGCCATAAAAAAGGGAGCGGGACTAAGAGGATTGGAGGAAGTCATAAAAGGGGGCGGGGCTTAGGGTTCTTCTGTTCTTGAATTTGCATTTGAAATCTGCAGTGTGGAACTTCTGTCCCCTTTCTGCCAGAGAGAAAAATAACAAATACCCTCTCAACTCTCAACACGCACGTATGTCCTACACGTTGCTAAATTGTGCATAAATGAAGGGTAGATGAAATAAAAGTCAACACAAACTTCAAAATATGACTTTTTCACTGTCAGAATTTGATCCATTCGGTCCGATTACATTTTGAAAAGTCAAGAAGATTTGCATGACGGAAACTTTTTGTCCCCATTCTTCCCCACAGAGCGTGATCGGTTTACATTCACCCAGCCAGGGTGGGAAAATCAGATGTAAAAAGTTAGTCTGAGCAGCTGCTCTTCATTAACTCGTTACTCCACAGAACTTCGACAGGAGGATTTTATGTCTCCTTGTTACTGTGCGACTCTTCAGAGGAGAGGATTTATGCACTTTATCTATATTCTGAATGTTAATCTGACTTTTGGAGAACAAGAGCCTTTCTTTTTTATTTTTATTATATCTCACGTATGTGTCTGTCATATGTATGTATTTTAACCACATGTATGGATGCGGTTTCCATTTATGAAGCATGGTTACGTGGTTAATCCGTCTGGGACTGAAAATACAACTCTTTTGGAAATTGCTTGAATTAACGGACATTTATTTATGTCAAAGTTTTGCACTCCAGCATAATGTTTGATGCTGTTTCTTTAAATTGCTTCAGTGAATAGACGTGTCATACTAATGAACTTGCTTATAATGCGTATTATAAGGTCCAGAAGAAAAATAGAATATCAGACAGCTGAAAATCTTTCTGGTCTTTGTATCACGACAACATACAAACTTTGTCTTCGTAATAAGTCAAACTGAGTACAAATAAACTTTGATGCATAGAGCAGGACTGAAGATCAGTAGTGGGCGTTTCACTGTTATTTAGTTGAATCAAATCAACCTAAAAACAATTTCTTTTTTTAAATGTCAAAGAGATGCAAATAACACGAAAACATGAAAAAACTTTGGTATCTTATTTTAAAATGTCCTTGGTTGTAAGTTTATGGACTTGACTCTTGAGCTTGATCTCTGATGTACGGCAGGTTTAACCTGAACTTCTTTCCCTCAGTGGTCAGTGTCGACTGTAAAAACAGTATTTGTGTCACCATGTTCAGGTGTTCATTACACCTCCGACTAAATATGTTCGCTGCCCAAAAGGTTGTGATATGTGATGCGTTCTCCCGTCTCGGTTCTGGTGTCAGAGTTAACTTCTGACCTTTCAGTGTGCCGATGGATCAGATTTCCATCAGGATGGATTTGTTCCACCTATTTGAGTGGATTTCTTTTTAATTATTTCTGAATATATGATGAAAATTCAGGGATTATGAGATATAAGCAGAGTTACACATTTCGAGAGGAGTTTGAATGAAGTTTTCTTACTTTTGGAAAAGAACCATGACGTTTTGTGCACTTTGCACTGTTTTTATACATTCAGCTTTGCAAATGTTAGTTTCCTTCTGAAAACAGTGACATGAATTACATGTGTTCAGATACATGGAGGTCACTTCTGATTAGCTTGTAATTATCTCTTTGCAGGTCAGGATGCAGAGATCTGGGTTCAGTATCATGTTCTACTGCCCGAAAGGTTTAATCCTAAATTCAAATAAATAATATCCTGTCCAATAAAGGCAAAATCTTTCATTGGGATCTCATAAAGTTTTGGTTTATGAAGAGTTCTGAGGGCCCGCAGACGGGTCGTGCACACAGACATGAACAGGTTTGGTCCTTACGAGGGCAGAGCGCTCCTCTCCATCCGCTCGTCCTCCTGCTGTATCTTCTGCATGTACTCTCGCTCCCTGATCGCCCACAAGTTCGTCATGATGGAGGCGTCGCAGCCGGCCACCTCCGGGCTCTTCTCGCCAGACATCTTCAAACTGCCTCAAACACACACAGAGAAAAAAAAATACATAAAATAATTATGATATCCTCCTTTTGGTCTCCTTTCTGGATACTGACAACATCGATCACACCCTGAACCCTGCAGAGGCAGCGGTGTTGTACCTTGTAATGGTGATAATCCTTCGGATGTGTGTGGAGGACCTGCTCCGATATACTGTCACTGAGGGCCATTAACCTGCTGTCAGATATGTGAGGGGGCTGGCCTGTCTAAAAATACAACACACACACACACACACACACACACACACACACACACACAGTGACGGTGCATAAACCTACCACGCTCAGATTTTATATTTTATTTCATTTGAAGGTAAAGTTTGACTGTAAATGTGGTTAAAATCCTACGACTCACTGTTTTTATAGATTTTGCTGCTCAGCGTGTCACAATAAAAATTTACTGGAGTTCAGTGGGATGATTTTGAACAAACATCTGGATTTAAACCTTGCGGTATTTCATCATTTCAGACTCTCTTGTTAAACACACCAACTCTCTGACTACACGACTGCAGCTGAGGACCCTGTGAACGTATCCCAATTACGATTTATGGATCATAATGTTTGCCTGGAACATAATAAGTGACTAAAAGCAAATGAAGCGCAGCTTTGTAAAAGCAGGAAGTGTCAGGTTGAGTCGGGTTCATCCCTCCATCAGTTCATGTGTTTACTGAAGAGTGATTTAACGCATAAGATGTCAGCGACAGACCATTAAATGCAGATTATGACCAGTTAGAAAATGTCCTCCTCCTCTTTGCCACCTCCAGCTGGCGGTGCCTCGGTGGTCATGTATGGCTTTATGTCTGGACTCACTCCGATGAGGAGTTGTTGAAACTATTGAAGCCTTTAACCAATCAGTACTGACTACCTTAAACCGAATGTTGTGTCCTGAAACTCCACCACCGTCACCATTACTGGAACTAAGCAGCAGCGATCAGTGATGTCATCAACCATCAGTGATGTCATCATCCATCAGTGATGTCATCGTTGGTTCATGAACGTTATGAAGCCTCCAGTTCAGATTCTGTCCGTCACCATCTTTGCTAGTTCGGAGCGGTTTGGAGCAGATTTTTCACCATCACGTCTTTTTGCACTGGAAAATGTCCTTTTCATGACCTTCAGCGTTCCCCAACATAGAAGAGAACCTCTATTTTAAAAATACCACCCGAACTAGTTGGAATGACTTCACCTTTGTGTCACTTTGGTATGAGAGGTGGCACTAAATACTATGATACCCATAAGATTCAGCAGCTGTTGCTATGGAGAGGAAGCCAGTCAGAGGTGCCCCCAACCATCAACCATCAGTGATGTCATCAACCATCAGTGATGTCATCAACCATCAGTGATGTCATCATCCATCAGTGATGTCATCGTTGGTTTGTGAACGTTATGAATCCTCCAGTTCAGATTCTGTCCGTCACCATCTTGCTAGTTCGGAGCGGTTTGGAGCAGGAAGTGACCATATTTGGACGAGCTGGGGGAGGAGCCAGCGGTGGATCTGACCGATCTGATTGGAAACCTGACGATACTACGTCCCGCCCACCGATAGCTGTAACCTGACTGCACCACAGGCCTGTCAATCAAACAGACACGCCCCCAAAAACAGGTCTTCTTGAATCTTCTTTTCTAATGAATGAGGGATTATTTTCAGATGGACCTCCAGAAAACTAATAAGAAGTCTTCCACACTGTCATCTTCACGAGCACAACTTCATGTCTGCTGAATAAAGATGGAGTCACATGACAACAAAAAAGTCAGTCATCACAGCAGGAGGATGGAAAAACTTCAACTGGGCAAACTTTGCGATTCAGCAGTGGCGTGGAGGTTGAGAGGTCGGGATCAGGACCGGGGTTTCCAAATGAAGTCTTTGGAAGTCAAACATTGAAGGCTGAAGTGCCCTTAAGTTCCACACAAATCAAGGCGTCACTTCCTTCAACAGG
The DNA here is from genome assembly GCF_022577435.1 of Embiotoca jacksoni. Classification (NCBI taxonomy): domain Eukaryota; kingdom Metazoa; phylum Chordata; class Actinopteri; family Embiotocidae; genus Embiotoca; species Embiotoca jacksoni. Next base: position 1,545,457 of record NW_027185395.1, read on the forward strand.
TCTCAGAGTTGCTGCATCCATTCAGACCACGATGGTACCGGAGGGCTCCTGAGTATTTATAAGAGATGCCGGCCGGTCCCAGAGTCTTCCAGGGTGGAAAAGAGAAAGTAATGTCAAAATGAAGTTGACTAATTATGAGTAACTAATCCACTTTATAAAAATAGACTCAGGTGCAATCATTGCACTATATGGACCTGCATTTGCATCTCCGCATGTCTTATATATATGGTGAAATTAAAAATAAAGTTGACTTTGACTTGTGACTTTGATTATGAGTCAAAATTATGGGATAATGTACACAATTTGATTTCACAAATCTAAGTTTAGATATTAAATTTAAATAATGGAAAAGTAAATCCAATTCCTAAAAAGGCAAATCAAATTTTTTTGGGGAGTAAAAAATGTATGTAAGTCAAATTTATGAGATCTTGTTTTTCAAAATTTGTGTTTTTACTAAATCTAAATTCATATACGTTTCAGAAACAAATTTGGCACCGTGAGTTGGTCTTAAAACATTAACAGACACAGAAGTTTTATTTGTGCTTCAGCTGTTTGTAGCAGCATTCACTGAGTTTATTAAATACCTCATGACAAATGTTCAACATACCAATAATAAACCAATAATCAACATGTGCTTCACCGCTGCATTGTCAGTCATTCATAAAATACATCCTTTGAACACCTTTACTTAGAAGTTTCTATTTGAAGACCTTTAGCTCACCCAAAGCAGAGGGCGGGATATTTTATCTTTATATTTCACGTGACAGCACGTGCATGTCTGAGATGAGGACAGACTGTGCGGCTCTATATTTACCAGCAGCACCACATGCTGCCAGTATATCAGCCAATCACACGGATATCTGTGCTGTAAGTAGGTGAAGGTATGTGATGTATGTTGGAGGATATGGGTCATACATGCGTACATACTGTTCACTCTCTTCTTTTACAGTTTCTGTTTCTTCATCCCGGCCGAGTTGTTTCCCGTATAAAGTTTGATAAGAAGGCGGAACAACATGCTGATATCTGTCGAAGCGTCGTTGTTGAAGATGTGGTACCGGTTCCCGCACCTGTTGATCAGCTCTCTGAGTTTGGGGTGGCCGTCCAGCACGTAGGTAGGTAGGTAGGTAGGTAGGTATTTACTTTATTAAGTAATAGTAGTAGTCCTGGATGGTTTTGTCCTTCAGCTCGTCGCCGCGCGTGAACAGAACGATCATGTACCTGGACGACTGCGGTCCGAAGATCTTCTCCAGGGCTTCCACGCAGTTTTCTTCTTCTTTGGTGAACCTGCCGATCTGGATGACCAGGAGGAAGACGTGAGGGCCGGGAGTGGACACCTGGATGCATTTAACGATCTCTTTCTTTATGCTCTCTGCGCTCTTGGACGTGTCCAGGATGCCGGGCGTGTCGACCACGTGGATCTTTCTGCGACTTTTGACGCGTTCTTTCTCGCAGGTCTCCGTCACGGATTGCGCGTTCGTCAAAGACTCGAAAACCTTTTCACCCCCGAGGGTGTTACCGACGGCACTCTTCCCAACTCCGGTTTTCCCAATCATCACAATCCTTAAAGGAGGACCTGCAAACAGTAAAAGATATCTGCTTTATAAATTCATAACATTTTGAAATGTTTTTGAGTGTGCTTGTGGTGACCACAGACTGGATATAAAACCAGACTGTTTATAAAAGAGTTCGTAGCTTCCAGGTCTGAAAAATGGTTCTGATCCAGAAGTGTCTTCAGCTGCAATACCAGCGAGTGCCACTAGAGGTCGGCTCCAAAAAGCCTCCGGCTCCATAGACTCCCATTCAACTTCTCTCATCAAATCCAAAGTGAATAAAATGTGTCCATCAGTTATCTCGGTGTTGTTAGCTAAAGTCACTCCTTCTTATTAGTTTTCTGGAGGTCCATCTGAAAATAATCCCTCATTCATTAGAAAAGAAGATTCAAGAAGACCTGTTTTTGGGGGCGTGTCTGTTTGATTGACAGGCCTGTGGTGCAGTCAGGTTACAGCTATCGGTGGGCGGGACGTAGTATTGTCAGGTTTCCAATCAGATCAGTCAGATCCACCGCTGGCTCCTCCCCCAGCTCGTCCAAATATGGTCACTTCCTGTTCCATACTGCTCCAAAATAGCAAAGATGGTGACGGACAGAATCTGAACTGGAGGATTCATAATGTTCACAAACCAACGATGACATCACTGATGGTTGATGACATCACTGATGGTTGATGCTCGGTGATATCTAACAAGTGTTGACTGCTGTATATTGAATAGTGGTGCGAGGAGTGATGCTCAAGTATTGATAATTCCAATTCCAAACATTTGTCTTCTAGTACCAAATTTCATTTAAAAAATGTTTTAATTAAACAGTAATTTGGAGTAAATGTGTATTTTTATCATCAACAGGAAAAGAAAGTAATTACACCAGAATCAGTCTGAGTCAGACAGGAACTACTTTTCCTTCCGCCTGTCTAGTTAATAATAGCACAGTCACATGATGGGACAAAGCTCAGTTTGAAAACAGCAACATCGTAAAATTGTTAAACGTCCAAAAATGAATAACAATCCAGAATATGAAGAGGTGACGGAGCAGTGGTTTGAAGAAGAGGAGGAAGATGCTGCTGGGACACAAACAGTTGGTTCAGGCTTCATGTGTGCTGATGTTAAAATATCAGGAGTTCCCCACATTCTTAAAACCAGCAGGCCGACTCATTCAAACTGAAATGAATGACAGCTGAATAAATAACTTTAGTTCTGATGTACATCATGAAATAAATAAATGCCACAAAAATTAGCTATAGGGAGGAAAGGGCAGCAACTTCAAGAAAAAAATTCTCTGTTTTTGTATTTTCAAAATCGATTCGAAGGTCCAAGTGATTCTGAAACAACTGTTTTATTGATAATTACTCTGTAAATTTGAATTTACATTTGAAATCATTTACTCTGGAGGTAAGATATCTTACCTACTAAATGTACCTACAAGTATCCAAAAATGTTCACTGACATTCGTCAGTTACCAACTGCAATGTCAGTCGTTTTGACTGACAGCTGACAGATTATTTCAAAATGTAAATATTGACTTATTTCTATGTTTGTATTGGATTCATTGATTTCATTTCATTTGAACATTCTTTATATAACAGCAAATCTCAGTAACCTGTCAGTTCCTCTTCGCTTAGCTAAAATGTATTTAGAGAGGCTGCGTACATGTTTCCTTTCTGAACACGTTAAGCTTTTGTGCAAAATGCTGGCATATTTTTTTCATTTCTGTATCAGCCCACATATTACTTATCGGATCAGAAATGATCACAAATATTTAAGAATTAATAAAGCTGAGAAAGAGGTTTACCTCGAGGGATTGACGAGTTGTTTCCCATCTCTGCTCACCTTTTGTGAATAATAAAGAGACGCATACTTTCATTTTGTTTTACCGGGGCATTTTAACCCTCCGCCTCCTGGGTGGATCCGACTTCTCTATCTATATCACAGAGATTCACTTTGACACTTTTCATAGTTGATCCTGAAACTCAAGGAAACCTGCTGTCTGCTCTTAAAGAAACAGGGAAGATGGATTATTATAACAGAAATCCAACACGTAAGTGACTTCACTTCTTCTCTCTTATTGTCTTTGATTACTTCAAATCAAGATCAATAACATTTATTATCTATATTCATAATCCATTACATGCTTTTATGTTGGTTAAATTTTTTTTGGGCATCAGCTTTGTTAAACTTGGTGTTTTATTGTTGACAAACATTTATATTTGAAAATGTTTTTGATAGTCTGATGAAACAGTAAAATTAAAAACCCCATTGATATCACTTTATCAGAATATCTTCCTGAAATGTGTCCTATTTTTCAAGCTGTAAGCAATATTACCTCACATCAACATATGAAATATAAAGATGTCCCACAAGGATCAATATGAGGCTCTTCTTACTCTTTTCTAAAGATTATTTATGTATTATTTATTTAGTATTTTCCAGTTACCAACTGCAATGTCAGTTATTTCAGTGATGATATTATCTTTTCTGCTTTTGACAACTAAACCTGTATTTTGAATTTAAAGGACTAAATGTGTTTTCAAATATTTCACTGTGTTTTCAGTGGAGATCAGATCTTTACAGTGTAACATTATTACATATTAAATACTGATGATTGCTTTAAACAGCAGTTTGATGAAAGCTTCTGTCCCCACCTGTGTCAATGAGTTGTAGCTGTCGGCCGAAGGTTTATTACATAACCAAAGTAGTGCATCTACATCGGTGTGACATTCTTGTGGAGCGGATAATAACAAAAGGAAGGACTGCCCATTAAAACATGACTACATGGTGCAGTTAAAGGTAGAACATGTATTTCTCAAGGAAAAATGTGTGATAGACCAAAATAAAGGTCAAACATTGTCTGTAAAACACTTGTTCACTTCTTAATCACGAGAACAAGAAAAAAATTCTTCACATCAGCTATAATTCTCTTTGACATGTAGATATGAGGAAATAGAAACTGAAGCAGATCATTAACAGGTCTACATTTACTATCCCAGGATTCAGAAAACAAAGACATCATTTACCAATTGTTGATATAAACTGTTACAAACATCATGTTTTCTGTTTTTACAGAAAATATGAAAAACTGTGAAAGCAAGTTTACCATTGTTCTGTTTGGAAAGAAAGCCCAGTTAAAGGACATCATTGTAAAGCTGGAAGACAGCAAGACGTTCAAAATCATCGCCGTTGATATCTTTGCTGAAGAATGTCTCCACCCGGACCAGCAGATCATTGATTGCATGGCACGTTCTTATCCCGGCCCTCATCTCTTCATACTGGCAGTAGATCAAGAGAACAGCTCAAAGGAAGAAGTCGAGGCTCAAATCAAAAAACTCAAAACTATCTTTGGAGAAGAAGTCATGTTTAATTTAGATGTCATGTTCCCCAACATGTCAGATCTCAGTCATCTGAAGGAAGAGCTCAACATCCAGTTGGCAATCGGCAACGAAAATCTGAGCAGCGAATGTACGAAGTGGTGTTTGAATCATCAGCTGTTTGTGTACAAGTTCAACGATTACAGCGAATGCGTGGTCTTAAGAAGACGGGATGCTTTGGACACGAAAAGGTAGAAACTTTATCCTTTTATAACTGTTCTTACAGCGTAGATACGGACAGCAGAAGTCCCGCCCCGATTCAGGGCTAATCATTGACTTTATATAAAAGAGTTCATAGCTTCAGGTCTGTAAAATGGTTCCGATGCAGAAGTGTCTTCAGCTGCAATACCAGCGAGTGCCACTAGAGGTCGGCTCCAAAAAGCCTCCGGCTCCATAGACTCCCATTCAACTTCTCTCATCAAATCCAAAGTGAATAAAATGTGTCCATCAGTTATCTCGGTGTTGTTAGCTAAAGTCACTCCTTCTTATTAGTTTTCTGGAGGTCCATCTGAAAATAATCCCTCATTCATTAGAAAAGAAGATTCAAGAAGACCTGTTTTTGGGGGCGTGTCTGTTTGATTGACAGGCCTGTGGTGCAGTCAGGTTACAGCTATCGGTGGGCGGGACGTAGTATCGTCAGGTGTCTAATCAGATCAGTCAGATCCACTGCTGGCTCCTCCCCCAGCTCGTCCAAATATGGTCACTTCCTGCTCCAAACCGCTCCGAACTAACAAGATGGTGACGGACAGAATCTGAACTGGAGGCTTCATAACGTTCACAAACCAACGATGACATCACTGATGGTTGGTGACATCACCGATGGTTGATGACATCACTGATGGTTGCCACTGGTTTTGAGTATTTTCTTTTTTGAGTATGTTTTTTTCCGACCTAAGTGAGAAAACTGTTTTAGATTTAGTGTAGGTACACCAAACTGAAGTTAACCTTGTCTTTACAGTCGAACAGACCAAGCGGCCCTGAATCCTTTTAATGCATTTTTAACAAAATTGTTGGCAATTTTGCATTTAACTAGAATAATTTACACTACTGTTAATAATTACGATTTCACCTCAAGCATTGGGCTACTCTTAAAGTGTGTCAGAAAATGACAAATAAATAGCAGGTGTCCCGGCTGATCATAGATAGAGCAACACCACATTTACTGCTAACACATATCAAACGTTGAGCTCGTACTTCATTTCTGAGGTCGGTGTGGTGAAGTCGGTGATCGGGAGTTTCTGAACTACTCAGACCAGCCTGTCTGATTGGATGAAGCAGGTGTACAGGGGTTCCTAATAAAGTGATTAGTGCACAGTGTAATCTCAGAATGTAATGTCCAGTAAAATAGCAGAAAACGGTTCAAATACTTGTTTCAACAAAAGCAAATTTAAAGCAGGATGTGACTTCTGCTTTCTAAAAATAAATACTGATGTTCACTGTTTCAGAAGGAGCAGCCCTCCTCCGTATGACACGAGAGCAGGTAAGTGTCAGGTCATATTACTGATGCATTAAACACCAGTCATACCACATGTTTTACACTTTTTCTAACAGCAAACAAGTAGTTTGAGGAATACCAGAAATTAGGGATCAATGATTTGGATTTATGATCGTCTACGAACATTCAGTTGCTGAGATCCTTCGAGATCGTCCTCTCAGGTTCACAAACGATTCATTTTGCTTCCAGTGTTGCAGCTCATCGTTGTTTTGTTTTGTCTTTTTTTCATATCAGTTTCCTCAGGTTTTGTGTTCACATCGTTTAGTTTTATCAGTCTGTCCAGTCTTTCACGTTCACATCTCACCTTCTTGTCTCCCTTCGAAAAGAAGATGGCGCCGCGCTAGCGGCAGCCTGTTGCAGCAGCTCCCCTCCCCTTGTTATTAGTATTATTAGTATTTTTTAAGCCTTTCTCCTCTTCGTAGTTGTTTTGTTTTTTTCTTTCTCTCGTGTGTTAAGTTAACGGTCCGTAATGGACCGTAATTTTTCCACGTTTCTGGTTGGGGGCACTGTTATTGTTTACTCTCGTGATCAGCTGATCGCGCTGAGTAGACCTCTACTGCTGCTGCCCGGAGCGAGGCCTGAGATCCCCGTTGAACTTCGGAGAAGACGGCAGGGTTGCAGAGCTGGAGCTAAGCTAAAGGCGGAAAGGAGGAAATATAAACCATCGGTACCGGAGATCTTAATGGAGAACGTGAGGTCGTTGGTCAACAAGACGGACGAGCTTGGCGCGCTGGTAAAGACCCAGAGAGAGTACCGGGAGTGCAGCATCATGTGTTTCACCGAGACGTGGCTGCACTCACATTTCCCGGATCACAGCGCAGCCGTACCGGCTTCAGGACTGTTCGGGGGGACGGAGACGTTGTTCGGAGCGGCAAGAAGAAAGGTGGAGGGATTGAAGTCTATGTGAACGAGAGGTGGTGTAATCCCGACCACGTGTGTGTGAAGGAACGTTTCTGTAGCCCGGACATTGAACTTCTAGCCGTGGGGATGCGCCCTTATTATTTACCAAGGGAGTTCACGTCCACCATTGTTATCGCTGTTTACATTCCTCCATCAGCTGACGTAGAGGCAGCAGTGGACACCATCTACTCCACTGTGGCTAAACTGCAGACTCAGCATCCCGGTGCATTTTTGTTAGTTACTGGAGACTTTAACCAGTCTGGATAAAGTACTGCCAACTTTGCACCAGTATGTGAACTGCCCCACAAGGAACAATAAAACTCTGGACCTACTGTATGCTAATGCCATGGATGCATACAGTACTACTGCCCCCCCCCCCCCCCCCCCTTGGTAGATCAGACCACAACCTGGTCCTGCTGACTCCCAGGTATGTTCCTCTGGTGCAGAGGCAGCCTGTGACCACCAGGACTGTGAGGAGGTGGACACAGGAGGCTAAAGACGCCCTGCAGGACTGCTTTGAGTCCACGGACTGGGATGTGCTGTGTGGACCACATGGGGAGGACATCAACAGCAGGACGGACTGTATCACAGAATACATTAAATTCTGTGAACACACCACCGTACCATCCCGGACTGTAAAATGCTTCCTCAACAACAAGCCCTGGATCACCAGTGACCTGAAAGTTCTTCTTAATAAGAAGAAAGCAGCCTTCAGGTCTGGGGACAGGGAGGAGCTCAGGAGAGTGCAGCGCCACCTGAAGGAGAAGATGAGGGAGGTCAAGGACTCCTACAGGAGGAAGCTGGAGGCCAAACTCCAGCAGAACAACGTGAGGGAGGTGTGGACCGGTATGAAGGAGATTACTGGGTTCAAGGGGAGAGAGAGACAGCCAGGGGGAACCTGGAGAGGAACAACCAGGGGGAACCTGGAGAGGAACAATCAGGGGGAACCTGGAGAGGTCAAATGAACTAAATTGTTTCTTCAACAGGTTTAGTTCACCACCCTCATCTGTCTCCTCCACACCTCACACCTCCCAAACACCTCTGCTGCCCCTCCCTCCCCCCTCTGCGCCCCCTGGTGAGCTGCATAGAGCCCTCAATCTCAAAGGACTCTTCCTCCATCGACACCATGACCCCCCCCCCCCCTACCCCCCTCTCTGTGACGACTGGCCAGGTTAGGAGACAGCTGGAGAGACTCCACCAGCGCAAGGCTGTAGGACCTGAAGGCATCAGCCCCGGGGTCCTGAAGACCTGCGCCGTCCAGCTGGCTGAGGTCCTACAACACCTCTTCAACCTGAGCCTGAAGCAGGAGGAGGTCCCGGTGCTGTGGAAGACGTCCTGTCTGGTTCCTGTCCCCAAGAAGACGTCTCCATCTGGCCTCAACGACTACCGACCGGTTGCCCTCACATCTCATGTGATGAAGGTGCTGGAGAGGCTGGTCTTGGCCCACCTCAGGCCGCTGGTGAAATCTTCTCTGGACCCTCTACAATTTGCGTACCAGCCTCATGTGGGAGTGGACGATGCCATCATCTACCTGCTACAACGAGCTCAGTCTCACCTGGATGGAAACGGTGAATCTGTGAGAATCACTTTGATTTCTCCAGTGCATTCAACACCATCCAACCACTGCTGCTGAGTGAGAAGCTGCGGGTGGTGGAGGTGGACGCATCCACTGTCTCCTGGATCACTGACTACCTGACAGGCAGACCGCAGTTTGTCCGTCTGGGCAGTGTGCTGTCTGATACGGTGGTCGGTGGTACTGGAGCTCCTCAGGGAACTGTTCTGTCTCCTTCCTGTTCACCTTCTACACAACTGACTTCCAGAACAACTCAGAGTCAAGACATCTGCAGAAGTTCTCTGATGACTCTGCAGTGGACGGTGTATAAGGGATGGACGGGAGGAGGAGTACAGGGCAGTAGTGGAGGACTTTGTGGAGTGGGCGGGAAGAAATCACCTCCTCCTGAACGTGACCAAGACCAGAGAGATGGTGGTCGACTTCAGGAGGAAGACGACGGCTCCACAACCGCTGAGAGTTCTGGGAGAGGAGGTGGACATGGTGGAGGAGTACAAGTACCTGATGTCTCCATGACAACAGACTGAACTGGAAGACCAACATCAACGCTGTCTACAAGAAGGTGATGAGTCGACTCTTTTTCTTGAGGAAACTTCGATCCTTCAATGTGTGCAGCGAGATGTTGGAGATGTTCTACCATCTGTTGTGGCCAGTGCTTTGTACTTCGCTGTGGTCTGCTGGGGGAGCAGCATTGGAGCCGGTGACACCAACAGACTTAACAAACTGGTTAAGAAAGCCGGCTCCGTCATCGGCTACAAACTGGATAGTCTGGAAAAGGTGGTGGAGAGGAGGACGCTGGACAAACTATTGTCCATCTTGGATAATCCTGTCCACCCTCTCAACCACCTGCTGCAGGGACAGCGGAGCACTTTCTCCAAAAGATTCCTCCAGCTGCTGTCACAAGGACAGATACAGGAGATCATTCCAGATACAGGAGATCATTCCAGATACAGGAGATCATTCCAGATACAGGAGATCATTCCAGATACAGGAGATCATTCCAGATACAGGAGATCATTCCAGATACAGGAGATCATTACTGATACAGGAGATCATTCCTGCCCACTGCAATAAAACTGTACAATAACTCACCTCTGGCAAAATCCATCACAGTACAATAACACTGTTGACTGTGTTTCTTGGTTGCTTGTATATTATATATATAGATATATACTGTACTGTATGTATATATATACATATATATATGTTAACTGTGTTTATTGGTTTGTTGTATATAATATATATAGATATATAATGTACTGTATATATACTGTATATACTGTGCATTTTATATTTTATATTTATATTTTTTTTACTGCTATTTACTGCTATTTTATTTTATTGCTTTTCTATTATATTATTCTATTCTATTATTTTATTCTATTGTTTCTATTATTGCTTCTGTATGTATGCTGCTGTGGCGAAAAAATTTCCCCTCGGGGATTAATAAAGTATATACCTACCTACCTACCTACTGTTGTCTTTACTTCCTGTCCCCATCTTCCCACCTGTGTCTGATTGTTTCAGCTGCGTTCAGTCATTCTCTGACCTCGTGTGGAGAAAGTCTGCGTACTCCCGACCTCCTCCGTCAGATCGTTGTTGTGTTACTGGTTTATTTCAGTAAATCTTCCAGTTCCATAAGTGTTGTTTTTGTCCCTTTGGATCTGGTTGGAATTTATTCTTCATAATTTCTGGATCTTTGCTGTTCATGCTTCTGTCTGTTGAACTCACCATTTTCAGTAAAGAGCTTTACTTCACTTGTCGAATCGTGCATTTGAGTCCTGACCCCTGAAAACGTGACGTCCAGGTTAATATTATTCCAGTATTATTTATTTTTCATATACCTTACACACTTTAAAATAAAAACTCCATTCAAACATTAAAATCTTCAGCTCACTTATGACATTGTTGCATCTATTCCATTTTTGTAATATATATATTTAGTCCTATCTAAAATATTTAATGTTTTTTAGGCATTATTTCCCACAGAGAAATGTTCTGTATGACCAGTTTTCATGACAGATTTTCATGTAGTTTTTAACATATTAATAGTCATTAATAAATGTCAAAAAGTTAAGAAACCTTCAAACATTTTTTGGTTGTCTTCATTTTTTAAATCATTTTAATCACTTTTGTTTCAACTTCAGTCATAATTTGAGTAAATGTCATAAATCCCACCAAACATCTTCAACCTTTTCATTCATACATTTACCCAAAAGAAACTTCATTCAAACTTTAAAATTATCCTAAAAAAAAAAAGCACCTTCACATATCAATTAATCTCTTTATGTCATTCAAGCTTTTTACACAATCACAGTTTAAGTTTCATGAACTTTTCTGACCTTTCTAGATTTTTCATGGACTCAGACTTTTATCACTCGCTGCAGGTTTCCTTCTATTTTGACAGTGAGAAGTTAAAAAATTGCACAGATGTCAGCAGTAAAACTGTGGTGATGAGATTAAGAAGCTTTTCGGAAGGATTCTGCACGTTGTTGATCTTTCTGATGAACATCTTCTCACAGATGCAGAGCTTGCAGGTCCGTCTTCCCGCCGACATGCAGCGGCTGCACCTGTAGAAGCACCTGTTGAATCTGGTCGGCTTCACCGGACAGATACAGCAGGTCATATCTGTGTTTTGTTTTATCCCTTTGCAAATAAAACATATTTCACAGGGAATCATCAATAAAAGCGTTTTACAAACCCTGAAATATTGTCTCCAACGGTCTCCAGGTCACAGTGATCCTGCTGACGCACGCGGAAGATCTGAAAGGTTCTGCTCAGCAGTTCATCGGCAGCAACGTTCACCTGAAGAACATCATCGAGCAGAGCGGGAATCGATACCACCTGTTCAAGAACAACTCCAAAAGAACTCAACAAGTCTTAGAGCTCATCAGGAAAGTCCCAGAAAACCAAGAGATATTCCAAGTCCGTGGAAAAGCAGCTGCAGACTGTTTGTGTTGACGTTTCTACACTAGACACGTTCTCTGTGACCTCCACCAAGGAGGTGATGACGTGTGTCAGCAGGATTACTGAACAACTACCAGCCTGATGTCCATATGATGTAACAGCAGAGTGAGGTTCTACCAGCAAACTGTAAACAGGAGCAACTTCATGAAGCTGGTCAACATAATGTGCAAATCTGTCATCAGTGGCTCCTCTGAAGAATCTAAAACATTAGACATTTTGATATGTTTACACTCTTTTGTTTACTACACAGTCCCATCTGTATTTTTTTTATAGTCTTGATGTCTTGTGTTTAACTTCAATGTAGAAAACTGTAAAAATGAAGGAAACTGGTTCTGAATGTTGACTGATGCAGTCTAAATGTCTTCCAATGTGTAACCTTCCTGTTTTATTATAGAGTATACTTTGACCGTGTTTTAGTCATTCTTTTCATGAACATGTATACATACATTCATTTTATTTTCATTCCATATCAGGTACCTTTATATACATCGACAGCATTGTGTGTATAATCTCTTTTCTTCTCTATATAAAACATTTTTCGTGCAGTGGGGGAATATATTATCGTAACATTTTTGTGTTTATACAAAAAAATATCCTTAATATCCTTAAAGAATACCTTAATAATGCAATACACTGAATAATAAAATATACTTCATGTTTAATGTATGTTGTGTTTTTTTTAAGACTAACACCTCACTGACGTGGCTGCTTTCAAACATGACAGTGTGAGTACACAGGAGGAGTTCAGGTGTTGGTCTCTGAACAATAAAACATTCAGCAGAAGATCTTATCAATCACTAGATTTACTATGCTGTCATTAGTTGGTTTATAACAGGCATTAATTGAATTTAAGGTGGAAATTCCAATATTTCCACATAAATTAGCTATAAGAAAATGTTGGATATACATTTTTAATACATTGCTTTTTAAGTTTGAGTAAAACCTTTTTTTTATTTTTTTTTTTCAAGATTATGAGTTCTTACAGCTTGAAGACATTTGGCAAAATTTCCAAAATAACCTTTTCAGCATTTTGTAGTTCGTCTGGGAGAACATTTCACTTCTGCACCTCCACTTGGTTGTAAATTCAGGTTTAGAGTCTGTGACGGAGACTTTAGAGCAGTCACGGCTGATTTCACACTTCTTTGGTCGTTATTTCTACAAATGCTGATTCAGATATGAACCCTGATTCAGATATGAAACCTGATTCAGATATGAAACCTGATTCTGATATGAAACCTGATTCAGATATGAACCCTGATTCTGATATGAACCCTGATTCTGATATGAAACCTGATTCTGATATGAACCCTGATTCTGATATGAACCCTGATTCAGATATGAAACCTGATTCAGATATGAACCCTGATTCTGATATGAACCCTGATTCAGATATGAACCCTGATTCTGATATGAAACCTGATTCAGATATGAACCCTGATTCTGATATGAAACCTGATTCAGATATGAAACCTGATTCTGATATGAACCCTGATTCAGACATGAACCCTGATTCTGATATGAACCCTGATTCTGATATGAACCCTGATTCAGATATGAACCCTGATTCTGATATGAACCCTGATTCTGATACGAAACCTGATTCAGATATGAACCCTGATTCTGATATGAAACCTGATTCTGATATGAAACCTGATTCAGAAACGAAACCTGATTCAGATACGAACCCTGATTCTGATATGAACCCTGATTCAGATATGAAACCTGATTCTGATATGAACCCTGATTCTGATACGAAACCTGATTCAGATATGAACCCTGATTCAGATATGAACCCTGATTCTGATATGAAACCTGATTCAGAAATGAAACCTGATTCTGATATGAAACCTGATTCTGATATGAAACCTGATTCAGATATGAACCCTGATTCAGATATGAAACCTGATTCAGATATGAACCCTGATTCAGATATGAACCCTGATTCAGAAATGAAACCTGATTCAGATATGAACCCTGATTCTGATATGAAACCTGATTCAGAAATGAAACCTGATTCTGATATGAAACCTGATTCTGATATGAAACCTGATTCAGATATGAACCCTGATTCTGATATGAAACCTGATTCAGAAATGAAACCTGATTCTGATATGAAACCTGATTCAGATATGAAACCTGATTCAGAAATGAAACCTGATTCAGATATGAACCCTGATTCTGATATGAAACCTGATTCAGAAATGAAACCTGATTCTGATATGAAACCTGATTCTGATATGAAACCTGATTCAGATATGAACCCTGATTCAGATATGAAACCTGATTCAGATATGAACCCTGATTCAGATATGAACCCTGATTCTGATATGAAACCTGATTCTGATATGAAACCTGATTCAGATATGAACCCTGATTCAGATATGAAACCTGATTCAGATATGAACCCTGATTCTGATCTGAAACCTGATTCTGATATGAAACCTGATTCAGATATGAACCCTGATTCTGATATGAAACCTGATTCAGATATGAAACCTGATTCTGATATGAACCCTGATTCAGATATGAACCCTGATTCAGATATGAAACCTGATTCTGATATGAAACCTGATTCAGATATGAACCCTGATTCTGATATGAAACCTGATTCTGATATGAAACCTGATACTGATATGAACCCTGATTCAGATATGAAACCTGATTCTGATATGAAACCTGATTCAGATATGAACCCTGATTCTGATATGAAACCTGATTCTGATATGAACCCTGATTCTGATATGAACCCTGATTCTGATATGAAACCTGATTCAGATATGAACCCTGATTCAGATATGAAACCTGATTCAGATATGAAACCTGATTCTGATATGAACCCTGATTCTGATATGAAACCTGATTCAGATATGAACCCTGATTCAGATATGAAACCTGATTCAGATATGAAACCTGATTCTGATATGAACCCTGATTCAGATATGAAACCTGATTCAGATATGAACCCTGATTCTGATATGAACCCTGATTCTGATATGAAACCTGATTCTGATATGAACCCTGATTCAGATATGAAACCTGATTCAGATATGAACCCTGATTCTGATATGAAACCTGATTCTGATATGAACCCTGATTCAGATATGAAACCTGATTCTGATATGAAACCTGATTCTGATATGAACCCTGATTCAGATATGAAACCTGATTCTGATATGAACCCTGATTCTGATATGAAACCTGATTCTGATATGAAACCTGATTCTGATATGAACCCTGATTCAGCGGAAATCCCGAAGAAAAACTTGCTATTCAGGCATCTGCAACGATTATGATATGAACCAGCAGGGGGCGACAGAGAGTCCGCAGCTGCGTGGCACGTCATCGTTCTCCCAAAGTCAAAGATTGTTTATATCAGGAAGAGGGTTCACTTCGACGTCAGAACTCTGACCCAGTTTTTTACATGCAGTCTGGTTTTACTGCAGCGACAGGTTGGAGTTTCTTTTCTTTTTAAAACACCGATAACATTGAATTCCGTTAAATATACAACCTGCTTCAGCTTTCGGGCTGTTTCACCTTGTTTCCAGTGTTTATGTTAATAACCTCTGATAAATATACTGACAGATACTGTGCTCATCTAACGCTTTGTAAAACAAGTTAATGTGGATATTCTTGTAATGAACTGAAAGAAGATGTCGGTGAATATAGTCAAAATATCTCGAGAAAAATTTGGAAAAAAGGAAATAATAAAATAAAATAATACAAAGAAATACATGAAAATAATGATAAAAGTATCAGAAAATAATTACTAACTGCATAAATACATACAATTAAATATACTCCGACAGTCTTGGTCTTTTTTAGCTGCTATCAAATACTCAATCTTTCAGATAAATGAAGCCTGAACATCGACGACCTTTTGACTTTATAAACGATCTTCACTGGATCGTCATCCTTCGTCTCGATGACGAAAACATTGTGCGACGGGTCAGCCTGGGCAGTCAGCAGCGGCGAGTCGAGCAGACATGGCTGCGCCCACGGAACGGAGCTGCGGCTGCGGCGGAGGGTCCGCCGGGTGTCCCCGGACGGCGGGGTCTTGGTGGCGGCTGGCGGCGCTCCTCGTCTCCGTGTCGTCGCTGCCGGCGGCCGCGGCGCTGGTGGAGGGCCTGTACTGCGGCACGGAGGTGTGCTACGACGTGCTCGGCGTCTCCCGGGAGGCCTCCAAGGTGGAGGTCGCCCGGGCTTACCGGCAGCTGGCCCGCCGGTACCACCCGGACCGGTTCCGGCCGGGAGAGCCCGGCTCGGAGGGAGACACCCAGGAGGTCGCTCACCAGAAGTTCCTGCTCATCGCGACGGCGTACGAGACGTTGAAGGTCCGAGACTTTGTTTACGGGTTGGACCTTTAATAAATAATGTTAAATATTCTGATAGAACTCCTTCAATGTTCTGATAGAACAACTTTAATGTTCTGATAGAACTCCTTTAATGTTCTGATAGAACAACTTTAATGTTCTGATAGAACTCCTTTAATGTTCCGATAGAACAACTTTAATGTTCTGATAGAACAACTTTAATGTTCTGATAGAACAACTTTAATGTTCTGATAGAACTCCTTTAATGTTCTGATAGAACTCCTTCAATGTTCTGATAGAACTCCTTTAATGTTCTGATAGAACTCCTTTAATGTTCTGATAGAACTCCTTTAATGTTCTGATAGAACAACTTTAATGTTCTGATAGAACTCCTTTAATGTTCTGATAGAACTCCTTTAATGTTCTGATAGAGCTCCTCTAATGTTCTGATAGAACTCCTCTAATGTTCTGATAGAACTCCTTCAATGTTCTGATAGAACTCCTCTAATATTCTGATAGAACTCCTTCAATGTTCTGATAGAACAACTTTAATGTTCTGATAGAACTCCTTTAATGTTCTGATAGAACTCCTTTAATGTTCTGATAGAACTCCTTTAATGTTCTGATAGAACAACTTTAATGTTCCGATAGAACTCCTTTAATGTTCCAATAGAACTCCTTTAATGTTCCGATAGAACTCCTTTAATGTTCCGATAGAACTCCTTTAATGTTCTGATAGAACTCCTTTAATGTTCTGATAGAGCTCCTCTAATGTTCTGATAGAACTCCTTTAATGTTCTGATAGAACTCCTTTAATGTTCTGATAGAGCTCCTCTAATGTTCTGATAGAACTCCTTCAATGTTCTGATAGAACAACTTTAATGTTCTGATAGAACTCCTTTAATGTTCCGATAGAACTCCTTTAATGTTCTGATAGAACAACTTTAATGTTCTGATAGAACTCCTTTAATGTTCTGATAGAACTCCTCTAATGTTCTGATAGAACTCCTCTAATGTTCTGATAGAACTCCTTTAATGTTCTGATAGAGCTCCTCTAATGTTCTGATAGAACTCCTTTAATGTTCCGATAGAACTCCTTTAATGTTCTGGTAGAACTCCTTTAATGTTCTGATAGAACTCCTCTAATGTTCTGATAGAACTCCTTTAATGTTCCGATAGAACTCCTTTAATGTTCTGGTAGAACTCCTCTAATGTTCTGATAGAACTCCTTCAATGTTCTGATAGAACTCCTCTAATATTCTGATAGAACTCCTTCAATGTTCTGATAGAACAACTTTAATGTTCTGATAGAACTCCTTTAATGTTCTGATAGAACAACTTTAATGTTCTGATAGAACTCCTCTAATGTTCTGATAGAACTCCTCTAATGTTCTGATAGAACTCCTTCAATGTTCTGATAGAACTCCTCTAATATTCTGATAGAACTCCTTCAATGTTCTGATAGAACAACTTCAATGTTCCGATAAACTCCTTTAATGTTCCTATAAACTCCGTTAATGTTCCGATAGAACTCCGTTAATGTTCCGATAGAACTCCGTTAATGTTCCGATAGAACTCCGTTAATGTTCCGATAGAACTCCTTTAATGTTGCGGTAGAACTCCTTTAATGTTCCGATAGAATTCCTTCAATGTTCCGATAGAACTCCTTTAATGTTCCGATAAACTCCTTTAATGTTCCGATAGAACTCCTTTAATGTTCCGATAGAACTCCTTTAATGTTCTGATAAACTCCTTTAATGTTCTGATAGAACTCCTTCAATGTTCTGATAGAACTCCTTTAATGTTCTGATAAACTCCTTTAATGTTCTGATAGAACTCCTTCAATGTTCTGATAGAACTCCTCTAATGTTCTGATAGAACTCCTTCAATGTTCTGATAGAACTCCTCTAATGTTCTGATAGAACTCCTTCAATGTTCTGATAGAACTCCTTCAATGTTCCGATAGAACAACTTTAATGTTCCGATAGAACTCCTTTAATGTTCCGATAAACTCCTTTAATGTTCTGATAGAACTGCTTTAATGTTCCGATAAACTCCTTTAATGTTCGGATAGAACTCCTTTAATGTTCTGGTAGAACTCCTTTAATGTTCTGATAGAACTCCTTCAATGTTCGCATAGAACTCCTTCAATGTTCTGATAGAACTCCTTCAATGTTCCGATAAACTCCTTTAATGTTCTGATAGAACTGCTTTAATGTTCCGATAAACTCCTTTAATGTTCTGATAGAACTCCTTTAATGTTCTGGTAGAACTCCTTTAATGTTCTGATAGAACTCCTTCAATGTTCTGAT
>NW_027185395.1:1568926-1591426 GCF_022577435.1 Embiotoca jacksoni
GACTTTAGCTAACAACACCGAGATAACTGATGGACACATTTTATTCACTTTGGATTTGATGAGAGAAGTTGAATGGGAGTCTATGGAGCCGGAGGCTTTTTGGAGCCGACCTCTAGTGGCACTCGCTGGTATTGCAGCTGAAGACACTTCTGGATCAGAACCATTTTACAGACCTGAAGCTACGAACTCTTTTATGTCCCGTCTGTGGGTTTCACGCTATTTCACTGGATTTCTTCTGACTGTAAACTGTAGAACTTTCTGTCGGCCGCTTGTGTAAAATGTTTCTGATGCGTCTCTCAGGTTTACAGAAAAGATCAGGAGGAGGAGATGAAGATCAAGATGGCGACCGACCCGCGGATGAAGCGATACCGCCGCTGGATGAAGAACGAGGGACCGGGCCGGCTGACCTTCATCGACGACTGATAACAGCGAGATCCGTCCATGAACATAAACCTGCCTCAGTGCCAACACACACGGCCAACGCCGGCCGCGCTGTGGAGAACCACCTGTACAGAGATGAACTATGCCTGTTTATAGTGAGAGATATTTTCATAGTGACCGGGCCTCAGAGAGACTGAGGGCAAGAAACTGAGCAAACGCTTCAGATTCTTTTTTTTATTTTTTTAGAAATCTGGGCCGTTTCACTTTTAATGAAGTTTGATGATGATTCTCATTTTTTTTCTCCCAGAGATTTTTTTATTTCTCCTCCAGGTAAAAACAGACGGATCAGTGAGTTCTTCTGAAATGATTTTCTGTTGTGACATCATGTTCGGTTACCAGTTTGACCTCTGCAACAGCCCGAAGTGTCCTTGGGTTGGCGGCGGCGAAGAGGAGGTGCCTGCTGCTGAAGAGCTGCTTCGTGCTCGGCTTCTCTCTCCGGAGCGGTTCTGCTTCAGCTGCTCTCATCTGAAAAAAAGTGACGATTTTCTATCCAAACAAAGCAAAATAAAAACAGCGTCGTGGTGTAAACGGCAGCTGAAGTCACAGCTGCAAGTTCTCTGTCAACTGCACAACAGCAGATGATCATCACGGGACTCCGTTACCGTGGTAACGCTCTGTCTCTCCAGACGTTTCAGGAGGCTGCTTACTGTTTACTGCATTTCGCTCGGTTTTACTTCGTGTTATTTATTGGTCCACGTTTCATGTCTTTTTTTGGTGCGGAGGCGGCATTAAAGTTATATAAACGAATCGGTCGTGCTGATTGTTGGGTTTCGCTTGTTTTCTGTCTTCAGCATCGCTTGATGCTGTAAAACCAAATAATCCCAGAAAAGACTTACCAATGATCGTTTTCTCAGAGAAACCATCAAACATTTCAAAGCCAGACGACAGACTTTATAATCTGAATCATGTTTGAAGGTCTGAGCCGCGTCAGCAGTAACAGCAGGGCACACTGCAGGGTGGTGGGGGGGAACAGGTCTCCATCTTACTCCCCCTGTGATGGGGGAGACCCACAGAATACCTGGTAAGCACAAGAGTGAAGATGTAACACCTCAGGAGGAGAGGAGGGAGTCCCTGACCTTATCATGGTCAAGGGTAAAGGATGTGGCCATTTGCTACGAAGTCTCGGTCAGCAGCCCGCTGGACACGCAGCTTGGCAAGGTGGACAAGTACGAGACGTTCGAGGGAACTTGAAACAGCGTGTCCCCCAGGTTGAAACAATCACCACGGTAGGTTTCCCCATCGGAGCGAGACGCAAATGGCACCCCGGTAACCAACGTGTCCTGCTCCGAATGGAGCTTAGCTAGCCACTCGCCAAGCAGGTGTCCATCTACCTGAGCAGGAAAGCACGATTGCAATCAATCGATACGTGTAAAACGTTCAGCAGGATGACATCTGTAGAGCCAAGAGTCTGACTCAAGGTTTCTGTCTGTCTCTGAGGTGGTGAAGGGTCGGCTGCTGATGGTGAGGCAGAGATGGAGAGCTCGCTTTACTGCTTCGTCAACATATATGCACCAAATCGGGGGCCAGAAAGCTTCTTCACTACGCTGAAAAAACAACTGCAGAACTGCCATCAGGAGCAGCTGATCATCGGAGGGGATTTCAACTGGACTCTATCTTCACCATGGACAGAACTAATGAGGAACTACAGTCATCTCAGAGTCTCCACAACATCATCACACACTTGGATCCGTTGGATACATGGAGAGTCAAACACCCACCAACCAGACAGTCCACATGGGTTCGGGTCAGAATAACAGGATTTACATCTGTCAGTCTCAGTTCCAGACTAAACAGTACAATCAGTCCAGTTGGGTTCACCGACCAGCACCTCCTCAGTTCAGGCTTGATAACCTCCCCGGGTGAAAGGGTGAACTCCTACTGGCACTTTAATAATCAACTTTTTGTCAGAGCGTTGAGGTTTTTTGGCAGCAGTGGAAAACTGAAGAAGTTCGTTTCAGTTGTCTGAAACAGTGGTGGGAGGTCGGAGAGGCACAGATCGTGTTTTCTGCCAGCAGTACTCCTCAAACTCCACCGCTAAAATCAGGTCTGCTGTCAAACACCTTGAAGCCAGGATTAAAAGTATTGAGGAGGCTTCCAGAGACCCGGATCCCAGCGTGGGCCGACTGCTGCAGGAGAGGAGGTTGGAGTTGAGCTCCTTCCTGCAGGAGAGAGTGAAGGGAGCTCTGCTCAGGTCTCGCTTTCTCCATTTGAAGGACATGGATGCCCCGAGCTCCTCCTTCTTCAACCTGGAGAGATCGTTGGTGCAGAGGAAGCAGATGACCTTGGTCCTCCGCATTGGTCAAGTTCCAGGTGAAGTTGATGAGGTGATGCTGCATGGCCTTGAACACACCAAGTAGATCCTTCCTCACCCGAGGACACCATATCACACACCATCCTCACAAAATGGAAGCACAGCCATTCAACTTCACACATATTACACTGGTTTAACACATAACAGGTTTAACACATAACAGGTTTCATTTCATTTCATCTTTGATTGACAGCCTCTCAATCACACGTGACCGTTTGGCCAAGTCCATAAATCCTGTTGTGGCTGACGGATGATTCAGTGACCAGGAATTCTTCTTGAGAAGAAGAAGTGGTGCTGAAGCTCAGCGCCACCTGCTGGCCACTCTCGTCCCTCTCCGTGAGCAGCTCCAGTTGTGGTGTTGGACTCATCAGATTTAATCTGAAGTTGCTGTTCAAATGGTAGTTTAGTAAAACTATTTTTTAATAAAAACTCTCCGTAACTGCAGCTGCTGACGCTGCTAACGGTGAAATCAATACAAACTGGATGATGTTTATCTTCTGTCACTCAACCACGTTGATGACACGCTGTGATCTGATTGGTTTGATGTCAAAGGTCGACTGGCTTCCCTCGACCTCCTGCTGACTCATCACACTTGGCGGTCACATGACAGCAGCCTCATCTGATTGGTTCATCATTTATTTTTTTCGAGCTTTCCCTTCAGGACGCAGACACGAGTTCAAATGATGCTGCAGTACCATGTTTCACCACTCATTCACTCACAAAGCATTTAGAGAGGCGCTGTTTCCCTCACTGTGAAATACTCAATGAAACAAAGAGACACAGAAACAGACCAGAGGAATTCATCTTCAATTTCAATTCAATTTTATTTAAAAATCGTCAAATCACAACTCAGATTATTTCATGGAACTTAACACGTTAAAGTCTTTACAGTGAAACTTTACAATATTATACAGAGAAACCAACAATTCAACAATTCACACATAAGCTAGGAGGCAAAAAACTCATATTTAAAGGAGAAAATTACACAATTGTTATTTTTATTAAAATATACCACAGTGTGAAATCAAAGGCCGCCGAGAGAAAACACCACCGCTGGTTATTTACAGCTGAGCTGCTGACACAAAAACACCAACACAGATTTAACAATGAACATCATGAGATGATCATCATCATCATCATCACCATCATGGTCATCATCGTCATCGTCATCATCATCACCATCATCATCATCATCATCATCATCATCATCATCACCATCATCATCATCATCATCATCACCGTTGTCATCGTCATTCTCCTACACACACACACACACACACACCCCGTCCTGCACTCTCACACACACACACACACACACACACACACACACACACACACACACACACACACACACACACACACACACACACACACCCCGTCCTGCACTCTCTCACACACACACACACACACACACACACACACACACACCCCGTCCTGCACTCTCTCTCTCACACACACACACACACACACACACACACACTCTCTCTCTCTCTCTCTCTCTCTCTCTCTCTCTCACACACACACCGTCCTGTCCTCCTCCACTGATCACCTCCACCTGTAGAGAACAGACAGAACAGAGGTGAACTGAGCGTGTGCAGAAACTTCCTCCATCAGCTGCCAGTCAGTGATGCAGCACATCAGAATAAAGAGCAGCAGGACTTCAGTCCTGAGACAGGAGACATGGACAGGAGACAGGAGACATGGACATGAGAAATGAACAGAGCAGCAGGACTTCAGTCCTGAGACAGGAGACATGGACAGGAGACAGGAGACATGGACAGGAGAAATGAACAGAGCAGCAGGACTTCAGTCCTGAGACAGGAGACATGGACAGGAGACAGGAGACATGGACATGAGAAATGAACAGAGCAGCAGGACTTCAGTCCTGAGACAGGAGACATGGACAGGAGACAGGAGACATGGACAGGAGAAATGAACAGAGCAGCAGGACTTCAGTCCTGAGACATGAGACATGGACATGAGACAGCAGACATGGACAGGAGAAATGAACAGAGCAGCAGGACTTCAGTCCTGTTCAGAGCAGCAGCCTGCTTCCTTTCAGCTCTCATGTTCACGTGTTGGAGAGAACACGCTAAGCTCCGAGCTCACCGACCTGCACACGGTGTGAGGAAACAAAGTGCTGAGTCCTGATTCCTGGACTCCAGCAGGTGTTGAACACCACATGGTTCCTAATGGAAAGCTGGTTCTGTGATGTGCAGGCTGCAGTCAGACTGATCTCAGAGCTGTTCAGGGTTCCAATGAGAGAACCAACAGTCTGAGATCAGATGTGATGGACGAGGACCTTCGTCTCTCTACTTCCTGTCAGGCTGGAATCAGCTTTACTTCCTGCACACGTGAACTCGACAACAGTCGTCTCCATAGCAACTCAAACGCAGCATCACGACGAGCATCGGGCCGATCCGATTGGACGACCGTCGTCTCTCTGTCTCCTCTCACAGCTGCACTGAGAAGGTTTTCAGGAAACACTGGATCTTTGATACCAACTCGGTTTGTTACATCACTGAAATCATTACATCATCCACCTCTTCATGTCAACACAGGTCAACAAGATGCTGCTCACCTCCATCAGGTCTCATTACACCATCACTACTCTACTGATACTTTAAACAGCTGCAGCTGATGATTAAACAGAGAAGATCTACAACAGGAACAGACAGTGAACTTACTTCAGAGTCTCCAGACTACAGTGTGGACTCTTCAGAAAACCACACAGCTGCTTCACTCCTGAATCCTGCAGCTTGTTGATACTCAGGTCCAGATGTTTCAGATGTTTCTGAAGGGAGGGGTTGGACTTCAGAGCTGAACCCAGAGAATCACAGCTGATCTCTGACAAACTGCAGTCAATCAATCTGAATAAAGAATAAAAGATGGAGATGAAATCAAGTGATCAGTTTGAATGACTTTGTCCTTCTGTTATTGAGGATCTTCATCATGTCAGCCTTCTACTGACATCATCCAAATGTCAGCACAATATTCATCCACCTCTTCATGTCAACACAGATCAACAAGATGCTGCTCATCTCCGTCAGGTCTCATTGCACCATCACTACTCTACTGATACTTTAAACAGCTGCAGCTGCTGATTAAACAGAGAAGATCTACAACAGGAACAGACAGTGAACTTACTTCAGAGTCTCCAGACTACAGTGTGGACTCTTCAGAAAACCACACAGCTGCTTCACTCCTGAATCCTGCAGCTTGTTGTGACTCAGGTCCAGATGTTTCAGATGTTTCTGAAGGGAGGGGTTGGCCTTCAGAGCTGAACCCAGAGAATCACAGCTGATCTCTGAAAAACTGCAGAACTCCAATCTGAATAAAGAATAAAAGATGGAGATAAAATCATGCGATCAGTTTGAATGACTTTGTTCTTCTGTTATTGAGGATCTTCATCATGTCAGCCTTCTACTGACATCATCCAAATGTCAGCACAACATTCATCCACCTCTTCATGTCAACACAGGTCAACAAGATGCTGCTCACCTCCGTCAGGTCTCATTACACCATCACTACTCTACTGATACTTTAAACAGCTGCAGCTGCTGATTAAACAGAGAAGATCTACAACAGGAACAGACAGTGAACTTACTCCAGAGTCTCCAGACTACAGTGTGGACTCTCCAGAAAACCAAACAGCTTCTTCACTCCTGAATCCTGCAGCTCGTTGTAACTCAGGTCCAGATGTTTCAGATGTTTCTGAAGGGAGGGGTTGGACTTCAGAGCTGAACCCAGAGAATCACAGCTGATCTCTGACAAACTGCAGAACCTTAATCTGAATAAAGAATAAAAGATGGAGATGAAGATAAACAGATGAGTTGTTCCTTCAAAGAGGAACTCTGTCCTCTGTGATCTGTGACTGTGGATCATCAACATGTCGGCCTTCTACAAACATCATCAGTTCCTTCCAAACTCCAGTCAAAGATTTCCTGTATCTTCAGTTTCAGCAGATCTTCACTGATCTTCTCTGCATGTTACAATAGATTTGAAATCATCAGAAATCCAGCAGAGGGACAGACGACTGAGAACAACGTTGGTTCTTTGACTTCCTGTCCCTCCACTGCAGCTCACACAGGAAACACAGCGACTGGATCTGTGATCAGACTGCTGAGGACACGGATCACTGTCAGCTTTACATGTTCACACAACACGGCTGTGGATGATGTCGTCCATCTGGTACCACTGGAGTCAGGTGATCAGAGGACTTCTCCACAGACAGAGTGGACAGGAGGAAGGACTGTTGACACCGACACGTCTTTTCATGTCCATGTGGACATGTGAGTGTTGTGTTCAAACACACGTGTGAACCCGTGTGCTCAGACAAACATGCAGACGCTTTATTATTTGGTCTCTGTTTCAGTCTGAAGGTCTGAAGCTCATCAGGACTTTTCTGAAAGCTCTGAAGTTTATTCAGATTTGTGCTCAGAAATCTCCAACATGAACTAAAGTGTGACACATGAACAGAGAAGAACTGCAGCAGCAGCAGTCAGTGAACTTACATCAGAGTCTCCAGACGACAGTTCGGACTCTCCAGACCAGCAGACAGATTCACTCCTGAATCCTTCAGGATGTTTTCACTCAGGTCCAGATGTGTGAGGTGGGAGAGGCTGGACTTCAGAGCTGAGGCCACGACTTCACAGTGAGTCTCTGAAAGTTCACATCGTATTAATCTGTGATGAGAGAATAAAGAATATGTGTTATTATAAATACAGATATCAGCTTATAAACAATTCAGTTTGATTTATTCAGCACCAGATCAGAACTTTATTCATCTCAGGGTTCTTTACACAGTAAAGCTCTTCTACAGAACCACAGAACATCCCAGAGAGGAACCCAACAGTTCAACATGAGAAAAAGCTGGAAGGAAAAAAAAACTTTAACAGGAAGAACCTCAAACAGAACCAGAACCAGAGGTGGAGAACATCTGTTAACAGAACCAGAACCAGAGGGGGAGAACATTAACAGAACCAGAGGTGAAGAACATCTGTTAACAGAACAAGAACCAGAGGGGGACAACATCTAACAGAACCAGAACCAGAGGTGGAGAACATCTGTTAACAGAACCAGAACCAAAGGAGGAGAGCATCTGTTAACAGATCCAGAACCGGAGGTGGAGAACATCTGTTAACAGAACAAGAACCAGAAGGGGAGAACATCTAACAGAACCAGAACCAGAGGTGGAGAACATCTGTTAACAGAACCATGACCAGAGGTGGAAAACATTTAACAGAACCAGAGATAGAGAACATCTGTTAACAGAACCAGAACTAGAGGGGGAGAACATCTAACAACCACAACCAGAGGTGGGGAACATCTGTTAACCAAACCAGAACCAGAGGGGGAGAACATCTAACAGAACCAGAACCAGAGGTGGAAAACATTTAACAGAACCAGAACCAGAGGTGGAGAACATCTGTTAACAGAACCAGAACCTGAGGTGGAGAGCATCTGTTCACAGAACCAGACTCAGAGGTGGAGAACATCTGTTAACAGAACCAGAACCAGAGGGGGAGAACATCTAACAGAACCAAGACCAGAGGTGGGGAACATCTGTTAACAGAACCAGAACCAGAGGTGGAAAACATTTAACAGAACCAGAACCAGAGGTGGAGAACATCTGCCTCGACCGGTTCTTCTGTTCTTATTTCCATCTTAAACAGCGTCCCAACGTTTGATGAAATGGGTTTGTATCTGGAGATCCGGCTGTTCCTGAAGATTTCTTTCTTATTGTTGAATTGGAGTTGAAACGTGAGAATAAAAGAATCTCTTATTTCTTCCAGCAGCAGTGAAGAAGTGAAGAAGTGAAACCAGGTTGTACAAACACTCGCTGAGATTCTTCATCTCCAAACTGTCTCTGAAGTGGCCGAGGCCTCTTAACGTCCTGCTGGATCAGATCCACTGACAGCTAATGTTCAAGGACTCAGTGAAGGTGAGGAAGAAGATGGTGGATTTACACGACTCAGCAATGTGTGGGAGACATTTATAAACACCTGCAGACTCCAGGATCATCAGTTCAAACACCTGGACATGAGGACAAGTTCCCAGGAGGAGGAGCCACATCACCGAGGTCTGGAAGAAGACCCAACTGTCCCTCAGCAGAGAGGAAACTGGTTGGGATGGTGAGGAACAAGCCAAGAAGCAGCGAGGCCCAGATGGACCATGAAGTGGAAGCTGCTCAACACCAGAGTCTCCGTCTACAGGCAGAGACGGAGAACTTCCTGCTTCTGCTGGCATTTTTCTGCTTTTATTTCTGTTTCTGGTTTGTGATCATTTGAGGAGCCACTCCAGGAAACCTACGGATTACTCTGACTTTTTATTTTTGGAGGTTAAGTCAGCCATTGACACTTTTCAACAATGCTGAAGGTGGAGGTAAACGGACTGTGGGAACGACACCGCTTCACCGTGGACTCTGAACAGTGGACAAGAGCAAGCTAAGACACAGCTAGCTAGCACCACCAGGCCTACCAAGAAACAGGAGGGCAGTGTAGCAGTTAATAATCAAGAGTGGGAGTCCTCCCTGGACGTCTCGGTGACCTCCACTACGGCTCCACAACCATCCTCTGTCTCCCGACCTGATAAAGGCAGTAATTGATATCTTCTGGGTCCAATGACACTAATTCCTGTCCTGATAGGTTGTAGAAGAAAGGTGAAGCTGCGAAGAAACAAGAGTAAATCTGCAAACTTATCAAACTTCACATTCATTCCTCGTCAGCCACAGACTGTCCAAGTAAATCGGGCAAATGAAGCTTTAAACACATTAAACTTAGCTTTATTAAATGTCAGGTCTCTGTCTGGAAAAACATTTTTAATCAATGATTTTAATGTTCGGCACAAACTGGACTTTTAGTTTTTAACTGAAACTTGGTTGGACCGAGATAACAGTGCAGCTGATCTTATTGAATCAACACCTCAACTTCAGTTTCATGAGTGAAACAAGAGCTCATAAGAAAGGAGGTGGAGTTTCTATTTTATTTAATGATTCTTCGATGCAAGCAGATTTGACTTCTTTTGAATATGTGGCTCTGAACTCCTCTCGAGTTTTATTCCTAAACATTTACAGACCTCCTAAATACTGTGCAACCTTCTCCGCTGTCTATAATCTGTATTGATTTTGACTGTGTGGTTATTGTTGGTGATTTTAATATCCATGTTGATAATCTCCAGGACAGAAGGTCTATAGAACTATGTGCTGTCCTTGATAACTATGATCTCACTCAGCATGTGACAGGACCCCCCCACAACAGAGGACACAACCTGGACCTCATCATCACCAAAGGTCTAAACATCTCCAAGGTTGCCTCTCTGATCATTCCTGTGTTTTCTTTGAGAGTTCCATCTCTTGAGACACAAATGTCCAAACCGAGGTGGTGACGAAGCGTTACATCTCTGAAAACACCAGTGAACTATTTACTCAGAGGTTCTCCTCCACACCAGCCCTCTCTGGCATCTCAGTCAATGAGCTAGTAGATAGCTTCAACTCTAAAGTTAAACATGTTGATGGCGTTGACTGAAGTGAAGGTTGTCTCTGGTGACCAAAGATCTCGTTGGAGAAATGTCACGCTGGTCAGAATAGAGAAAAGAGTTGAAAAGCTGAACGCAGGTGGAAAACAAATCTCCAGGTTCACTGTGACATCTATAAAGAAAGACTTCGCAGTTATAATCTGGAACTGAGAAATACAAGGCAGTCCTTCTTCTCTGACATCATAACCAGAAACAATAACAATACAGCACCTTATTTGTTCCCGTCGACCGGCTAACAAACCTCCAGTCAGTAGCTGCTGAGCTTCACTCCACCTGGGAGAATGAAACCAGCAGTCAGTGTCCACACCAACCACAGGATATGTGTTGTCCCCGTCTAAATAATGTCCATTGAAATACCGCAGCACAATTTCAATCAATCAACTGTGGAAGTCTGGAAGACATTATCCAATATCTGAAGTCCTCCTCCTGCTGCTTGGATATTCTACCAACACACCTTTTCAAAAATATTTCTAACTGCATGACCGATGATCTTTTACAAACTGTAAACTCAAACCTTCTCAGGTGTCTTCCCACAGGCCCGAAAAACTGCAGTTATTAAACCACTTCTAAAGAAGGATAATTTAGACACCGCAACAATGAAAAATTATAGGCCAATATCAAACCTCCCATTTTTAAACAAAATAATTGAAAAAGTTGTTTTTCAACAGCTGAACAACTTCTTGGCTGTAAATAAGTGTTTTGATGTCTTCCAGTCAGCTTTCAACAACAACACAGGACTGAAGCTGCTCTTGTTGAGGTTTTCAACGACATCCACTGAAACACAGACGGTGGCAGAACTTCAGTCTGAGTATTACTGGATCTCAGTGCTGCATTCGACACGGTCGACCATCGACTGTGAAATACTACTAGACAGACCAGAAATCTGGGTGGGACTTTCTGGCACTTCACTGGTTTGAATCCTACTGGAAGGACCGAGAAGACTTTGTGTCTGCAGCTAATCACACATCAGAGCGCACTGAAAGGACATGTGGTGTTCCCCAAGGTTCAATTCTGGGGCCTCTTCTGTTCAACATCTACAGATTATGGAAAACAACAAAGTGTGTTTTCATAATTATGCAGACAACACACAAATCTACATAACTATATCGCCAGGGGACTATAATCCCATACAAGGGTTGTAAATGCATTGAACAAATCAACAACTGGATGTGCCATTGAAGTTTCTTCAATTAAACAAATATAAAACAGAAGTCATTGTTTTTGGACTGATTGAAAGTCAGTCATTGATGTTAAAAACCACAAACCAAGTCAGAAGTCTGTCGTCATGGATTCAGACCTCAATCTGAACAGACAAATTAGACAATTACAAAATCAGCCTGCGAACACCTGAAGAACATATCGAGGATTAGAGGACTTATGTCTCAACAGGATTTGGAAAATCTTGTCCGTGCATTCATCTTCAGTAGACTGGACTACTGTAACGGTGTGTTTAAGGGTCTCTGTAAAAAGTCAGTCAGAGCGCTGCTGCTGATTCAGAGCGCTGCAGCTCGAGTCCTCACTGAGACCAAGAAACTGGACCACATCCCTCCAGTTCTGAGGTCTTTACACCAGCTTCCTGTCCAACACAGAATCCACTTCAACATCCTGCTGCTGGTCTATAAAGCTCTGAACGGTTTATTTGTGCTCTGCTGCTCCTTTATGAACCATCCCGACCCCTCAGGTCGTCTGCTGCTCTCCTTTCTGTTCACAGTCACAACTAAACATGGAGAAGCAGCGTTCAGTTTCTATGTTCCACATATCTGGAACAAAGTCCCAGAAAGCTGCAGGTCTGCTGAGACTCTCAGATCCTTTAAATCAAGACTGAAGACTTTTCTGTTTGCTGCCTTTCATTGAACCAGATTTAAGGATGTTAATCAATTTACTGTATTTCAGCATTTTACTACTGTATTTTATTTCTTAAACTGCACTGTAACTTTTATTCTATTTTTAGCTTGTTAAAATGACTGTTTTTAATGTTTTAATAACTGTTTTTAAATGTTCTTTTCTTTCGCCTGATGTTTTGATGCTTTTAATGGTTTTATGTGAAGCCCTTTGAATGACCTTGTTGTTGAAATGTGATGTACAAATGAACGTGCCTTGCCTTACAGTCAGCTGAGTTTTCCACTGCAGAGGACTGAGAGGCTGACGTCCAACCAAGAAGCCTCTGCTCCAAAAGAGACACCTTCAAGCTGGACAACACATACAAACCTCACTTCCACTTCATCAGTGACCTGAGTGAAGTGACTGGATTTCACTGAGAGTTTCTATCGTAGCTGTAGTGGTCCTGAACGCAGCTCTGTTACCACCTCACTAAATGCTGCATCACATGTTACAGGCTGTTGTGCTGCTTTCTTTTTAATATCATGACAGACTTCACATCTCCACATGTCAGAGTTCAGCTCTCCATCCTGACACAAACTGAGCTCTCTGTTCACGACACCATGTGACAGCTGATGTAACACAAAGGATCAGAGCTGAACACAGCTCAGTGTCATCAATACCCATCAGTTGAAAAAGGATGGATCGACCCGACTGGAACATCCCAACTAATGATCTACTGACAAATGAAAGGTTCACAGATCATGTAGAAATACCTGCAGATCAGCAGAAGAACAGTTTGATCATGTGATCAGCATTAATCACAACCAGCTAGAACAATCTACATTTGAATCCTCACAGCTTCTTAAACAACACAACTGACCATCAGCTGTTTGAACGAAAGAAATACATCCTGTGTGTATGTGAAGAACCAAACTACTGATCTGATTGATCACGTTAATGATCACATGGACTCACCGAGCCGTCCTGCAGTTCCTCACAGCTGGGATCAGTCTCCGTCGTCCCTCTGATGATGTCTTGTACTTCTTCAGGTCCAACTCATCCAGAACCTCCTCTGACATCTGCAGCATGGAGGCCAGACCTGAGCAGTGGATCTCAGAGAGTTCCTTCTCTGATCTGTTCTCTGACTTCAGGAACTCTTGGATCTCCTGATGGACTGAGAGGTCGTTCATCTCCATCAGACAGTGGAAGATGTTGATGCTTCTGTCTGGAGAGATTTTATAACTGTTCATCTCCTTCAGGTTGTTGATGGTTCTCTGGATGATCTCTGGACTGCTCTCTTTCTGACCCAGCAGGCCTCCTAAGAGTCTCTGGTTGGACTCCAGAATGAGGCCATGAAGGAAGCGAACAAACAGGTCCAGGTGGCCATTTTTACTTTGGAGGGATTTTAACATGACTCTCTTCAGGATGTCATCCACAGATGAGCGTCTGTACTTTCCTCCCAGGAAGTCCTGCAGCAGCTCTGTGTTCCTGGTGGAGTAACAGTGGAACATGTAGACTGCAGCCAGAAACTCCTGAACGCTCAGATGAACAAAGCAGTAGACTGTTTTCTGGAAGATCACACACTCTCTCTTGAAGATCTCTGTACAAACTCCTGAGTACACCGAGGCCTTTGTGACGTCCAGACCGCACCGCTGCAGGTCTTCTTGGTAGAACATGATGTTTCCTTCCTCCAGATGCTCAAACGCCAGCCTCCCCAGCTTCAGAAGAACTTCTCCATCAGCCTCCGTCAGCTCCTGTGGACTCGTCTCGTGTCCACCGTACTTGTTCTTCTTCCTCTTGGTCTGAACCAGCAGGAAGTGTGAGTACATGTCAGTCAGGGTCTTGGGCAGCTCTCCTCTCTGCTCGGTGGTCAACATGTGGTCCAGAACCGTAGCGCTGATCCAGCAGAAGACGGGGATTCCACACATGATGTGGAGGCTCCTGGAGGTCTTGATGTGGGAGATGATGCTGCTGGACCGCTCTTCATCAGCGAACCTCCTCCTGAAGTACTCCTCCTTCTGGGCGTCAGTGAAGCCTCGTACTTCTGTCAGTCTGTCCACACACTCAGGAGGGATCTGATTGGCCGCCGCGGGTCGGGAAGTTATCCAGACGAGAGCCGAGGGAAGCAGATTCCCCTCGATGAGGTTGGTCAGCAGCACGTTGACGGAGGACTCGTGAGTGACATCAACCAGCTTCCTGCTGCTGAAGTCCAGAGAGAGTCTGCTTTCATCCAGGCCGTCCAAGATGAACAGAAGCTTCCAGACAGCGAGCTGCTCTGCTGAGACCTTCTGTAACGTTGGATGGAAAACACGGAGCAGCGCGAGAAGACTGTACCGCTCATCTCGGATCAAGTTCAGCTCCCTGAACGACAGCAGAATCACCACGCTGACGTCCTGGTTCTCCGAGCCCTCGGCCCAGTCCAGAGAGAACTTCTGCACCGAGAAGGTTTTTCCGACACCGGCGACGCCGTTGGTCAGAACCACTCTGATGGGTCTCTGCTGGTCGGGGAAGGCTTTAAAGATGTCGTGGCACTTGATTGGAGTGTCATGGAGGATCTTCTTCTTGGTCTCCAGCTGCATCACCTCATGTTGGGTATCAACCTCTTCACTCCGTCCCTCTGTGATGTAGAGCTCCGTGTAGATCCTCTTCAGGAGGGTTCCACTTCCTCTTTCATCACTTCCTTCAGTCACATGTTCACATCTCCTCCTCACACTGATCTTATGTTCATCTAAAACCTGCTGCAGACCAACATCTGGACAAAGAAGAGAACATCTGTCAGACTAAAGAAAGAGAAGCTGCACACAAACCAAAGACAGGAAGAGGAAATGGACAGTCTTACTTTGTCCAGTGCCGGTCTGACTGTCTGTCTGCGGTCCAGGTCCGGTTCTGGATCTTTTTCCACACTGGGGACAGGAGGAGTCTCCTGATGGAGCCGACTGGTCCCTGTAGGAGGTGATGCACCGTCTGCAGAACCGGTGTCCACAGCTGGTGGAGACGGGATCCTTCAGGACGTCCTGACACAGAACACAGCAGGACAGCTGGTCCTCAGAGACACCGCTCCTCTTCATCACATCGCTCCTCTTCATCACACCGCTCCTCTTCATCACCCTGTCAACACATTTCATGATCAGTAAAATATTTTGCTGATTGTTGTTAAAAATATCAGGATTTCAGGTTTCTGTCAGAAGCTCAGAGGACACAGAGGACACAGAAGACAGTGAAAGTGAAGCTACTTCTCTGTTTGAATTCAGCCTTCGGTCTGTGATGAAGATGATGCTTCCTTCTATTTCCACTGTTCAGGAACTCATGAACTGCTCTCCCTGTCTTATTAAACACTGTGATCTGCCTGCACTTTTCTATTGATACAAACACTTTGATTGACAGTTACTTCCCAGCATGAACATCCCACCACAGACAGGTGATGACGTCCTTCCCTGTTCTCCAGTCGCTCTGATAGCAGCCTGGGTTCCTTCAACTGGAGAAGAGCTCTAATAAACCGGGACACAGAGCAGTGGTGCTTCTGGTTCCTGTTTCTGTTCATCATCAGGGTTCAAGCCACATCGGACCGAACACTATTGTTTCTGTGCCGGTTTATGATTATCTTTCCATCTTTATTAGTGTGAATGCTGCTACAGTTCGTACACTTACAGAAACAATCAAACTATCAAAACGTTCTGCTCTTTCGGGACGATGGTGCTTTTACTTTTCATTTGGATCGGAGTTATAAATATGAAAATATTAAGCATTTTCCATAAAATCTTTGTCATTGGTTTATTTCCAGGCCTTTTGATTTCTTTTCTAGTTTTTTCAAACTATACCTTATGTATGATGACGTTTTTGGAAATTCACCATAAAATCCTGATTTGTGCACCAAGAAACATAAAGAATGCACAGATCTGTACATCCATGCTCTGAGATACAGAACAGCTGAAGACAGTTTAGTCATCAGCTCTCTTCTGCTGTCTATCGTTTCTTCACATTTTTACTTTGTTCTAACTTTGAATCTTTTTAACCATTGTGCATCACTTTGAAATAAACGTACGCTCTTACCTACCAGAGAGGACGAAGCTGTCTGCTTCAAAACATAACATAAAATATACATCAATAACATTTTCATAGTTAGTTTTTTTTTTTACCAAAATCAGTCCTGATCAAAACTACCAAATGTTCATACATTTACGTGTAATTACACCCTTTAAAGGTTTTCTCTTATAATATAATATTCCTGTATTGTGCTATGAAAGTGAAGCTAAAGTAGAAGATCACAAGCCAACTTCTAGGTAAAGGCTGTTCATTCCTCCATGCTGACAGGTAATGCAGCAAACCTCAGTTCCTGTTACAATCCAGAGGGGGGCAGCAGAGCACCATTTATGATTTGGGTTTTCTTTCACAATGTGAGCAGGAACATTTTGTGTGTTGAAAGTGCCTGCATAGGTATTTTTTTTTTTGATTTTTTGATTTTATACACTTTATTAATCCCCGAGGGGAAATGTCTTCACTACAGCAGGGGGGCTCTCAGGGGGGAGCTGCTGCAACAGGCTGCCAATAGCGCGGCGCCAGGTAACCTGACCTGAGGTGCATGTTTTTGGATGATGGGAGGAAGCCGGAGAACCCGGAGAGAACCCACGCAAGCACAGGGAGAACATGCAAACTCCACACAGAAAGGCCCAGGACCGGATTCGAACCCGGAAACTTTTTGCTGTGAGGCGACAATGCTAACCACTGCACCACTGCACCACCGTGCCGCCCCTATGATGTGATAGTCAAGTGATGAGACCACCCTCCCTCCAGTAAAGATGAGACCACCCTCCAGTAAAGATGGGACCACCGTCCAATAAAGATGAGACCACCCAGCAGTAAAAATGAGACCACCCTCCAGTAAAGATGAGACCACCCTCCCTCCAGTAAAAATGAGACCTCCCTCCAGTAAAGATGGGACCACCCTCCAATAAAGATGAGACCACCCAGCAGTAAAAATGAGACCACCTTCCCTCCAGTAAAGATGAGACCATCCTCCCTCCAGTAAAGATGACACCACCCTCCAGTAAAGATGGGACCACCCTCCAATAAAGATGAGACCACCCAGCAGTAAAAATGAGACCACCCTCCAGTAAAGATGAGACCACCCTCCCTCCAGTAAAAATGAGACCTTCCCTCCAGTAAAGATGAGACCACCCTCCCTCCAGTAAAAATGAGACCACCCTCCAGTAAAGATGAGACCACCCTCCCTCCAGTAAAGATGAGACCACCCTCCAGTAAAGATGAGACCACCCTCCCTCCAGTAAAAATGAGACCTTCCCTCCAGTAAAGATGAGACCCCCCTCCCTCCAGTAAAAATGAGACCTCCCTCCAGTAAAGATGGGACCACCCTCCAATAAAGATGAGACCACCCTCCAGTAAAGATGGGATCTCCCTCCAGTAAAGATGGGACCTCCCTCCAATAAAGATGAGACCACCCAGCAGTAAAAATGAGACCACCCTCCAGTAAAGATGAGACCATCCTCCCTCCAGTAAAGATGAGACCACCCAGCAGTAAAAATGAGACCACCCTCCAGTAAAGATGAGACCATCCTCCCTCCAGTAAAAATGAGACCACCCTCCAGTAAAGGTGAGACCATCCTCCCTCCAGTAAAGATGAGACCTCCCTCCAGTAAAGATGGGACCACCCTCCAATAAAGATGAGACCATCCTCCAGTAAAGATGAGACCACCCTCCAGTAAAGATGAGACCACCCTCCAGTAAAGATGAGACCACCCTCCAGTAAAGATGAGACCACCCTCCCTCCAGTAAAAATGAGACCTCCCTCCAGTAAAGATGGGACCACCCTCCAATAAAGATGAGACCACCCAGCAGTAAAAATGAGACCACCTTCCCTCCAGTAAAGATGAGACCATCCTCCCTCCAGTAAAGATGACACCACCCTCCAGTAAAGATGGGACCACCCTCCAATAAAGATGAGACCACCCAGCAGTAAAAATGAGACCACCCTCCAGTAAAGATGAGACCACCCTCCCTCCAGTAAAAATGAGACCTTCCCTCCAGTAAAGATGAGACCACCCTCCCTCCAGTAAAAATGAGACCACCCTCCAGTAAAGATGAGACCACCCTCCAGTAAAGATGAGACCCCCCTCCCTCCAGTAAAAATGAGACCTCCCTCCAGTAAAGATGGGACCACCCTCCAATAAAGATGAGACCACCCTCCAGTAAAGATGAGACCACCCAGCAGTAAAAATGAGACCACCCTCCAGTAAAGATGAGACCATCCTCCCTCCAGTAAAGATGAGACCACCCTCCAGTAAAGATGAGACCATCCTCCCTCCAGTAAAGATGGGACCTCCCTCCAATAAAGATGAGACCACCCAGCAGTAAAAATGAGACCACCCTCCAGTAAAGATGAGACCATCCTCCCTCCAGTAAAGATGAGACCACCCTCCAGTAAAGATGAGACCATCCTCCCTCCAGTAAAGATGGGACCTCCCTCCAATAAAGATGAGACCACCCAGCAGTAAAAATGAGACCACCCTCCAGTAAAGGTGAGACCATCCTCCCTCCAGTAAAGATGAGACCTCCCTCCAGTAAAGATGGGACCACCCTCCAATAAAGATGAGACCATCCTCCAGTAAAGATAGGACCACCTCCCTCCAGTAAAGATGAGACCACCCTCCAGTAAAGATGAGACCACCCACCAGTAGTCAGAATATATGAGTACTTTGATCCATTGAGTTGATGTCTGATAGCTGATTTATCCAATTCTAAATTCATAATCTCTCATTTACATCAGGAACTAGCTCCATTCTTAATAACCTATTATTATTATTATTATTATTATTATTATTATTATTATTATTCATTATTATTCACTCTGTTAGCTCAGAAATCCTGTTCATCACGTCCATGATCCATACACTACAATCATCCTGGAAGATATTGAAAGAGATCCCTGAATGTAGAAGTCACGGTTCAGACGATGTCCACTGATCACATTTTAATAGTCCGATATTAAATTTAAATCTTGAGTCTTGTGATTAACAGAAAGTGGTGCCCCGAATATGAATCTAATCAACTACAAATAAAAGTCTCTTACTGTGAGTCTGAAGGTCCTGGTTCACCACTGAAGAATGGAGGATCCTCTTTGGACCGATCAGTCTTCATGGACAGACAGATGGATCCTGGAGACTTTTGTCTTCGTCTGTAGAACTGATCTCTGCAAACACAAACATGTTTCTGTCTTCATCTCAGTAAAGATGAGACCACCCTCCAGTAAAGATGGGACCACCCTCCAGTAAAGATAGGACCACCTCCCTCCAGTAAAGATGGGACCACCTCCCTCCAGTAAAGATGGGACCACCCTCCAGTAAAGATGAGACCACCCTCCAGTAAAAATGAGACCTCCCTCCAGTAAAGATGAGACCACCTTCCCTCCAGTAAAAATGAGACCTCCCTCCAGTAAAGATGGGACCACCCTCCAGTAAAGATGGGACCACCTCCCTCCAGTAAAGATGGGACCACCCTCCAGTAAAGATGAGACCCCCCTCCAGTAAAGATGAGACCCCCCTCCAGTAAAGATGAGACCCCCCTCCAGTAAAGATGAGACCTCCCTCCAGTAAAGATGAGACCACCCTCCAGTAAAGATGAGACCACCCTCCAGTAAAGATGAGACCACCCTCCAGTAAAGATAGGACCACCTCCCTCCAGTAAAGATAGGACCACCTCCCTCCAGTAAAGATAGGACCACCTCCCTCCAGTAAAGATGGGACCACCCTCCAGTAAAGATAGGACCACCTCCCTCCAGTAAAGATGGGACCACCCTCCAGTAAAGATGAGACCACCCACCAGTAGTCAGAATATATGAGTACTTTGATCCATTGAGTTGATGTCTGATAGCTGATTAATCCAATTCTAAATTCATAATCTCTCCTTTACATCAGGAACAAACTCCATTCTTAATAACCTATTGTTATTATTGTTGTTATTATTAATTATTATTATTATTATTCGTTATTATTCACTCTGTTAGCTCAGAAATCCTGTTCATCACGTCCATGATCCATACACTACAATCATCCTGGAAGATATTGAAAGAGATCCCTGAATGTAGAAGTCACGGTTCAGACGATGTCCACTGATCACATTTTAATAGTCCGATATTAAATTTAAATCTTGAGTCTTGTGATTAACAGAAAGTGGTGCCCTGAATATGAATCTAATCTACTACAAATAAAAGTCTCTTACTGTGAGTCTGAAGGTCCTGGTTCACCACTGAAGACTGGAGGATGCTCTTTGGACATATCACTCTTCATGGACAGACAGATGGATCCTGGAGACTCTTCTCGGTCCTCCTCTTCCTCCATTAAAACACTCATCTTCAGTCAGTCTGAGAAGTAAAGCAGCAACACTGACTGTGAGCTCAGAACACCCGAATCATCAGAAACCTGAGGAGGTCTGGTTTCCTCTGTTTCTGGAGGTGTTCGCTGGTTTAGAGGCGACGGTCATCTGATTAAAAACTACTCACATCTCCTCATTTGGACTGTTATCATGACCATATTTATTTAAAAACGTACTGTGTGCCGTAAAAAATATGAAAAACATGTTCTCATTCTGAATCTGATGTCAGCAACACGTCTCTGTAAAGTTGTTCCAGGTTCATGTTCACCACTGAGCTGCATCAACTCTTCTTTTAACAACACTCTGGAAACCTTTGGGAACTGAGGAGACCAGTTTCTGGAGTTTAGAAAGTGAAATGTGGTCCCATTCTTGCCTGATAGAGGATTTCAGCTGATCAACAGTTCAGGGTCTCCTTTGTTGTATTGTTCATGTCCTGATGCTCCAGATGTTTTCAATGATTGACAGGTCTGGACTGCAGGAGGCCAGTTTATCAGCGGACTCTTCTACTACGGAGCCATGCTGTTGGAATACGTGCAGAATGTGGTTGGACGTTGTTCTGCTGAAATAAACAAGACCTTCCCTGAAAGAGACGTTGTCTGGATGGCAGCATATGTTGCTCCAAAACCTGAATATATCATTCAGCATTAATGCTTCCTTCCAGATGTTCAAGCTACCCATGCCATGTGCACTAATGCATCCCTGTACCATCACAGATGCTGGCTTTAGAACTGAGCTGATAACAAGCTGGATGGATATTTTTCATAAAACAATACAATTTCTCATTTTCAACATTTGGTCTATTTTTAATTAAATATGAGTTTATGTGATTTAAAAATCTTCCTTCTGTTTTTATTTACATTTTCCACAGCGTCTCTACTGTTTCAGAAACAGGGTTGTATATAGTTGCTCTTGACTGTAGTTCGATGAATTTATCAATTTACGGTGATGATTCATGATGAATGTTTTCACCATTTGGAGATTTACTGACTGATAGTAATATTGATGACACAGTCCTTGTTTGTGATTATTTGTGCACCTTTATTGTGCTAATAGCTGCTTGGCCAACTTCACTGTTCACTTCAAGGAGAACAAACTTGAGACGGATTGACAGATTTTACAGTTTGGTTCTTGGTCTCTGCTGCTTGGACTTTACTTTTTGCCTCTTCCATGTGATCAAGCACGTTTTGTTTTTTCTTTTGACTGTTATTTGTTTGAAGGGAAAGAAAATAAAACTGTGTACGTGATGAAAATTGTATTATTATTATTATTATTATTATTATTAAATCATATTTAATAAACAGAAGCATCATTCCCTCACTATTATTAAAGCATGGTTACCATGACAACATCCAGTACACCTGTGATGTTGTGATCCCCTGTGACAGTTAACTGTTGGTACTGTGAGCCTTCATGTGAAGCTTCTTCCTCCTTGTCTGTAATAATAATAATAATTATTATATGTTTCCAGACCTTTGTGACAGCATGACGTTTACAGAGTATCAATGGAAGAAATATTCATATGATGTCACGTCAGCTGTTTGGTTCCTTTCCAGCTGTTATCTTCAGGAAACAATAAATTTGGTAACTGAGACTTTCATTTTGATGTCAGTCTGAATTCTAACACTGTGACTCATAAGAAGATCATTGTCTCCGATTAATGAGGTAAACAGTTGATCCATTTCACTTCTCCAGATCATGTTCAGAGAAGACCAGGCAGGAGCCACGATAACCTCCAGAACAAGCAGCTCCACAACATGTTTGTGGGCAAGTTTTACATTTAAACTACAAATATCAAGTTAACCTCTCATATTGGTTTTTAGCTTTCTGTTTTCTACTTGATTTTCTTGATATATTTACAACCGGGGTGTCACGGTGTATTTTATTTTGAAAATGAACGTTCCTCTATCCGACTTCCTGTGGATGACGTCAGACTAGACTCGACGTGGCCCTGTTTATCTCCAGTCAGTGAAGCAGCCCATCGGCGGGCCGCAGCCGGACCTTACCGT
>NW_027185395.1:1596426-1611426 GCF_022577435.1 Embiotoca jacksoni
TATATATATATATATAAAATAGCACATTATTCCTCTTTCTCTCTACAGTTGGACAGTTTTGTTAATTTTCTCAGTATTAATCCGTTTGAGAGTTTTTAACATCATCTTTAATTTTTTTAATTTGAGAGTGAAATAAAAAATTGCCTTAAAAAAATAACCGGTTTTGGGTTTGATTCGTGCTGAGATGCTCGCGGATCTTTTTATTGGCGGACAAAGTCCTCCACCAATCAGGTTGATCGTTTTGGGAAGTGACGTTGCCACGCTGGCCAATCAGCGTAGGGGACCAGTCCCCCCGCCCCTTCTGACGTCAGGTTGTTTGATCGGACCAGCAGACGCCGACGGACCGTCGAGGCTTCATTTACCCGTTTCTCTGAATCAAAGTTGTCCAGTTTCCTCTCGAGCGGGCTGTCGTTGAACCGGAGACGACATGGCGACGGAGATAACAAAAGGTGTGGAACAAATCTCAGTGGGTAAGGAAGAGAAAGCCCGCTGTCAGCTAGCTACACCTAGCTACAGCTAGCCTCCACAGTCATGTGTCCTGCTGATTGCATCAGTTATTTTATAGCGTGTTAGCATGTTAGCATGTTAGCTGACGCGGTTTTTGATTCTGTCGGTCACCGGATCGATATCCGGTTTAAATCCGTTCATACAACCTGTTAACACACTGACTGGGTTCACGGACGAGATCAAACCCGTGTCTGGATGATATGACAGCTGTCAGTCAAGGATCAGTCTGAAACCGCCCTGTTTTATTAATGTACTGTTTTCATGATTATAACATAAAATAAGAAGAGAGATCTGTGACCTTCACTTCATGAGTACTACTAATACTACTACTAATACTACTAACACTACTATTAATACTACTACCATTACTACTAATACTACTACTAATACTACTAACACTACTATTAATACTACTACCATTACTACTAATACTACTACTATTACTACTACTACTAATACTGCTACTATTACTACTACTATTACTAATACTACTACTATTACTACTAATACTACTACTAATACTACTATTACTACTACTACTAATACTACTACTATTACTACTACTATTACTACTACTAATACTACTACTATTACTACTAATACTACTACTACTAATACTACTACTACTAATACTACTACTATTACTACTACTAATACTACTACTATTACTACTAATACTACTATTACTACTACTACTATTACTAATAATACTACTATTACTACTACTATTACTACTAATACTACTATTACTACTACTACTATTACTAATAATACTACTATTACTACTACTATTACTACTAATACTACTAATACTACTAATACTAATACTAATACTACCACTACTACTACTAATACTACTACTACATGATCTGGTAGAAACACCGGATCGACTTTCTCTTTCGTTTCTCACGTTTGTCTCTTGATAACATCGAGACAAACGTCTCGGTAAGTTTCGTTATGAGGATGTTGTTGAAGGAGGAACGAAGTCGGGCCACATTAGTGACTCCACCCTCCCCCTCCGGTCCGGGTTCGTGACTCCACCCTCCCCCTCCGGTCCGGGTTCGTGACTCCACCCTCCCTCTCCGGTTTGGGTTAGTGACTCCGCCCTCCGGTCCGGGTTCGTGACTCCACCCTCCCCCTCCGGTTCGGGTTAGTGACTCCACCCTCCGGTCCGGGTTAGTGACTCCACCCTCCCCCTCCAGTCCGGGTTCGTGACTCCACCCTCCCCCTCCGGTCCGGGTTCGTGACTCCACCCTCCCCCTCCGGTCCGGGTTCGTGACTCCACCCTCCCTCTCCGGTTCGGGTTAGTGACTCCGCCCTCCGGTCCGGGTTCGTGACTCCACCCTCCCCCTCCGGTCTGGGTTCGTGACTCCACCCTCACCCTCCGGTCCGGGTTCGT
Source organism: Embiotoca jacksoni (assembly GCF_022577435.1). Lineage (NCBI taxonomy): Eukaryota > Metazoa > Chordata > Actinopteri > Embiotocidae > Embiotoca > Embiotoca jacksoni. The sequence continues at coordinate 1,598,333 of NW_027185395.1, forward strand.
GACTCCACCCTCCCTCTCCGGTCCGGGTTCGTGACTCCACCCTCCCCCTCCGGTCCAGGTTCGTGACTCCACCCTCCCTCTCCGGTTCGGGTTAGTGACTCCGCCCTCCGGTCCGGGTTAGTGACTCCACCCTCCCCCTCCGGTCCGGGTTCGTGACTCCACCCTCCCTCTCCGGTTCGGGTTAGTGACTCCACCCTGCGGTCCGGGTTAGTGACTCCACCCTCCCCCTCCGGTCCGGGTTCGTGACTCCACCCTCCCTCTCCGGTTCGGGTTAGTGACTCCACCCTCCGGTCCGGGTTAGTGACTCCACCCTCCCCCTCCGGTCCGGGTTCGTGACTCCACCCTCCCTCTCCGGTTCGGGATAGTGACTCCACCCTCCGGTTCGGGTTAGTGACTCCACCCTCCGGTCCGGGTTAGTGACTCCACCCTCCCCCTCCGGTCCGGGTTCGTGACTCCACCCTCCCTCTCCGGTCCGGGTTAGTGACTCCACCCTCCGGTCCGGGTTAGTGACTCCACCCTCCGGTTCGGGTTAGTGACTCCACCCTCCGGTCCGGGTTAGTGACTCCACCCTCCGGTCCGGGTTAGTGACTCCACCCTCCCCCTCCGGTCTGGGTTCGTGACTCCACCCTCCCCCTCCGGTCCGGGTTCGTGACTCCACCCTCCCTCTCCGGTCCGGGTTAGTGACTCCACCCTCCGGTCCGGGTTAGTGACTCCACCCTCCCCCTCCGGTCCGGGTTCGTGACTCCACCCTCCCTCTCCGGTTCGGGTTAGTGACTCCACCCTGCGGTCCGGGTTAGTGACTCCACCCTCCCCCTCCGGTCCGGGTTCGTGACTCCACCCTCCCTCTCCGGTTCGGGTTAGTGACTCCACCCTCCGGTCCGGGTTAGTGACTCCACCCTCCCCCTCCGGTCCGGGTTCGTGACTCCACCCTCCCTCTCCGGTTCGGGATAGTGACTCCACCCTCCGGTTCGGGTTAGTGACTCCACCCTCCGGTCCGGGTTAGTGACTCCACCCTCCCCCTCCGGTCCGGGTTCGTGACTCCACCCTCCCTCTCCGGTCCGGGTTAGTGACTCCACCCTCCCTCTCCGGTCCGGGTTAGTGACTCCACCCTCCGGTTCGGGTTAGTGACTCCACCCTCCGGTCCGGGTTAGTGACTCCACCCTCCGGTTCGGGTTAGTGACTCCACCCTCCGGTCCGGGTTAGTGACTCCACCCTCCGGTCCGGGTTAGTGACTCCACCCTCCCCCTCCGGTCCGGGTTCGTGACTCCACCCTCCCCCTCCGGTCCGGGTTCGTGACTCCACCCTCCCTCTCCGGTCCGGGTTAGTGACTCCACCCTCCGGTCCGGGTTAGTGACTCCACCCTCCGGTCCGGGTTAGTGACTCCACCCTCCCCCTCCGGTCCGGGTTCGTGACTCCACCCTCCCCCTCCGGTCCGGGTTAGTGACTCCACCCTCCCTCTCCGGTCCGGGTTAGTGACTCCACCCTCCCCCTCCGGTCCGGGTTCGTGACTCCACCCTCCCCCTCCGGTCCGGGTTCGTGACTCCACCCTCCCTCTCCGGTCCGGGTTCGTGACTCCACCCTCCCTCTCCGGTCCGGGTTAGTGACTCCACCCTCCGGTCCGGGTTGGTGACTCCACCCTCCCCCTCCGGTCCGGGTTGGTGACTCCACCCTCCCTCTCCGGTTCGGGTTAGTGACTCCACCCTCCCCCTCCGGTCTGGGTTCGTGACTCCACCCTCCCCCTCCGGTCCGGGTTCGTGACTCCACCCTCCCTCTCCGGTCCGGGTTAGTGACTCCACCCTCCGGTCCGGGTTAGTGACTCCACCCTCCGGTCCGGGTTAGTGACTCCACCCTCCCCCTCCGGTCCGGGTTCGTGACTCCACCCTCCCCCTCCGGTCCGGGTTCGTGACTCCACCCTCCCTCTCCGGTCCGGGTTAGTGACTCCACCCTCCCCCTCCGGTCCGGGTTCGTGACTCCACCCTCCGGTCCGGGTTCGTGACTCCACCCTCCCTCTCCGGTCCGGGTTAGTGACTCCACCCTCCGGTCCGGGTTGGTGACTCCACCCTCCCCCTCCGGTCCGGGTTGGTGATCAGGCAGGGTTGACAGCAGACCCTCCACACACCTGTTTTAGGGTCTGGTTGGAATTAGTGACGTCATACAGACACAGGAGCTGCCTCGACATTAGTCGATTGACTTTGTGATAATTTAGCTAATAGTATTCACAGAACTGGACTTCTCATGAATGTTTTCCTGTTGTTAGGACCGTTGAGGAGAGTACAGATGTAAACAGTTGGTGGCGCTGATTCTTTACTCATTAAACCACAGAAGAAGAAGAACGAGATCCAAAACTGAAATAATGGTGGAAAGCAGACATCTCTGTTAGTTTCAGTTTCGGATAATAATAATAATAAAAAAGTTATTTTGTATTGCACCTTCAGAAATGCAGCTCAAAGTGCTTCACAGAAAGAAAATTACATGGTGTTTCATATAAAAACAGATATAAAGGAACCTTTAAAAAAATAGAAATGAGATGAGATGAATGGAAAACGGTTCTGACGATGATGCAGAAAGAGTTGCAGTCGACTCAAATCGTTGCGATCCGGTGATGATGTCATCATTGTGAGAAGCCATCAAACAAAAAAAACATGTCTGTGACGTAACTCTTGAATAACAAGTGTTCTCCTGACAGTTATGAATGCAGGGCTCCGACAGGTGAGTCTCACTGCGTCTCTGTTTTCTCAGGTGAGCTGTACGTGTCGGACAAATGTGGCAGCGACCAGGACGCAGACGGCACGCAGCAGAAACCCTTCAAAACTCCTCTGCAGGTAGGTTGTGTTTGTACTTCAGGTGTGTGATGTTAAAAGTGCCTCCTTATTACCGTTAGTAACGGAGAAGCAGGGATGATGTTTGAACAGTAGATGGCGCTGCACCTCACTGTGTTTCTGACCGAATGCTCACAGGCGCTGCTGTTCACTGGGAAGGAGCCTTTCCCGACCATCTTCGTGGAGTCCCAGAAGGAGGGAGAGGTTGGTTGCAGCTTTTTATTATCTTATCTTGTGTTACATTCAATCGATAGAAATCCTCTTTTTTGCAGGATTTCCAACCACAGCTGTTCTCTCACATTATATATTTTTCTTTTTATTAAACATTAAATCTTTGTCTCTCCACCCGCCTGCTCGTCTTGTTTTGTTGCGTCTTGTCTTGGTGTCGCTCAGCGTTGGGCGGTGATCTCTAAGACGCAGATGAAGAACGCGAAGAAGGCCTTCAACCGCGAGCAAATGAAGAGCGACACCAAAGAGAAGAAGGAGGTTTGTGTTCCAGTATTCGCTTCTATAAGTATTCGCTGTGCTTCTTCGTGATGTTTCCTCCACCGGCGAGTCCAAAAACGGTCCAGGATGGACGTACTCGGTTCCCTGTGCAGTTTTCCGACGTGTTATTCTTGTCTATCTCGTGTTCAGCTTCTTTCAGTGTTGTGTTTGTCGTGCAGACTGACGACACCGAGAGGAGAGAGAAGAATCTGGAAGAAGCCAAGAAGATCGTCCTCATGAAGGACGTCAGCCTGCCGGAGCCCGAGACGGTCGGTTAACCAATCACAGCGGGTTGTGTTCAGAGATGACGAGCGTCTTATGTTTTAATGATGTAGCACAAACAGCACAAGCCATCTTAAAACTCTTAACAAATATGAGCAGATATTCAGTTGTGTCCTTCAGACACATTTACATTTTTACCAGAAACTTCTGAGTGAGACCTCGTGATTCCTCTTCATGTTTAATGACCTGAAGATGTCGACTGTGTTTTTCCAGGTTAAAATCCATCAGCTGGAGCCGAAGAGAGGCCAGAGAGTCAAAGTGTTCGGATGGGTTCATCGCCTCCGGAGACAAGGTGAGGAGCACCAGAACAAATCCAACTGCTGAGTGTGAAGACGGTTAACAGATTTAAACTGTCACTTTGATTTACTGTTGATTTGATTTGATTTTTTTTGTCTCCTTCAGGGAAGAACCTGATGTTCATCGTGCTGAGAGACGGAACTGGTTTCCTCCAGTGTGTCCTGTCGGATCAGCTGGTACAACTTTATTACTTTTTACACTTTGTGCTGACTTGTTCATGTAGTTCATGTTTGTAGATAACAAGTCCCTGCAGAGGTTTTCTGGGATTGTTACGATCAAAAATGTTTGATTTTTGTAGCAGAAAAGCTCCTAAAAGGTCCTAAAAGCTGCGTATGTTTCCAGAACAGACCGTCTGTGACTGGAATATAGAAACAAGGACTACATCAGCCTTTCAAAATAAGAGCTTTAGATGCTGTTTAATTCATGTTCATTCAACACATAGACCTGCTGGATGAAACAAACAAAGAGACGTCTCTGACAACTGGACGTGTGGAGAAAACTCATTTAACATCCAGTAATATGGAATCACTTCCTCTGATCACAAACATTTAATCACATCATTTTAATGTGAAGACCACATTTCCCACAAACCCCGTCACTTCCTGTTTCTCCTCTTGTTCCTGTTCCTCCGTGAACAGAGTTTTATTTAGAGATGAAAACAGGAACAGAGACTTTCTGGTGAAATGAAGAGTTATTGTTAATAAAGTCAGTTTTATTTGAAAAGATTTTCTTTATGATGTTAATACTTTCAGCTCAGATTCTGATGACGACGTTTTTTGCAGAAAAATCACGGGAATAAAAAAAAATTGCAAGCTCAAATAATGCAGTCTGCTTGAATTTGCGTTAATTATTGGGATCGCAACATCAACATCTTCTGGAGGGACTTGTGTAACAATTCAAGTAAACCTTTTCAAGCAGACACGTGATTGTTCCAGCAGATCACCTGAGAGGAGCTACAGCTGGTTTGCTGCACTTCAAACATATTTTTCACGGTGATTGTGACGACCTGGTGTTTTGTCTTGTGTTTAGTGTCAGTGCTACAACGGCCTGATGTTGTCCACGGAGAGTACTGTCGCTCTCTACGGGACCGTCACCGCAGTTCCTGAAGGGAAACAGGTAAACACACCTGCTGCCGTTCAACCAGGACGTTTCCATCCGCTGTATTAACCTGCTCGCTGAATATAAACACAGCAGCTCTGTAATCACACAAATAATGATCCTGTTGAAACCATCAGTAGATTTTAGTGGTCGAATTTGCTGCTTTTCTTTCCCTTTTTTTGTTTTTTTTAAATAAAATGTTTTGGGGTGTTTGACTGATGGACATCAGAACACATCTTCAACTGAAACTTTATCGACTGAAAATGAACCTGTGATGAGAATGAATATTAATTGCAGCTCTAAATTGAAGTTTGAACCAAAACTCGGTTCAGAAACAGTTTGTTTCTCATGAGGAAGGGAACTACTGAGCCAAACATCTTTTTCCAGTGTGAAACTGAACTTCTCTGACATGGATGAGGACTTATTAATCAGTAATGCTCGTGGATGCGACTCGGACACGTGAGAGTCGTTGGCTCACTTCTGCTCTCGTCCTCCTGCAGGCGCCCGGAGGCCACGAGCTGCACTGCGACTTCTGGGAGCTGATTGGCTTAGCTCCGGCCGGCGGCGCCGACAACCTGCTGAACGAAGAGTCGGACGTGGACGTCCAGCTGAACAACCGACACATGCTGATCAGAGGAGAGAACGTCTCCAAGATCCTGCGAGTCCGCTCCACCGTCACTCAGTGCTTCAGGGACCACTTCTTCAGCTCCGGATACTACGAGGTGAAGCTCGCAGCTTTAACATCAGCAGAACAAGATGGAGGAGGTTTCTCATCGTTAGCTCGTGTGTCTCTTTACACAGTTTATTAATTATAACTCAAAATGCACCAAACTGAAAGTGAACAAACCTACAAATGCATTTGATAAATGCAACGCAGAGAGAGAGAGAGAGAGAGAGAGAGACGTCGGAGGAGGGGGAGGGGAGGAGGAGGAGGAAAGGAGGAGGAGGAGAGGAGGAGAAGGAGGAGGGCCGTTCCTGAATAAACTTATAATCCCTAACATGTCGGTCTGATGGACTTGTAAACACCTAATGGTTGCCATGGTAACAGCAAGCACAGGAAAGACTCAGAGCAGCTGCAGCAGAGGAGCAGAACTTCACAATAAAAGTTACCGAGTGTGGGATACTTTTAATTTGAAGGATCAGTACAAAGAAATGTTGCAGTAACTTAATGCAGCTGTGACTGCAGGTGAGAGACGACGCAGTGAGGCTTCAGATCAGAGATCAGTTTCTCCAGTAATGTCCCTCACCAACCCGCTCTGGATCACACACTCTGTAACTGCTGTTTGTTTGTTTGTTTGTTTGTTGTCGTCCCCGGTGCAGATCACTCCTCCCACCCTGGTGCAGACTCAGGTGGAGGGCGGCTCCACGCTCTTCAACCTGAACTACTTTGGCGAGGAGGCGTACCTGACGCAGTCCTCGCAGCTCTACCTGGAGACCTGCATCCCGGCCCTCGGAGACACCTTCTGCATCGCCCAGTCCTACCGGGCCGAGCAGTCCCGCACCCGCAGACACCTGTCAGAGTGAGTCAGCTCATCGCCGTGGTAACGACGAACACCCGAGGGACGTCCGTGTATTCACAGGGCGGTTATAAGTGTGAGTGGTTATTCAGACTGTTACAGCGTCCTGGTTCCTGTTTGGTCTCCGGTTTAGGAAAGAAAACGTCTCCTGGATTTAAAATGAACGACGAACCCGACAAACTCGTGTGTTTATCTGATCCGGCGGTGGTTTCCTGTTCTGTTGGACACACACACACACACACACACACACACACACACACACACACACACACACACACACACACACACACACACACACACACACACACTCACTCACACTCACTCACACACACACACACACACACACACACACACACACACACACACACAGTACAAGGGAGTCTCAGGCCTCCGTCTCACACTTCCTTTGCTGGTTTCAGACCACATTGTTGTTGGTGTCTTGAAGCAGCTCACAAAGAAAGAAAACGGACATTAATTTTCCTTCAGGAACTAAAGCACATGTTGTTTTCAAATTGCTGAGTCGTACAATGTCCCACAAACATGGTTCAGATATTTCCAGATTCTTGACAATCTCCTCTTAACATTGATGAAAACATTTCTTTACTGCCAAACAATGACAGATTTGGATAATGTTACTTTGCATGCAGATTATTTGTAGTTAAGTGGATTTTGACTCGAGATGCACTTCGACAGATTGTTTAAATAAAGCTAATAGTAGTAAAAACCATCATGTTTATCACTGTTTGTGGATTGTTTTCTGTCTCCTGCCCTCGATTACTTACGTCTGTCCACATTATTTCCTGTGCTCAGGTACACTCACATCGAGGCCGAGTGTCCCTTCATCTCCTTCGAGGATCTGCTGAGCCGACTGGAGGAGCTGGTGTGTGACGTGGTGGACCGAGTGCTGAAGTCTCCGGCCGCACAGCTGCTGTACGACATCAACCCGGTACGACACGCTGAAACACGCTCAAACTGAAGGAGGATTTGAATAACTGTTCTGGAGCCTTTCATCGCACGGTCTTCGTGTTTGGTTGGAACAATGATGTTGAAGTTCATATTTTCTTTTGTTTGATGATGTTTTTTTTCAGAACTTCAAACCTCCCAAGAGGCCGTTCAAGAGGATGAACTACACCGAAGCCATCGAGTGGCTCCGAGAGCACGACGTCAAGAAGGACGACGGATCCTACTACGAGTTTGGAGAGGTGACACACACACACACACACACACACACGCACAGACACGCGCGCACACACACACGCACACAGACACACACACACACACGCACAGACACGCGCGCACACACAGACAGACAGATACACAGACGCACACACACACACATGTGCAGTTGTGTAGGTGTGTAGTTGTGTAGCAGGCAGTCAAAGGTCTGAAGGTTGAACTATTGCTGAAGTTGATTGTGTTCAGTTGAAGTGAGGAGCTGCTCATCAGATCGTCAGCAGCTGCAGTGCTCCGTCACACCTGTAGAGGGCGCTGCTGCACCTGCTGGTCACTTCAGCTCAAACAGCAGAAACACAAACTGTGTTCAGGAGTTTTTCACCACATTCAGTATGTTGCTAATCAATCATAATACTGTGTTCAATCTGATTGTGTTGTTTACATCTATTTTGTGATTATTAGGCCTTTAGTCAATAATTAAGATTCGTCTTTTTTTGGGAAAATAGAAAATCAAGGAAGGTTTGACTTTGTATTAACGTGGTTTTATGTTTGTACGTGGAACCTTTTTGCTTGGTTTTGAATTGTCGTGCCTCTTTCTTTGTTTCAGGACATCCCCGAGGCTCCTGAGAGGTTGATGACGGACGCCATCAACGAGACCATCCTGCTCTGTCGCTTCCCGGCTGAGATCAAGTCCTTCTACATGATGCGCTGCCCGGAGGACCGACGGCTCACCGAGTCGGTACGACCGTCACCGACCCCGCTGGAGTCGCACGTTTAGCCTCAAGGACGAGTGTCCACAGCAGCTGCTTTAGGAACAGCTCCATGTTTCCATGTTTATCTGAGGTGGAAACGGATGCAGCATCTTATCACCATATTTTCCGTGTTGTATCAATACACAGACGCCAAGTATATTATCAATAAAACATGGGTCAGATGCCGGCAGCGAACACGGTGTCGCTCCGTCTGTCTGTTTGCTGCAGGAATAATAAATAAACATCAGATTTTAGATGTTGATAAAGTTTTCCTTTGGGGACATAATTGATATTTAAATTGCCATGTTTGTTATTCTGATTACTCAGCATATCACAAAATGTTTAAAATCGTGACTTAAATCTCGTCATAATAACAAATGGTGGGGCCTCTGTTTGATTCCCACCTCCAATTAAAGACTAATTAAATCAGTGAATAATCAAGTTTTGAATAATGAGACCTCGAGAAGGCATTTTTACTGTACTGGAAGCATCTGAGAGTTTCATCGACAGTGAACTCAAAAGAACGGATTGCAATTCAATGAAAGCACGAGCGAGTCAGAAACAAATTCTGACCAGATATTTACATATTTATTATTATAAAACAGAACTTGGAAATAAAGGTCTGTTTCTGATTTTTAGGTCGACGTGTTGATGCCAAATGTCGGCGAGATCGTCGGGGGCTCGATGCGTATCTGGGACGCTGAGGAGCTGCTGGATGGATACAAGAGGGAGGAAATCGACCCGACGCCTTACTACTGGTACACCGACCAGGTAGGACACGCAGGACGCTGGGACACGGACACATCTGGATTCTCTCAACCTGTCCTCTCTCATGGCCTCACTCTTACTGTGTGTGTGTGTCTCTGTGTGTGTGTGTGTGTTTCAGAGGAAGTACGGCTCATGTCCTCATGGTGGTTACGGTCTGGGTCTGGAGCGTTTCCTCACCTGGCTGCTGAACAGACATCACATCAGAGACGTCTGCCTGTACCCAAGATTCATCCAGCGCTGCCGGCCCTGAGAATGCCCCCCAACTCTCCCCCCCCCCCCCTCACACACACACACACACACACACACACACACACACACACACACACACACACACACACACACACACACACACACACACAGAGAGACATACCCACCCATCCACGCTTCGGTAACCAGCATGTGGCAGCAGCTCTGTTGACCATAAAAAAAAAAGTGATGCTTCATATTAAATCAAATATCAGACTTCATAGTTTTGTGGCTGTAGCTGTATGATTTTCTGTTTTAAACCAAAATTACGAGGAGATAAAAGTGAACACGATGTTGGCCGTCCCTCCCGATGTGCTCCGCCTCAAACTTAACAGCTTCGTCCTGGTTTTGTTCTGTGACTTGGAAACGGGTGTTTTCTGCCTCTGAAGACGCTCGTTGCCGTCGACTCTAATTCTGTCGTATCTGCAAATCCTCGGCTTGAATGCTGCAGAATAATAACTTTCCCCTCCTTAAGTTTATTTATTCAAACCATCCATTCAGGTCGAGGTTACTTTTCCTTTTAGACTTGCAGCTCTTACGTCAGCCTTCAAAGTAACCAGCGTTCAGGTTCAAGTTCATTTCAGATTTCTTTTGACAAAAGACGATCAAACTTTGAAAAGTTCAAATCAAAATCATTTCAAAAGTTTGAAGCTGAAAAAACTTCAGAAACATGAAGTCTGACTCAGGAAGGAAAACAGATTCACTGAGTGTCAGCCGTGTTCTTCTGGAGACACCAGACAGAAAAATATCATGTGAGCATTGCAGTATTTACAAAATATATTACACACACACACACACACACACACACACACACACACACACACACACACACACACACTCACTCACTCACTCACTCACACACTCACTCACTCACTCACTCACACACACACACACACACTCACACACACACACACACACACACACACACACACACACACACACACACACTCACTCACTCACTCACTCACTCACTCACACACTCACTCACTCACACACACACACACACACACACACACACACACACACACACACTCACTCACTCACTCACTCACTCACTCACTCACTCACTCACACACACACACACTCTCTCACATACTCACACACACACACACACACTCACTCACTCACTCACTCACTCACTCACTCACTCACTCACACACACACACTCACACACACACACACACACACTCTCTCACACACACACACTCACACACACACACACACACACACACACACTCTCTCACACACACACACACACACACACTCTCTCACACACACACTCTCTCACACACACACACTCACACACACACTGCTCCTCCCTCCATCCTGACTTCCTCTCTGCAGTTGAGTGAAGTTCATTCGGAGAAGCATCTCTTCTTCTGCACACTTTTCTTCTTCTGGGGAACATTTGACTTCCTTCCTTCATGTAGAGCTCAGCAGGAAGTGACCCGTCGGCAGGAAGTGACCCGTCGGCAGCGGTCGGTCCGTCACATGAAGACGATGGCTGGTTCAGAAACGTGACGTCGAGGGTTTCATTGTGTTCGTCTGCTCGGCCTTTTCATCAGAACAAAACTTTGCCTCATTAAACTGCACTTAAATAAAATGTGATTGAAACGCGAGTTTGTTTGAGTTTTATTTTTTTTTTTTCGGTTCGGCTGTTTAGATCATTTAGTTTCTATTTTCAGATCACGCTTTTATTTTGAAAGGTAATTTATACCAAAACAAGTTGCTCAACTGCTGAATATTTAATCTGACAATCGACTTTCATTTTCTTTATTTCCCTTTTTGTCTGATGGAGTTTCTGTATGTGACTCATTTTAAACATGCAAAGTGTTTTACAAAAGCAATAAAACAGTAAATTTACATGTGAAACACTTTTTTTAAGGCAAAAGATTCTTGTTATTGAACAACAGGAGAAATCTCCAGTTTATTGCTTTGCTTATTTCACACCGTTCGTTTCATTCATGTACAAACACATTTTAACGTTGAGTCTTTTCTCAGATGTGCGAAGGTGAAAAGATGAAAGTCATGTTTCTGATATTCGGCATGAAGTCTCCGACCCGCCGACAGACCTCAGTGTTTAGTATCTTTTCTTGAAATGCTTCAAAGCAGCTTCCTTCTTGTGATGTTTGTTACGGGGAACTTTCAATCTTCCTTACAGCAGGTGAAATACTCGAGAGGGTTCAAATCATAAAGTGGAATAACTTTCTACATATCTGGACTAAATGTTCACTTCTGCCTCCGACTGACCTCGACGGATGAGAAGAGACTGAAGAGAAGTTCAAAGTGGACTTTTGCCTTCTCAGAGGGAAGTTGGTTGGACGTGAGGACTTCCTTCTTTGTGTGTTTGTTCGGACACAGTTCCTCTTCGACTTGCTTCTCCGTTCCCGTAATTTCTAAAAGGAAGAAGGAAATGCAGCTCGTTGTTCTGGATCAACTGGAATCATTGAAGAGGAATGTCTGCGTTTCAAAAGAGACGTCCTTTGTTTATCTGAAACCTTTGTTGAGCTCAGACAAGTGTTTTCCAGGAAGTTCAAATGTTTCCTATTGTTTTGCTTTTCAGGATCACAAAGTCCAGTTTTCTTCCATCAGAGCCGGTGGTTAAATGTCAGCACTGCTTCGATCAATAATCACTTTCATAACAGTACTTTAAAAAAACAAACATGTTCATTTCCACCTTTAATTCTCATCTTAATCTGACTCTCCATCCTTCGGTGATATATTCTCACCAATCGCAGGTGAGTTACTTTATTTTGAGAATAAAAGGGAATAAAAGGGATCGTTATCTGAGAGACACCCAAACAGCCCCGCAGAAAGTCAGATAAGGGGAACCTGAGGTCACACTGACCTTGACCTTTGGCCTTTCCCCTTCAAAATGGAATCGGTTCATCTTTGGTATCAAGTAAATGGTTTTACCAAGTTTGACCAAATTCCCTTTATGTGTTTTTGAGATATCGCTTTCGAAAGAATGGGATGGACGGACGGACGGACAACCCGAACACATATATAGACCTTTTAAATGTAATTGGACACTTTATGAAGGTATTTCTGTCTTTATTATGCAAAAAAAAAAATAATACAGTTTTGAAAGCAAATTTCTCGCACTGCAATTAAAACTCGAGTTTGTAAGTAAAAACAAATAAACTGAGAATTAAATTCTTTGCTCTTCCAGTTTTGATAGTTTTGGTCACAGAAGTAAGAGTTTTGCTCATAAAACGAAACTTTTTGGCTGCAAATTGAAAACATTTTGTTCTCACTTGGCTCCTAAATGTTTTTGTGGGTTTGAATGCAGACGTAAACAGGAACAACAACAGAAATGTTCTCTGCTGCCGATGTTCCTTCATGAGGTACGAACAGGTTACACAGAAGAGACCGACCTCTGCACTGATATGATCTTAGAACACGCGCTGTCTAAAGTGGGCGTGGCCGGCACTGACCCTGGGCGGAGTTATCTTACAATTTAGACAACGTACATGTGACGTCAAAATAAGATAAGGACTTCGCGTCAAACAGGTCAGAGTAAGCAAGCGTCCGACCGGAAGTTTGCCCAAATCCTCTCCATAATAAAACATTCGTCACGCCCTCCCCAAAAACAGTAAAAGCAAAAGTGTCAAAAACAAATACTTGTTTAACACAACAATGAATATTATGGTAAA
>NW_027185395.1:1616426-1621426 GCF_022577435.1 Embiotoca jacksoni
TCTTGGTCTGAGCTCGTGGTGCTTTCATTGAGTGTTGTGAGAATCTGACCGCAGTTAGTTGAGCTCATCCTGCTTTCAGAGACCAGACGACGTGTTTGTTTGGTATTGTGTTCAGACGGCTGGACTTTGGTCGTATTGGAGATGACGAGCGTGTCTCGACCCTCCGAGTTGTGTCCAGCCGCTCGGGACACTTTTCTTCTAGTTTTCTGTCAAACGTTTCACATCTGGGTGAAAACCGTGCTGCTGCTTGGTTGTTGAGCCTTTTGGACGCAAAGAAGGTTTTTGTCTTGAGTTGTTCTTGTTCTCTGCTCGGCTTGTCTCTTATGTTATTTCATCAGGCCCACATTATGGGATGTTTTTAATGCTCAAAATTAAAAATAATTTTAAAATGGGGCATAAAATCATCTGAAGCTGAAATCCTGTCCCGTCTCGATGCAGCGGTCAAACACAACACGGGATCTCTGGAGAATTTTGAACTTTCCTCTGTGTTTTGGTGCCAGTGATGAAACGTCAAATCAAAGCAGTCGTAACGGCTTCACGTGATGCACATTATCTCCTCCTTGGTTATTATTGTGGGCGTGGGGGCGGAGTTTGTGAAGGTGACGATGGCCTTTTGAAGGACTGCCTTCCCGCAGCCTGCTGGTACCAGACACGAGTGTCATTTCCAGACTTCGGGTTCATTTTGAAAGTATTGGAGAATCCTTTAACCAATCAGCATTCACCTCAAACTAAACTCGCTGACATTAGCTGCTTCCTGGTTCGCTGCATTAAACGCTCCTCTCAGCTGACCTCTGTGTTTTTATACCTTAATATTGTTTTATAATCTTATTTTCTTGTGTTAACTAGTAACCCTGGTTTTGAAAGGTGCTTCATAAATAAAGTTTATTATTAAGTGTAGAGGATGTCCTTGAGACAGTTATTATCAATAAACTGTATCTTAGTAGGAAAGTTCTCCTGTTTTCTGTTGTTATTATAATCACGTTATTACGTAATAAACATTATAATGCAGCTTCGCTTCAAATGCAACATATTCTGAGACATTATTAATCAATAAGTTCAGCGTATCTCTGTGGGGGACTTGAGGCAGTGTTGAATATTAATTATTGATCGTGATCGTGTTTCCTGTCTGCAGGAAACCGAAGACGGGCATCCTGATGCTCAACATGGGAGGACCTGAGAAACTAGAAGATGTTCACGACTTCCTGCGGCGGCTCTTCATGGACACAGACCTGATGACGCTCCCTGTGCAGAAGTATGCACTGTTCACACACACACACACACACACACACACACACACACACACACACACAGTTTTTTAAAAACAAATAAAAGCAGTCATCAGTATTTGAGCGTTTGCAGCGACGAGCACTAAATGTTGAGATCTTTTTCTGGAGCAACAGAATGATGAGTGACGTCAACACGTCTTTGTTTCATAGCAGCTCTGCTTCGAGTTTCTTGGTTTCATAATAACTGATATTGAACCAACGCTGAGAAGGAAAGAAAAAAAAAGCTCCTTGGTTCATCCTGTGACTGCCCCGATCCTCTTAAAGCCGTTGTTCTTTTCTGCCGCCTGAAAATGAAGCAGAATCTTGTCGTGACCGGAGATGACAGGTTTCAGCCGTGTGATCTTTTCTTCCCGGCGGTGTGATCCTGTTGTGACTCCGTTCTCTGAGGTGATGCATCCTTGGTACTCGACTCAACAGGTTTCAGTCACACAGTCCTCTTGGTTTCTTAACGTTTGGTGATGTAACAGGAACAGGAACTCCCCTCTGTGGTTCAGAGCAGCAGTACAGATGAGGTTTGGGTTTCTGGCAGCTGGAACACCATCAGCAGGTCATGATTTCTGTCTGTCCAACACATCCGTTGATGGTTAATGAGGTTCCTTCAGCTTCAGCTCTGCGTTGTTTGCATCATCAGCCGAGAGGGTGAAGGTGTGGTCGTTGGGTCAAAGCGCTGTCCAGCCTCACAGCTGCCTGCAGGGCTGCAGAATTCAGTTCAGAGTGGAAATATAATCGTTACTCGTGGGGTTTAAATTTGGGGGCCATGATTGTGTTTTACTGCCGAGGAGTGTTTGTTCAATAATGAGCTTCCAGTCCTGAGTTGAACTCACATTCTGGAAAGTTGACAGAAAACTTTGACTTCACTGCTGTTTTTCAACCAATAAATAGTTTTTAAAGCAGTGAAGATCTGGAGGAGGCATGTCTGTGTTTGTGGTCATTTTGCGTCACGATTAAGCTGTTTTATCTCCTTAAAATCATTTTCCATCTCTTTGTGGTCACTGTTTGTTTATTATTAAGAGTTCCTCTGCAGTCAGTTCATTGATGTTCTTTATCACTGCGGTTGTTTTGCTTCTCTTTCTTGTTGTTTGATGGATTTCCCAATTACACCACTGCATTAGAAAAGTAGATCCTCAACTTTAAATAATGTTTGTTTTGTATATTAATCCTCTGAAATAAAGTCAGTGATCTACTAGTATGTTTTTAGTTGTAACTGAGCGGTCTGTCCTTCGCTCCGCAGTAAGCTCGGTCCGTTCATCGCCAGGCGGCGCACGCCGAAGATCCAGGAGCAGTACAGCAGGATCGGAGGAGGCTCGCCCATCAAACACTGGACCTCCATGCAGGGGGAGGGGATGGTGAAGCTGCTGGACGAGATGAGCCCCGAGACGGGTGAGGAGGTGTGTGTGTGTGTGTGTGTGTGTGTGTGTGTGTGTGTGTGTGTGTGTGTGTGTGTGTGTGTGTGTGTGTGTGTGTGTGTGAGAGATTGTGAAGGAGTGTCTGCAACACACCTCTCTGGTAACACATTCAGCAGCAGTTTGACAGCTGATCTTATCTGGATGTATTCAAACCACTTTAACACCAGAAACCTTTCATTAATGTATTAACTGGATTATTCGGATATTTAAATTAATATGCAAATGCCAGATTTGGGTTTTTTATTGTCAGTTTTAGTCAAACAGTTTATACTGCTGAAGAGTTTATTCTTCATGTGCTGCAGTAACTGACTTTTTCTTCTTCCACCAGCTCCTCACAAGTTCTACATCGGCTTCCGGTACGTCCACCCGCTGACGGAGGAAGCCATCGAGGAGATGGAGAAGGAAGGAGTGGAGAGAGCTGTGGCCTTCACGCAGTATCCTCAGTACAGCTGCTCCACCACAGGTGACACTCGCACACTTCACACATCATTAAAAAGGGATAATGAATAAAGTGCCTTCAGTACAGCGGCGCTGATGCTCTTCAGAAGCACTTTTTGAATAGATTAATTAAAAGATACTAGAAAAAGAAGCAACTAGAAGATAACTGTGGCAGTTTGTGTCGCCACACCCGGGTGTTACCCGCCCTGTCATCCGCTGATAAACTCTCACAGCCGAAAAGACACGAAATACAATTTCTTCACTGCCTTCTCGCATCTTTGGAAAGGACACGAAGGAAACAGTGCTTCTCTTCAAAAGTCATCACCTAGCAGCCTTAAAGAAGGGCTTAATTTACCCTTCAACAGCTTAACCTGAGTGCCTTTGAGCAGGGCACTTCACCTCTGACCCTCCAGTGGAGAGCAGCAGCAGATTGTGTTTTTTTTTTGTGTGTAACGGGACATCCTTCTAATATTCATGTGTTTCGTTGTGTCGACAGGCAGCAGCCTGAACGCCATCTACCGTTACTATAGCAACCGAGGGGACCGGCCCAAAATGCGGTGGAGTGTCATCGACCGCTGGCCCACACACCCTCTGCTGGTGGAGGTTAGACACACACACACACACACACACACACACACACACACACACACACACACACACACACACACACACACACCACACACACACACACACACACACACACACACTAAACCCTAACTACTGATTGGGTGAGATGACAAAAAGCCGGATATTAGAGAAATAAAATGACTCGGGCAAGAGGTCGTCATGGCAACTAATGAGCGTAAAGCAGCCACGGGTGGTAATCATAGCAACTAACGAGCGGGGCTGTATTTTTAGAAGTCAGCATGTTGCTGCCCTGTTGGGAAGCAGAGATCAGCCCAACACCTTTTTATCAGTCTTTAAATAAAAAAGAAAACAGACAAAAATGTTCTGTGTCTGTGTGTGTGTCTGTGTGTGTCTGTGTGTGTGTGTGTGTCTCTGTGTGTGTGTGTGTGTGTGTGTGTGTGTCTCTGTGTGTAGTGTTTTGCAGACCATGTCAGGAATGAACTGTTGAAGTTTCCAGAGGAGAAGAGAGACGACGTTGTCATTCTGTTCTCGGCTCACTCGCTGCCGATGGCTGTAAGTATGAACGAGTATTGCTGCCCTGAAAACTGCAGTTTGTTCCAGCTGATGATGAGCAGGTCCTCATTCACACCTCGTTATCCACAAAGTACACACTGAAGTATCGATTCACAGCACTGAAGGAGTCTGTTTTTCATACACGGTAAAACTGAAGTGTGTGTATGAACAATGGATGGATAATATTTGACCACTATTGCTATGAGGAGTACTACTGCTACTACTACTACTGCTACCACTACTACCACTTCTACTACCACTACTACCACTTCTACTACCACTACTACTACCACTTCTACCACTACTACTACTACTACTACCACTACTACCACTTCTACTACCACTACTACCACTACTACCACTACTACTACCACTTCTACCACTACTACTACTACTACCACCACTACTACTACTACTACCACTACTACCACTTCTACTACCACTACTACCACTACTATTACTACTACCACCACAACTACTACTACTACCACTACTACTACTACCACTACTACTGCTACCACTACTACCACTACTACTACCACCACTACTACTACTACTACTACCACCACTACTACTACTACTACTACTACTACCACTACTACTACCACCACTACACACTACTACTACCACTACTACTACTACTACTACCACTTCTACTACTACTACCACCACTACTACTACCACTTCTACTACCACCACTACTACTACCACTACTACTACTACCACTACT